>NW_006203448.1:2913097-2947065 GCF_000334495.1 Tupaia belangeri chinensis | reverse complement strand
AGGGATTCCTCGAGGCCTAAGGAAGTGGTGCCGGCTGGCTCGCATGTTTGAGCCCACGCCTGTCACTGTGGTGGGGACACGTAAGGCCAGCCTGTGTCTGCTGTGTTATCACCCCTTTGGTCACAACTGTATCCTCCAGTCACTAGCCTTGGAGCTAGGGCTTTGCACCTGACCCCCGACCCCCAGCCCAGCCCTAGCCCTGGCCCCGGCAGCCCCTGATCCTCAGGTCTGGGTGGGCTGAAAAGCAGAGCTGACTGAGCTCAGGGCGGAGGTCCGGGCATATCTGGGGAGGGTCTCGTCAGGGATGGAGGGCAGGGGCGGGAGCTGGGGCAGAGCAGCACGTGTCTGAGTCAGCGCCCACCCCTCTGCCTGTGAACCCAGCAGGACCCAGTCACTCTGGTGCATTTCCCCAAGGCCCCACCTTTCAACACCATGTCGGATAGGGCTCCACCCTCGCCACCTCACATGGCTCACAGAATATTCTTTCCTTATTCATGATAGAGCTTGGGGTGGGGGGGGTCTCCCGAGTCCGTCACACCACCACGATCCCCTCCCTTGTCTCTGGCCCACTGGGTGTGGGCACTCACACGCGTGCCTGGTGCACTTCTGGCTGATGGGGCCAGGGCTCCGAGTGCAGCTGCCACTTGGGCTCTGGTGCCCTGAGCGGGGCGTTACCTCTGCACACGGAGCTCACCAGCTTGCCGGGTTGTAACACACGGATTCTTGGGGACACCTGCAAGCCAGAGGACCTGTCTCGTGAACACCCCTGCAGCCCACCTCTGTTCCCTACAGCCAGTGCTGGCCCGGGCCCTGTCACCCCTCCTGGGGCCCAGAGCTCCCTCCTCTCCTCTCCCTGCAGCCGAGGCTCTTTCTGAAGTGCTGATTTAAGTGCATGCGTCTCCAGCGTCAGCCCTCCCAAGGCTCCTCCTTGCTCCAAGCTGAACTCCATTGACCACGGCGGCCCAGCCTCCTTGAACCCAGCTCTTCCGCCCCCCTCCCTGCCCACCACAGCCAGCCTCAGCCGTGCTTCTCTGGCCGGTGTAGTTTCCTGCAGACTGTCACCTCCTGCTTGGGCCACTCTGCCACTCCCTCTCCGCACCTGATCACCTCCTTCCTCCTCAGCTGGAGGTGCAGCCCGGCTGGGACTCCCTCCAGGAAGGCGATCCATCACACTGCATGGGCAAGGCTTCCTCCCTTCAGCTCCCAGAGCCCCTGCTTCTCTCGCGGCTCTGTGCCCAAGGGGTTTGCACGTGCTCACTGTGGGCAGCGTGATGCTGGCGGGGGTGGGGCACTGTACCTTTCCCTGCTACGGCAGCTGAAACGGAGTCAGTCCTCCGTGTACACCTTCCAGGGACCGCAAGGAAATGCGGCGGACTCCTGTCTGTGTGCCTGAGTGAGCTCGGTCACCAGGGCCAGGTTTATACTATTTTTATGGCGTGGAAAAACCACAAGGGATTTTAAAGTGGGCCGTGCTACCGTTCCAGAAGGTGGCCATTCTCCAACCCTGACCAGGGGACCACACGAGCCCTGTGTCTAGGAAGTGTTGACGGTGTCCCCTTGGCTCTTCGAGTGCATATTTATTAATGGCGCCCCGTTAGCTCTTTGAGAGTGTCCTGTTTTGGAAGATCAGCCTGTTGGTCCTCATATCCTTGATCAAGCTGGGCCTGAATTCCATATGAACATCCTGCCCTTCCCTGAGCTGCCTCTCCCTTGCACGGGAAGGCTGAGTGGCACAGGCCATGTGCCAGGGCTGCTCACAGCCTCCCTGCCTCCTGCCCACAGCCTGCAACTGCAGCGGTCGCTCTGAGGAGTGCTCGTTTGACCGGGAGCTCTTCCGCAGCACAGGCCATGGCGGCCGCTGTGGGCACTGCCGTGACCACACAGCAGGGCCGCACTGTGAGCACTGCCAGGAGAACTTCTATCGCTGGGACCAGCACATGCCCTGCCAGCCTTGTGACTGCCACCCAGCAGGTGAGGGGCCTGCCACCCACCTCCCCGCCCTCGCCCTGCTCTGGACTCCGCTGCCCTGTGCCTTTCCTCCCCCAGGCTCCCTGCGGCTCCAGTGCGACGACTCGGGCACCTGCCCCTGCAAGCCCACTGTGACGGGCTGGAAGTGTGACCGCTGCCTGCCCGGCTTCCACTCACTCAGCGAGGGTGGCTGCAGGTGAGAGCGGCCGCGGGAGTGACCCCCAGTGGTGTGCTTGGGCTGAGGCGTCACTGTCTCCCCCTGCCCGCCTCCTGTCTTCAGCATTTCCTTATCCTGCAGCTGCCCAGTCCCAGTCCTGGTGGGGATAGAGACGTCCAGTCCCTTGGGGCGGGGGGAGGACACAAGAGACATTGGGTAGGGCCAAAAAAATAGAGAGAGAGAGAGGGGCTGTCGTCAGCGTGGAAGCACTTCCACATGGATGCGGCCTTGGCTAATAGCAGTCTCCCTGCATCCCTGAAAGGCAGTGAAGAGGTGTTGGGGAGTGTGGGGAGTCCTCGCAGGGTCCTGCAGGACACCTGGTGCTTCTGGCACAGCACTGGCCATCAGACAGGACTGGATGCCCCCAGGGTCTCTGGCCGTGGGCCTTTGCACGTGCTGTCCCTCCCACCCTGGCTCACTCGCCCACCGCTGCCTCTCTCCAGCCCGCTAGCAGCTCTCGCTCATCCTTCAGTTCTCAGCGGAGGGGCTGCTCCCTCTGGAATCTCATTGCACGGCCTCCTCACCGTGCGGCCTCCTCACCACACCCCTCCTCACCGCGCCCTCTCCTCCCCACGCCGCCTCCTCACCACAGCCCTCCTTACCGCACCCCTCCTCACTGCACCCCTCAGCTGGGTCACCTGCCCTCCTCGGCACTGCCATGGCCTCTGTGTCTCCTAACATAGTTCATGTCACAGTGTGATGTCTGCCTGTCCACCCGTCTGTCCTCGCTGGTCTGTGGGATCCCGAGAGCAGGAACCATGTCTTTGCAGATGGGCGGGTGAATGGGGGGGTGAGAGGCACGATATAGGCGGTGAGTAGAGGGTGGACGGATGGACGGAAAGGTGCGTGGAGGGTTGAGCGAGTGACTGAGTGGTTGATGAAGCATGGAAGGATGGGCCGGCCCCTTGGCCTGGTGGTTAAAGTGGCTGGATCCCATGTGGTTCAAGTCTTGGACGTAGCAGCTTTGAAAACACGCCAGGCACCACTGTAATGATGTACTGTGATTCAAATGTAAATAAATTAATACGCTATATATAAAAAACACCAGGCACGTGTGCATGCATGCCAAAAATCCTGAAAGGAGGGAGAGATGGAGAAGGGATTGCAGGGTGGCCATCCCACGTGGGGACTTGATTGTTTTCGCTCTGTCTCTGGCCAGTACACATGTCCTCTGGCAAAATTTTGAAAGTAAATACATCAATACTAATAGTAGTAAGGGTGGGAAGGCGAATGGCTGGCTGGGTGGACTTCTGGACCTACCGATGGAGTGAGTGGAGGGCCGGGGCAGGCAGGAGGGCACCGTTGGAGTGGGCGAGGGTGGGTCCTTGGGCAAAGTGGGAACAGCACAGCCAGCGGGCAGCTCGCAGGTCAACCTGCCTGCCAGTCTTAGGAACGGGGCAGGATGGGAAGTGTCTTCTGAGGATGAGTCACTCTCACCCCGAAGTTCCTCACCGGACGCTGTTCCTTATCCCTCTCTGGCAGACCCTGCGTCTGTAATCCTGCCGGCAGCCTGGGCACCTGCGACCCTCGGAGTGGGCGCTGCCCCTGCAAAGAGAACGTGGAAGGCAGCCAGTGTGACAGGTGGGTGGCCATTCACCGGTGAGCCTGCTGGGCATGACCTGGGGGTCACTGCAGAGGCACCAAGGCTGGGGAGTGGGGGCAGGAGCGAGGCACGATCCTCAGGGACTTAGAAACCCCCTCATGCTGCATCCTTCCTGGGGCATTGTGGGTCTGCCATCAAGAAGCCACCCAGAGGCTTTCTGGCACTGTTTATATTCTAACCCCCCACCACCGATGGTTCATGAGCCGAGAAAACATCCTCGCTCTGGATCCTGAGAAAGAACTGGAAAGGATAGGCAAGATCATCTACACCAGACACAGCCAAAACACAGCGATACGTATCATCACCTTCCATTCCCTGCCCACGGCAGACGTTGCTGAGGGAGCTGTCACAACGCTCCCTTTCCCACCCACGGCAGACATCACTAATGGAGCACTGTCACAACGCTCCCTTTCCCACCCACAGCAGGCATCACTGGTGGAGCACTGACACAACGCTCCCTTTCCCACCCACGGCAGGCATCACTAATGGAGCACTGACACAACGCTCCCTTTCCCACCCACGACAGGCATCACTGGTGGAGCACTGACACAACGCTCCCTTTCCCACCCACGGCAGGCATCACTGGTGGAGCACTGACACAACGCTCCCTTTCCCACCCACGGCAGACATCACAGCACTCTTTACCGTGAGCCCTACTATAACCTCAGGATCCCTCCTAATGCCCTGCTTCAAGAAAGCCCCAGCAACTGAGCTGAGATTTGAGCCCATTTGACATCCTCAGTCCTGTCATGGTACCACTGGGATGTCTGAAGATCAACAAGGCAAGGCGTCTTTCCCAGTCATGTCTGTCACCTTCCTTTGTGAAGTGATCTGAAGCCTCTGAGCCCCAGCAGTGCACGGCAGACACCCGGCTTTGCCTTCTTGGGTTCATGCCATCTGCTCTTCTCGGCTCTGAAGCCCTTCACCATGCCGCAGCCATGTGGCTGGGCCCTGGCCTTGACTCTCACCGTGGCTAGCCCCAGCTGCCCCTCGTGTGGTCCCTACAGGGTCTTCCTCCCTACAGAGACAGCGCAAGTGCAGGGCAGAGTGGCGCCGGGAGCCAGAGCCCACCTATGGCCCTGAGCGCTGCCTGTCCTCAGCCTGCTCGCCCGTTTGTGAAGTGGGAGGGCTTGGTGAGGTGTGTTCGCCTGAACTGGCTGGGTGTCAGGGCTGTCCACAGTGCCTCGGGAATCAGATTCCTCCACGGCCTCTAAGCAGGCCAGGAATCTGAATTTGTGAAACACTGTTTCCTCCGGGCTACTTGGAGACATGGCTGATTCAGGCTCAGGCAGCAAAAACTCCAGACGGGCCTAGAAAGTCCTGCAGTGCTGGACAGCAAGGACGTGCTCAAAAACAAAAACAGACATGCACAGGCCAAACCCAGCCAGCCTGGGGCCTGTGTGACGAACACATAGCCAACCTGAAAGGGCTTCCCTCCCCCAGGCTGATCAATTCAAGTAACACAGTAAGAGCTGGTAGTATCAGATTATAACCCAAAGGACAGAGTGAGTATGCAGAGCCCACACCCACGTCAGCAGGTGACGGCAGATGGACGGGCCAAGGGCGAGTCGTCTTTGCTGAAGGGGCGAAGGCCAGGAAACGGCATTGCCGTGGAGCCCAACGCGCTGCAAAGCCCATCCCCGTGGAGGTTCCGAGCTCACGTCCAGGGCCCTCCCTAAGCGTGCCGAGCATGCGTGTGCCTGTGGCCCAGGACTGGATAGGGCTGGATCTTGGTGTTGGCACCCTGTTGGGGTTGCTATCTCTCTCTGCTCATGAAAGAAATAAACTAACTTTAAATAATTTTTTAAAAATAAAATGAACATAGAAGGAATGAGGTCAACTGAAAACCGCTGTCAGAACATCACGTCGCCTCTAGTCTAGAGCTGTGAGCGCTGACATGGAGGGAAGGACCTTTACAAGGAGCCAAGGGATTTTCATAACCTTGGACCAGCTCCTTGTTAGTTACTGACCCGGCCTGATGGCCCAGGCTGTGGTGTACCGAACTGCAGGGCTGGAAACCACATGGCCGACCACGAGTTTGGGTCCCGAGTCAACCTGCGAACATACCAGGTGTGTGTGTGCCCAGGATCCTGGGAGCTGGGGGGTTAGGGGACACCTGTGACTGCGCCCTAACCAGGGGCGGAGATGAACATCACTGCAGCTGTACCCCATGTGCCGTGGGAAGGGCCCTCCCCAATTCTGGGTGTTTCTTCGGGACACCTTCGATCCTGGTCTAATCATGAGAAAACATCAGACAAGTGAACCCAAACTGAAGGGCATTCTAAAAATGCCCGACCAGTATTTTTCAAAAAGTGTCAAGGTTGTGGCAGACAAGGGGAGGGGACGCTGTCACATATGGCGGGAGACCAGGGACACGCCCGTGCAGCACTGTGCCCTGGACAGGCTCCTGGAGCGGAGACCGGACACGACACGAGGAAGCCTGGAATTTAACACCCAGGGGTGTGGCGCTCTCAGGTGCGACCGCGTGCTGCAGGGAGTCAGCCAACGTCAGCGACTCTCTGGTCCCCACAGCGCTCCTGCAGTCCTGAAAACCTTTTCAGTGTCCCCAGTAATCTGGACTCCTAGGGAAGCTGGGGCCGCCGCTGGCCCCTGCTGATCCAGTCATGTGGCCCCATTCCAGATGTCGCCCGGGGACATTTAACCTTGGCCCCATCCCAGATGTCGCCCGGGGACATTTACCCTGCAGCCCCACAACCCCACCGGCTGCAGCAGCTGCTTCTGCTATGGCCACTCCAGGGTGTGTGCAGCCGCTGCCCACTTCCGGGAGCACCACGTCTACTCCGACTTCCACCAGGGTAAGGAGAGCCCCTCTGGCCCTGTAGGGAGAAGACAGTCCTTCTCTGGGGGGCTCTCGTGTCTGATGGTGGGGATAGGCGTAGCCCCCATATTAGGGAGCCCCAGGCCACTGCCTGGATGGGGCCATGTGAGAGGGCGGCTCACCTGTTGCCCTTCAGTGCACCCCAGTACCCACCTGTGACCCCCCCCAAGCTCTCACCTCCAGCAGCACTTACACTCGGGAGGTGGGGGGCTGCAGGGTGCCAGGCGCTGTCAGATCCTGGAGGGGAATTTGTCCCTCTGTCAAGGTCAGCCTTCCCGGCCTCCCTTGACATACCTAGGTGCTGGCGGTTCAGGCTCTACCTCCTGGCTTCCGTCACCAAGCAGCTACCGTCCTTCAGACACTGCGTGTGCTGAGCCCCTCACATGCTGCGTGTGCTGAACCCCTCACACGCAGGCGACCTCAGCGTCCCTAGTGGGTCCTCTCCTTGCCGTTTCACAGATGAGCTGAGGCCCAGGGAAGACAGTCACAGGCCTGGCCCCTGTGCCTCGCTCCTGAGCCTTGCTCTTAGCTGTGGCACAGGCCCTCTGTTTGGTCCCCCGCTCCAGGTGGCTCTGGAGCCGCAAGGTGGCAGAACTCTGCACTGGACATTAAAGCAGAGCCCGTGGCGTCCTGGCCACGCCCCTGGGAGCGCCTCTCACCTCCTCTGCCTCTGTCCCCGGAGCCAGGCCTCTGAGCCGGGCATTGGCCTTGGGCAGGTTCTCCGTCGCGGCCTAGGGGCGGCCCAGGCACGTGTGCAGCGCACCCTCTGCTGGACGCTGCGCCGAAGTCAGGACCAGGAGGCCAGGACGTTGGTATCTGGCGGGTCCCATTTTCTAGGCCCTGAGAACGTTATCGCCACCTGTTCTCACCTGGAGCCAGGCCCTGAAGTGGCGCTTGAGGGCCGTCCTTTCATTTTTGTGTCACAATCGCCCTTGGCCAACTGTTCTGAAACTTTTCCATCTTGAAAATTACTGCGGACCAGAGCATTTGAATTAAGTAGGTTATTGAGGGATATTTTCTGTACTAGAGATGAAAACCGAGTGTCTCAAAAATATTTATCTATGAATTCACTTAAAGCCACAGCGAACCTGTCACACTATTAAATCCATTCTGTGAAGAATAACTTTGTAAATTTTTAAAAGGTTTTTGCCATAGAGTGTGTGCACCCACCAGAGAGACACAGAGAAAGATGGGGAGAGGGAAGGTGAAAAGTCACCCCCCAGGGGGACGTCCATGCCAGCGGGGATCTCCTGGGTGTTTGGACCCTCCAGAGCTGCCACCTGGGCTGTGTGCTTCATTGCCCTCATTTTACCGATGAGGATCCCGCCTCAGGGAGGTTAAGCAGCTCCCCAGAGTCACAAACCCTGCAGAAGCAGAACCCCGTTGGCACCAAAGAGCCCCGGTATCTCTTTCTGACCTCCCCACCCCCAAGCCCTGGGTGCTGCAGCCCCACTACCCCCGGAGAGCACATGTTTGAGGTCATTTGCTCTTCGCTGGACTATGCTCAGTGCTAACTGCTGTCCCGCGGCTGGGACTGAACTGGGATGGGGGGCCAGAGGCCCCTTCCTGACAGAGGCCGCCCTCTGTGCAGCAGGGTTCATGGCACGTGTACCTGGGAGGTCAGGGCTGATGGGTTTAACCGCCCGCCCCACACCCCCACCGGCTGGCGCAGCTGCTTCTGCTATGGCCACTCCAGGGTGTGTGCAGCCGCTGCCCACTTCCGGGAGCACCACGTCTACTCCGACTTCCACCAGGGTAAGGAGAGCCCCTCTGGCCCTGTAGGGAGAAGACAGTCCTTCTCTGGGGGGCTCTCGTGTCTGATGGTGGGGATAGGCGTAGCCCCCATATTAGGGAGCCCCAGGCCACTGCCTGGATGGGGCCATGTGAGAGGGCGGCTCACCTGTTGCCCTTCAGTGCACCCCAGTACCCACCTGTGACCCCCCCCAAGCTCTCACCTCCAGCAGCACTTACACTCGGGAGGTGGGGGGCTGCAGGGTGCCAGGCGCTGTCAGATCCTGGAGGGGAATTTGTCCCTCTGTCAAGGTCAGCCTTCCCGGCCTCCCTTGACATACCTAGGTGCTGGCGGTTCAGGCTCTACCTCCTGGCTTCCGTCACCAAGCAGCTACCGTCCTTCAGACACTGCGTGTGCTGAGCCCCTCACATGCTGCGTGTGCTGAACCCCTCACACGCAGGCGACCTCAGCGTCCCTAGTGGGTCCTCTCCTTGCCGTTTCACAGATGAGCTGAGGCCCAGGGAAGACAGTCACAGGCCTGGCCCCTGTGCCTCGCTCCTGAGCCTTGCTCTTAGCTGTGGCACAGGCCCTCTGTTTGGTCCCCCGCTCCAGGTGGCTCTGGAGCCGCAAGGTGGCAGAACTCTGCACTGGACATTAAAGCAGAGCCCGTGGCGTCCTGGCCACGCCCCTGGGAGCGCCTCTCACCTCCTCTGCCTCTGTCCCCGGAGCCAGGCCTCTGAGCCGGGCATTGGCCTTGGGCAGGTTCTCCGTCGCGGCCTAGGGGCGGCCCAGGCACGTGTGCAGCGCACCCTCTGCTGGACGCTGCGCCGAAGTCAGGACCAGGAGGCCAGGACGTTGGTATCTGGCGGGTCCCATTTTCTAGGCCCTGAGAACGTTATCGCCACCTGTTCTCACCTGGAGCCAGGCCCTGAAGTGGCGCTTGAGGGCCGTCCTTTCATTTTTGTGTCACAATCGCCCTTGGCCAACTGTTCTGAAACTTTTCCATCTTGAAAATTACTGCGGACCAGAGCATTTGAATTAAGTAGGTTATTGAGGGATATTTTCTGTACTAGAGATGAAAACCGAGTGTCTCAAAAATATTTATCTATGAATTCACTTAAAGCCACAGCGAACCTGTCACACTATTAAATCCATTCTGTGAAGAATAACTTTGTAAATTTTTAAAAGGTTTTTGCCATAGAGTGTGTGCACCCACCAGAGAGACACAGAGAAAGATGGGGAGAGGGAAGGTGAAAAGTCACCCCCCAGGGGGACGTCCATGCCAGCGGGGATCTCCTGGGTGTTTGGACCCTCCAGAGCTGCCACCTGGGCTGTGTGCTTCATTGCCCTCATTTTACCGATGAGGATCCCGCCTCAGGGAGGTTAAGCAGCTCCCCAGAGTCACAAACCCTGCAGAAGCAGAACCCCGTTGGCACCAAAGAGCCCCGGTATCTCTTTCTGACCTCCCCACCCCCAAGCCCTGGGTGCTGCAGCCCCACTACCCCCGGAGAGCACATGTTTGAGGTCATTTGCTCTTCGCTGGACTATGCTCAGTGCTAACTGCTGTCCCGCGGCTGGGACTGAACTGGGATGGGGGGCCAGAGGCCCCTTCCTGACAGAGGCCGCCCTCTGTGCAGCAGGGTTCATGGCACGTGTACCTGGGAGGTCAGGGCTGATGGGGACAGATCCTCTGATGACCAGGTCACATCCATACTGTCAGAGATGGCCCCAATGTCCTAAGGTCCTGTGTTGGGGTCCTGGCTGTGTCCTCCTGTTGAGCTCCAGATCCACCATGGGCTGGGGTGGGCCTAGAGGTATGACCATGCCCCAAGCAGGGCTGAGTCCCTGAGTTCTCCTGCTTTCGGGGTTCCTCTGCCCCAAGACCCCCACCGGACCAGTCACCAGGGCCTCGTGCTATTGGGGTGTGTGTGTGTCTGTTTTCTATCCAGGAGCTGAGGGCTGGAGGGCCAGAAGCGTGGGGGGCCTGGAGCACCCCCCACAGTGGAGCCCAAGTGGGGTCCTCCTGGGCCCTGAAGACGGGGAGGAGCTCATAGCACCAGGTACCTGTCCTCCACTCAGTGGCTGAGAACAGCCATTACCCGCCAGCGCCCTGGAGGTCAGAGTCTGAGATGGGTCCCCGGAGCCCAGACCAAGCTGTCAGCAGGTCGGGTTCCTTCCAGGGGCTCCAGGGGAACATCCGCCCCTTGCCTTTTCCGGCTCCTAGAAGCGCCCACATTCCCTGGCTCATGGCCCCTTCCTCCAGCTTCGAGGCTGCCGCGTCTTTCTCATTCCCGTCACTGACGCCAGCTCTGGCTTGCTGGTGCATCCTGTGTGGCCCCTCTCAATGACGTGGGCCCAGCTGGATAGCCCAGGAGCCCTCCCACAAGCCTCGATTCCCCACCCTGTAACCGACAGTCTTCACAGATTCCAGGGTCAGGGACTACTCTCCTGCCCTCAGACCCCAGCGTCTGATGAAACCCATTTTCTGGGTCATAGCCTTGCCACTGGGACTCCTTCAGTCCCACAGAGCCCACTGCCATGGTCATATCCAAGACAAGCCCCACAGCCGCTCACCAGCCCCTGCACCTGCACCAGGGCCATGGGGTTCCTGCAGAAGGGAGTTCTCGTTATTCCGAAACACCCGCCACCAGTTAGGGGGACTGTGGTCTCCTGGCCCCCGCGTCAGACCAGAACCAGGAGCCCGGAGCCCATCCTTTGTTCCCCCAGCCAGTCACGTCCTTCCCATCCCGCTCCACGCGGGCCTGGGGATGTTCCACACACACCCCCTCCAGTCTTGTGCCACCACCCCCACCCCAGCCTTTCCAACCAGCAGGATCATGGGCCTGCACCTGGCGTGTACAGGCCGACCGGGATACGAACCTGGGACCTCCCACGTGGACCCAGTACTGCCTGAGCAGCACATCCCCGCCGTGCCCACCGCCTGTTTCTTTCCCTGACGTGCACATGACTCACTCACCCCTTCTGCCTTTGGCTCACTCATGAGTGAGGACGGACAAAAAGGATGACAGGAGCCACGGGGCCCATTGTCCCCTCCTGTGTCCCGCGGCCAGTGACACAGATGAAGGCTGGGGCAGGCGCCGCGGTCCTCACATCTCACGATGCCTGTGCCTCTGTCCAGTTCTGGTTCAGATGGGAAGTGGCGCCTCTGCCTGGTCACCAGGGCTGAGACTCGCCCCTGCCCACTCGCCGTGGGCCTCTCCGCACCCACATCACGAACACTGCGTGAGCGAGCAGAGGGTGACACGGTGTGCACACTGCCGGCGTCGCCTCTGTCCCTGTACCGACTCCTTTGCCCCCGCAGACTCCACTCACAAACCCCAAGTTGTGAAGAATGTCCAGACGGTGGCGGCAGAGTGTAGGCCAGGCGGTGCGGTGCAGCCGTGGGCCCGGGGCGGGAGGAGGTGTGGACGCCCATCTGCCTTGCAGGGTGCCTTTGTCTGCGTGCTGCAGGCTTGTCTCATCTGAGTGTGTAATTGCCAGAGAAATCGAGAAAGACATTGAAAATCAAATGAGTTGTTCAAAGACTGCCCGAACCCTCTCTTTTCAGAGAAGTTCCTGGGAGACCAGAGGCTCAGTTATGGGCAGCCCCTCACGCTGACCCTCCAGGTGTCCCCCGGGGGCTCCCCACTCCCGGTGCAGCTGAGGCTGGAGGGGGCAGGCTTGGCCCTGTCTCTGAAGCACTCCAGCCTGTCGGGCCCCCAGGGTGCCGGGCAGCCAGGGGAGGCACAGATCCGGTTTCGGTAAGAGTCCTACGTCCCGAGAGAGGGGCTGGGCACACATCTGCCCCCATGGGGCTTGGGGGCTGCCACTGACACCCAGGTTCCCAGCACCACTGCCCACATCGGCGTCTTGTCTGGCCACTTCTCCCCGCCAGCTTGCAGGAGACCTCTGAGGACGTGGACCCCCCACTGCCCCCCTTCCACTTCCAGCGGCTCCTCGCCAACCTGACCGCTCTGCGCATCTGGGCCGGAGGCCGAAGCCCAAGCCCTTCAGGTCAGTGAGGTGACCTGTGCCCCGAGGAACCGAGCGGTCATCAGGGCCTGGAACCGGCTGGGCTCCGTCTGTGTGGCCCTGTTGAGCCCTCACAGCAGGGTGGTCCCTGTTCCCACTTTACCAAGAAGGACTCAGGCTCAGAGATCGCGGAAGATCATCCAAAGCCAGCAGGAGTGGGGGCCAGCAGGTGGACGGGTAGTTGGGGCGCTGAGCTCCCACATGGCCAACCACGGTTCAAGTCCCAGACCTGGCAGCTTGCTGTCTCACTTTCTCTCTCTCTCTCTCGTGAGCACATGTGTTCTATAACAAATTAAATAATAATAATAAGTAAAATTAAATAATTATTTTAAAAATAAAATACAGGGATAGTGACAAAGGACAATGACTGGGGCTGGACAGGTGAGGGGCCTGAGGGTGGACACCTCTAAGGACAGGTGTGGTCACTCCTCCATCCCAGAATCCTTTGCCCTGTGTGTCTGCTGGCTGCAGGAAACCCGGGCCCCTGGGAGGTCAGCACCCCTGCTGTTCACTGGTGGTATTGCATGTAAGCCACCCCCAGATCAGGTCCTCTCTCTCTCTTTTTTTTTTTTTTTTTTAAAGATTTTTGGGGTTAGGGGTGGGGGTGGGAGACGACTTATAGACACAGTGAAAGGGAAGTGAGAAATCACTCCCCAGGGGGAATGGCCATGCTGCAATCAATCCCTTCTCCACTGTCCTCCCAGGACCTTGGGCACACACGTGCCCAGCCCAGCAAGGGGTCTGGGATTCCAACTGCGGCTGGCCGTATGGGAGTCCAGTGTCGTAGCTGCTATGCCATCCGCTGCCCTCCTCCCTGCACACACACAATTTTAAAAACCACATCAGGTCAGCTGGTGGCAAGGTGGTTAAAGTGGCTGAATCCTACAGGGCTGATGGTACGCTTGGAGTCCCGGACTTGGAAGATGGCTTGAGAAACACTGAGGGGGCCAGTAGGTGGTGTAGCGGTTAAGGCGTTGGACTTCCACTTGGTCAGTGGTGGTTCGAGTCCCAGACCAAGCGATTTGAAACTCATGCCAGGCACTTGTGCGTGTGTGCCCAAAATCCTGAGAGGAGAAAGGAAGAGAAGGGATTAAGGCGTAGCCATCCCCTCGAGTGATTTCTCACTTTCCGTCTCTATCTCTCTGGTGAGTGTGTGCGCCCAAAACTCTGAGAGGAGTGTGGAGGAGAAGGGATTGCAGTGAGCTGTCCTCCCTGGAGGGTGCTGTCTCACTTTCCCTCTCTGTCCTGCTCCAGTGAGTGTGCACACACTAGCAAAAATTAAACAAACTAACCAACAATATGGCGTTGTAACTGTGACACTCAGAATAGGTAAAAGGAAAGGAAACGATACAAAAATGATTGTATGAGCCAAGGCATCAGTGCTCAGGCACTACCACACTGGAAACGTAGGGCGAGGCGAGAGCTTCCCTGAGGATGTTTGGGTTTCGGAGGGACGAGAAGCCTAGAAGCCATTACGTGATGGAGTACAGGGCAGGGCAGAATCAGGGTGGCCATGCCAGGACAAAGGCAGGGCTGAGATCCACCACAACCGGGCAGGCGGTGGTGAGGGCACTCAGAAGACACTGAGGCTGGGCTGGTCACAGGTGGGCGAGGGTCAGCAGCTGTGCCAGCCTGGTCCGGGGGCTCCTTTATTAATCAAAGGTTTACTTGGTCTTACTTGATCTTGGTGGTTGGCTTCGTTGCTCTGTCGGGGCAGAACCCTTGGCAGGAGCTGTCGGTCTGTGGTGAGGCTGTAAACCGGGTGGCAGATGTTCCGCTCAACACGACTGTCCCTTATTCTTTAAGTCCTTCCTGGTGGCCGTTCATTCATTCATTCCTTTCAATTGCCGGGGGCGCGTGTGCTCACCAGGAAGGGAGAGCGAGCGAGCGTAGCCTCCAACGGCGCGTGGCCATCCTGCCGTCCTCTGGTTTCCCTCCTGTCTGGATTTGGGGCATGCACATTTGCCTGGCATACGTTTGAGCTGCCAGGCCTCAGGATTCAAACTGCAGTCGGCTGTGTGGGATCTGGTTCCTTTAACCACTGTGCTAGGAACTGGCTCTGTCATTTTTTTTCTAAGAATTATTTAACTTATTATTATCATTTTTAAAAATTTGCTATAGAGAAAGTACACCTACTAGAGAGAAAGCAACCCACCGGGTCCAGGACTTGAACCATGGTTGGCCATGTGGGAGTCCAGCACCCCAACCACCACACTATCTCCTGGCCTTGGCCCTGTCATTTTGAAAGCATTATGGCGTGGTCATTAAGGCAGCTGGATTCTACGTGGCCGACCGCATGGTTCGAGTCCTGGACCTGATGACTTGAGAAACATGCAGGCAGGTGCGTGTGTACCCAAAATCTGAAAAGGAGGGCATGATGGAGGAGAAGGATTGCGGCATGGCCATCCCCATGAAGAGTGCTCTCTCCTCTCTCACTCTGTTTCTCTGTGGTAAGCACATACACCTCTAGCCAAGAAGAAAACAGTCAAAAGTATCGTAACCGAATACCTGCTGGGTCACTGTAAGTGAGAAGTTGCAGAGAGGCCACGGACAGAAGAGGGTGTGTGACCATGGTGACTGAGCCCCCAGGCCGCCATTGGTGAGTGACAGTCAGGAAAATTCCGAACGAAACACAGCACGGTGTTCCCTTCCACTCCCAGGGGCCACAGCCCTGCACGGTTGCACACATGCTTTGAACATGCAGAAGCAGCTGGTGTCTGTGCACAAATGGAGTTGGGGTCGAGGCTCCAACGTCTGCAGAGGGGGTCCCTGCCCCTCCAACTTCCCTTGGGGCATTTGACAGTCACATGGGGAGTTCCCAGGCATGTTGGGGTATCCTGGCATGCCTGGCTCCTGCCTCCCGTTATTAGGATGACCCAAGTGCCGTCAGGTTTGATTCCTGGGGGGCGCCGTTGCTCCTTCTGAGGACCTCTAGCTTAGATGCTAAGCTTTCCCTGGGCCCTCTTCAAGTCCGAGGGCTAGGGCTGCAGCCCCTCCCCTCCGGCCCAGTCCTGTCTTCCTTTCTCCTCCTGGGGGGTGCTTGAGCTGCCCTCGTCCCCCGGGCCCCACAGCCTCTCTGCCCCCACAGAGTGCCAGACTACCTTCTCCCCCTTTGCCCAGGAATGTTATTTTTTAAGCGAGGCTGTTTTTGTTTTTGTTTTGTTTTTTAAATTTTTTTTGTGCTTGCTGGAAAGACAGAAACAGAAAGACAGAAAGTAAGAAATCACCCCCCAGGGGGGGTGGCCACACCACAGTCCCTTCTCCAACATTCTCCTCTCGGGATCTTGGGCACACACGCACACATGCCTGGTGTGAGTTTGAGCCACCAGATCCAGGACTCGAACTGCAGTCGACTATGGGAGTCCAGGGATGTAACCATTATGCCATCTACTGGTCCCTGCCCTGTGCCATTCACTCGACATCCAGTTACCAGGTATTACCTAGCTGGTGCCAGGGCCCCAGAGAGGCAGATGGGCCTACCACCCCCTCCCCTCCACCCCCAAACCTCCCACTCCCACTGCCAGTATTTGGGGACACATCTCTCTCAACCCTTCTGGGTCTGTGCTCACGTCTCGCTCACTGTGGAAATGTGAGCGCATGGTACAGTGCCCTGAGCGTGCCTCTTCTGCTGACAGTGTGTCTCTGAGATCGTTCCTTGTCATTACACGTAGGAAAGGCTGCTTCCCGTGTCCCCCGGGTCTGCTTCCCTGGTATAGCTGCTCTGCGCGGTTTTAATCATCATCTGTTGACAGACGTTTCAGTGCGTTCCGGTTTTCGCCATGGCAAACCGTGCTGCAGGGAATAGAGACTGGCCTCAGATAAAGGTCCTCGTGTCCTTGTCCACGTGTGTCTCTAGGATAGCGTCCTAGAAACGGAAACAACAGGGCAAGGGCCGTGTGTTCTAACGTTGAAACATCCTGGCAGGTTTTCTGTGGAGCCGCTATCCTCGTCTGAGTTCTGATGAGCAGCGCCAGCCCTCACCCTCCCCGCTGCCGCCGGTGTTTGCAGGAAGTTGTTTTTGTGTTTCACCCGAGTTGATGGTTGTTTTCTGTGGAAGCTTGGTCTGATAGGAGCCCTTCCCTATTAGTAGGAGCTGAGCCTCCTAATTTGTATTCATGCATCCACACCATATTTCAGATGTCAGATTTCTTTCTTTCTTTCTTTCTTTTTTGAGAGAGATTTTTTGATAGGGTGTGTGCACTTGCCAGAGAGACAGAGAGAGTCAGAGACAGAAAGTGAGAAATGACCCCCTAGGAGGGGTGGCCACGCCGCTCTCCCTTCTCCTCCATTCTCTTCTCAGGATCTTGGGCACGCACGCACACGCGCCCGCTGTGAGTTTTAAGCCGCTAGGTCTGGGACTTGAACCATTGTCGACTCTGTGGAAGTCCAGTGATGTAACCATTATGCTATCTGCTGGTCCCCAGATTTGTTTATTTTTAAAATTCACACATAGTTGGGGACCAGCAGGTGGTGTGGTAGCTAAGGTACTGGACACTCCACATGGCTGACCACAGTTCGAGTCCCAGACCTGGTGGCTTGCTTTCTCAGTTTCCCTCTCTCTCTATCTTGCTATGTCTTTCTCTGCTCAAATTAAGAATAAATGAATAAATAAATAAAATTAAATTAAAAAGTAATTATTTTTTAAAAATTCACACATAGTTTACTTAAACACAGAATATTCACTCTCCTTGCAGGTAAGAAATTTCTCCGACATTCCCTGTAGCTTCATTTTAATCAAAATCCTTTCACTAAAAGTAAACATTGAAATTACTGAGCTGTTATATTCATTAGTCTCATCAGACAGACTGAGGAGGCGGAAGCGCCCCCCGGTGGTGTGAGGTCACACTACAGTTCCCTCTCCTGCACTTTGTCCTGTCAGGATTTGGGGCCGCACACACGTGCCCAGCATGGTTTTCAAGCCTTTGTAGCTAGAATTCCAACCACTGGTCGGCCATGTGGGATCTGGCTCCCTTAACCACTAGACCATGGCACCAGCCCCTGTGCCTTTATTTAAAAACTATGTAATTGATTCATAAACTGCCTTTACATACAAGGGGACTTCAAATAATCTGGGGAAAATGGAGTCAAAGTATGAGTTTATATTGGCGCAAAAAAAAAAAATCGAGGGGCCCGCTGGTGGTGTGGTGGTTAAGATGACTGGGTCCCCCATGGCGGACTCTGAGATCGAGTCCCGGACCTGGCAGCTTCAGAAACGTGCCAGGAGAGTGTGTGTGCATGCCCATAATCCCAAAAGGAAGGAAGGATGAGGAGAGATTGCAGCGGGACTGTCCCCATGGGGTGCTTTGTCAGTTTTTCTCTCTCCAGTCAACATACATGCTTTATAACAAAATTTAGTGAAAAAGAGGAAATTATGCACAGCCTTTTCAGAATGCAGGCTTTCTATAAACTTCTCGAAGACCCTCATCCTGGGCCTGTTACGCAGGGACATTTGGGGAGAGGTCTGACCGCTCCCTGACTCTCTTCTCATCCCGCAGGGCCGGTGTTCCTGACTGCAGTCCGGCTGGCATCGGCCCAGCGGGGGCTCTCGCCAGCGGCTTCCTGGGTGGAGACGTGCTCGTGTCCCAAGGGGTACACGGGGCAGTTCTGTGAGTCCTGCGCTCCAGGATACAAGAGGGAGACGCCCCAAGGCGGTCCCTACGCCAGCTGTGTCCCCTGCACCTGTAACCAGCATGGCACCTGTGACCCTAACACAGGTGAGGCCCTCGGCGCCCTGTCCTGAGGCCTCCTGGGCTGCACCCTGGACAGTGTGATGAGTTCGGACCCGAGCAGGGCCACCCCGGCTCAGCACGAGGCCACGCAGCTGTGGGACGGGCGGGCACTGAGCCGCCATGCTGCGTGCTGCCGCTGGGGCAACTCCTATTTTAGTAAGTGACTGGGGTTTACCTGAGCACCACCTGACGGCCTCAAGCCAGCTGCTCTGTGGGCCGTTTGTCCGGGACCACCCTCCCTCTGGGTGGGCCCTCCTCCTCCCATGAAGGAGCAGAAAGACCTCAGGGGATCCTGCCCTGTAGGGGGGGCAAAGGATTAGAGTGTGGGTGGTGGAGGTGGGAGGCGCGGGTCACACAGGTGGTTCAGCCCTCAGCCATAGGCCCGCCACCTTCACCCCTTGTGGCTTGGCTTTTGGGCCGTCACCACCCCCCAGCCTGCTTTCTGTCCTGCGAAGTGGGGTGACGGCAGCATTCACCCCACCCAGGCTCCAAGAGCAGGCAGGGCTGGCTGGAGCCACAGCTCAGCCATGGCTAACCGGACTTGCCAGGGGAGATGCAGATGATGAAAGTCCCTGCTGTATGGACTGCTGGGAAATAATAAAGTAGGGCCATCAGGTTCCCCACGGGCTCAACCCCCCGTTAGACTCTCCATCGTTGACTCCTGCAGAAAGCCCTGCGGGTCCCAGCACCCTCCTTGTCCCATCTGTCAGGCCCTAAGGTGCAGGGCAGCTGCACGGCCAGTAGGTGGCAGCACGGCTCCTCCCACCAGCCTGGACTGCCCTGGAAGCTGACCACTAGCAGCTCCTGGGCCCCACTGGTGGAGGACAGGCCAGGAAGGGCTGAGCCCAGGTCTCTCTGCACCCCACACCACGGGCCTCACACCGGGATGTGTGCCGCCCCCCTGAGGCAAGCAGGCAGGAGCTCTCGGAAGGGCAGGGCCTGCTCAGACTTTTTCTTTCTTTCTGAACAGACGGTAGCGGGGAGTCAGCACGCCTAGCCGGGAGTCCTCACGAAACATGGGGGTGCCTTCCCTTCCTCCCCTCGCAGACATTGCGAATGGAACCCGGATATGGCGTTGCAGGGGCACCTATCAAGGATGCGGAAGGTCCCATGAGAAGCGGCTGATATGTCACCCCACAGGCCCTTGGTCGTGCCGTGACTTCCGGCTCAGTTAGGCCAAGTCCCTGTCTGTGAAACGGGCAGGGTAGGCACTGCTGCCCAGACTGGGGCGAGAAACGAGCCTGGGGGTGCTGGGCCCAGGCAGGAGCACCTGGTTGTGCCTGTCATCCTAGGTCCCACGCTCCCCCTGTTCAGCACAGCCCTGCCGGGAGCTGCTGGGGCCTCCTGACAGTGGTGATCTCCGTGAACCCCTTCTTAGCCGGGTTCTCCCACTGTCCCTGGCAGGGGCAGCTCCCTTCCCAGGTGCCTGGGTCTCTGAGCAGACCTTGGGTGCTGCTGGGCTGGAGAGGGGGGTTGCAGAATCCCCCGGCTTTGGAAACTGGAAGACACAGATGGGGTGCGTTCTCAGACCAGGCAGCCTCCGAGTCCCCACAGAGCCCATTGGGGTGCCTCTGCAGAGCCACGTCAAGGCCAGAATCCTGGGTCCTTGACTCCTTGGGCGAGTCCCTCTTTCTTTCGGTCCCTTGAAGTTAAGAGGGCATGGAGGTGGGAGAGAAGCAGAGTGGCGTGAGGGCGGCCGCCAGCTGCGTCGCCTGTGGAGCAGAGAGGTTCGGGAATACAGAGCAGCAGCGACCAGCCAGGAGTCACGTGCGTGCGCCCGAGAGCGTACGAGGCACCCTGAGTGCTCGGCTGCTCAGTCCCGGTGAAAACCCTCTGGGCCGTTATTTCCATTTCGCAGGTGAGGACACCGAGGCAGAGGGTTAGACGATTTGCCCAGACTCGGGCATCAGTGAGCAGTGGGTGTGAACCCGGGTGTCGGCTCCGGACCTGGACCCTTCACCCCGCCTGCTGCCTCAGCCTCGGAAGGTTCCCAGCCCATTCCTGTGCGGGACGCGCTCCGGGACCTCCCAGCCTGCTCCTGTGCGGACGTGCTCCGGACCTCTCCATGGGATGTTGCCATCTGGGCCATTCCTGGCCCACGTGGGGGTAAGCAGGTGCTTGTCTTACCCCTCAGGGATCTGCCTGTGTGGCCACCACACCGAGGGCCCGTCCTGTGAGCGCTGCTTGCCTGGTTTCTATGGCAACCCCTTCACGGGCCAGGCCGACGCCTGCCAGCCCTGCCCATGCCCTGGACAGTCAGCCTGCACGATGCTCCCCGGGAGTGAAGAGGTGGTGTGTACCCACTGCCCCCCGGGCCAGAGAGGTGAGTGCCCCCGGGAGACACATCTCCAGTGTCCTGCCTGCACCCTGAGCTCCGGGTAGGGAGATCCCAGCTTGGGGCGGCAGGCATGACCTCGGGGCACGCTGAGTCCCAGCCGGGCTGCCATGGGTGCCACATTGGGTGTGTCCAGGGAAGCTTTTGAGAATACCCGTCTCCTCGGCTGCTGGCCCCGCAGAGCCTGACTGGTAGTTCGAGGTGCAGTCTCAGGGTCCGTCTCCCTGACAAGGTCTGTACCCAGCTAGGACCAGGTGGAAATCCTGGTTAAACTTGGGCGTTGAAAACTCCCAGCAGGTGGTGTGTGAAGTGCAGGCTCCCCATCTCTGTCCAAGGCCTCTCCCGTTTCTCACCCCCACTCCAGGACTAGAGATAGCCTAGACATTTGACTTTTTAAGAAGCACCTTTGTGGGGCCTGCCTCATGGTCTAGTGGTTAAGGGGGCTGGATCTCACATGGCCGACTATGATTTGAGTCTCAGCCCAGGCAGCTTGAAAACCGTCCCGGGGGCCGGCAGGCGGCGTGGTGGTTAAGGTGCTGGACTCCCACTGGCTGACCGTGATTCGACTCTCAACTCTCATTTTCTCTCTCTCTGGTGAGCGCATGTGCCCTATCGCAAATGAAATAATAATAATAATAAATAAAATTGAATACATCTGAAAAGAAAAGAAAAACATGCTGAGCACACGTGCATGCTAATCCCCAACAGAAGGGAGAGATGGAAAAGAAGGGGTTGGTTGTGGCATGGCCAAACCCCCCTCACTCCATCTCTCGGCGCTCTGAGGAGTGCATGCACCCTCTGGCAAGACGTTTTTTAATCTTTTAAAAAAACAGCTTTACTGAGGTATTACTCACCTACTCTGCATTTCACCTGTTTATAACGTACGACTAAATAGCTTCTAGCTGACCCCATTATTCATTTTTAGCACAGTAAATATCGCACAAGTTTGCCGTTTTAACCATTTTCATGTGTACAACTCAGTGGCAGTAAGTGCACTTGCGGTGCTGTGTAACCATCACTAGCCTCTGTTTCCAGAACTTTCTCGTCACCCCAGGCCCTGCCCCTGTGAGATTTACCATTCAGCGGTCCCCAGCCCAGCCCTGGTAACACCTGTCCTTTCTGTCTGTCCATTTGACTATCCCGGGAATCTCACGGTGGACCCCCATGATACCTGTCCCTCTGAATCTGCTTGTTTTGCTTAGCATGGCATTTCCGAGGTCCCTGGACACCTGGCTTCACATTGTCCTCCTGGACACCCTGCCTCACAGGGCCATTCTGAAGCGGCCCGCAGCCAGCACAGCTGCGTGGACAGGCCTTGGCAGGGAGCCCAAGAGCTGAGGGATGGAGTTCCCTCCTTAGGACCCTGCTCCTCACCCTGCCTTCATGCGGCCCCTGTTTCCAGAACCTTCCTCACATTTTCTGGTTCCTGGCTGTGGTCCTGCTGGCCTGTCGACATGAGGGAAGCCACCCAGTTAGAGAAGCTCAGACCAACTGGGGCTGAGGCAGACCTGAGGGTGCCAGAGTTTGGGCACCACAGAGACTTGTGTGTCGGGACTCGGACGTGTTGGAAGGTGCTCAGTGAGAACTAGTCCCTCCGTGTGTCCCGGCAGGCCTCTGGGGTGATATGTCTCTCTGTCTCTCTCTGGCAAGCATAATGCCCTCTGGCCAGAAAAAAAAAAAAGTGAGACATGAAGTTGCATGGGAGCAAGGGGACTGGACGTGCCACCACCTCACCTCCCGCAAGGAACCCTGGGAGCCTGGGGACCGACGTGCCACCACCTCACCTCCCGCAAGGAGCCCTGGGAGCCAGGGGACCGACATGCCACCACCTCACCTCCCGCAAGGGGCCCTGGGAGCCAGGGGACCGATGTGCCACCACCTCACCTCCCGCAAGGAGCCCTGGGAGCCTGGGGACCGATGTGCCACCACCTCACCACCCTCAAGGGGCCCTGGGAGCCAGGGGACCGACGTGCCACCACCTCACCACCTGCAAGGGGCCCCACTGCTGTTCACGCCTGTAGACCCCGACGCCTCTACCCTCTGGAGAAAGGCAGACGGCTGTGCCCACCTGGGATGGCGGGCGCTGCGTGGCACACATGTGGAGTACAGCTGCATCCTTTCATGCCCATGTGTCCAGAGTGGGTCTCTGAGGCTGCTGTCCCCAAGGCCTTCCTCCATAGCAGCTCTTCTGAGGCTCACAGAGCCCCCGAGGCCGGAAGATGAGCAGCCCCGGCGCAGACCCAGGAAGTGGGCCAGGAGTCTGAAATGAGAGCCAGAGGGAGTTCGGAACCCACGAGGGCAGACGGGCAAAAGGCCAAGGACTGCATGGGAAGACGACGGCGAGTTGAGGAAGAGCACGATGGAAAGGAGGGTGACAGTGACACTGGGTGGTGACAACGAAGAAGATGAAGGTGATGACCAAGATAGCGATGAAGATGATGATGGAGGTATCGGTCAGGATGATGATGGCGAGGGTGACAGGGATCACAGTGATGACCACGGTGGTGGGTGATGACGCTGGAGAGTGACGAAGGTGATGATGCTGGAGGTGACAAGATGGTGGTCATGATGGAGACGATGGTCACAATGATGAAGGTGACAGGGATCACAGTGATGACCACGGTGGTGGGTGATGACGCTGGAGAGTGACGAAGGTGATGATGCTGGAGGTGACAAGATGGTGGTCATGATGGAGACGATGGTCACAATGATGAAGGTGAAGGTGACAGGGATCACGGTGATGACCACGGTGGTGGGTGATGACGATGGAGGTGATGAGATGGTGGTGAAGATGATGGAGACAGTGGCCACAATGACGAAGGTGAAGGTGACAGGGATCACGGTGATGACCACGGTGGTGGGCGATGACACTGGAGGTGACGAGATGGTGGTGAAGATGATGGAGACAGTGGTCACAATGACGAAGGTGACAGGGATCACGGTGATGACCACGGTGGTGGGTGACGATACAGTGGCGATTGAGGGCTGGTGACGGTGCTGAAGATAATGGAGATGATGGTGACACTGAGGGGTGGGGACTGCTGCTCAGGGCTAGCACGCCTGGCTCTGTGATGGCAGCAGATCCACCCTGGCCCTCTGAGGTAGCCCCCGCTATTGTCCCCACTTGACAGATGGAGAGCCTGGGTTCAAAGAAGCACAGAACTTGCTCAAGGCCCCCAGCCCAACCGCTGGCTGAGCCGGAACCCATGTGCTGCCCTGCGGGCGATGTGCCGGGTGCCGGCCTGCGTCCCACCCACCCTCACCCGCTGGGTGCAGCTGACGGGCATCCTCACACTGCTGTCTTCACACAGGGCGGCGCTGCGAGATCTGTGATGATGGCTTTTTTGGGGACCCACTGGGGCTCTCTGGGGTGCCCCAGCCCTGCCACCGATGCCAGTGCAGCGGGAATGTGGACCCCAATGCCGTGGGCAACTGTGACCCCTTGTCTGGCCGCTGCCTGCGCTGCCTGCACAACACGACAGGTGCCCACTGTGAGCGCTGTCAGGATGGCTTCCATGGGAGCGCCCTGGCCCCGGGGCCTGCAGACAAGTGTGTGCGTGAGTACCCACCCTGGAGCTCGGTGGACCCCCGGGGCTCCCTCCCTGCCCTGGCTCGGGACTCAGACAGGCGGCCTTTCTGTCGTGTGGCCTCAGACGGTCACTCCCCGTCTCGGACCCCTTGTCTAGAGAGCGTAAGGGTTTGCTCTTCGCCCTCAGCTCAGAGACCTCACAAACCAGTCCTGGGTACTTCCCCTGCCTCGGGCCTCCAGTCAGGCCGAGCCTCCGCTGAGATGCTCCTGCCCCATCTCCTCCCTGCTGCCCGGACTCGCACTCAGCTCTGCCCCCCCTTGGGGATCAGGGAAGGCTCCTAAGAGCTCCACAGAAGAGAAGTTCGACGTTTGCCCCACAGTTCCTGGAGCCCGCTCCCACGTGGCACCTGTGGGCACTGCCCCCTCTGTGGAGCCCGCAGGGCTCAGAGCAAGGTGCTGTCCTGGCGGTGGCGGTGGCGTGGACTCTGCCCGTGACCCCTGGGAGTTCTGGCCTTCTCTGCAGCCTGCTGGGGCTCAGACAGGCTCTTCTGACAACCAGCGTGGGCTGTCTGTCCAAGGACGGCAAAGGGCTGAGATTTGAACTAGGGCCTCTTTCTAGAAGGGGCTTAGGAATCTGGGCTGCATGTCAGTCATCTCCAGGGGTTCCCCATCTTGTCTGCCTTTACTGGACCCCCAAGGGAGAACGAATGCCCACTATGGTTCCCCACACCTTTCCCCGCCCCAGCCTGCAGCTGCAACCCGGAGGGCTCCGTCAGTGAGCAGGCGCCCTGTGACCCGGTGACCGGCCAGTGCTCCTGCCTGCCTCATGTGACCGGACGGGACTGCGGCCACTGCAGCCCAGGCTTCTATGACCTGCAGCCCAGGCAGGGCTGCCGGAGGTAGGTGGGCTGGGGCATCTCACCGGGATGGAAGAAGGTACAGGGAGCCTCCAGGGAGGGGCCCATGTCATCCCAGGCCCATTGCCCTTCACCCAAAGAGGACGAAGGGATGGCCCTGTGGTGACAGATGCGTGGCCCTGCCAGCCCAGGACACACGCCATGAGCAGCCCTAAGGGATGTCCAGTGAGCAGGGGCCAGCTTGGTCTCAGTCCCTGTTGAGCGAGGCCCATCACCAGGCAGCCTTTTGGCCACGCAGCGCCTTAGTGTTCAGAGACCAGCGGGAGATTTTAGGGGACTGCGGAGGGAAGCAAGGCTTCTTCCTTGCGAGACTTCTCAGAGCCTTTAGCGTGCTAATTGCATTTTGTCTTCCCAGCAGAGGGACACAGTCTCTCCACACTCATTTGTCCTGAGAGCCTTTCTCCTTCTCTTGGCGGGCACCCCACACACGTGTTTCCCAGTACCCGGCCTGGGGAAGCCGTCTGACATGCACTGACCTAGCCCCGCGCTTGCCGGCAGAGGGGCCGCAGGGGCTGGGCTGGGAGTGGCAGAGCGTCCCTCGGATTCGGTTCCTTCCCTTATCGCAGCTGCGAGTGCCACGCGCTGGGCTCCCAGGAGGGCCAGTGCCACCCCGAGACTGGGCAGTGCCCCTGCCGCCCCGGTGTCACCGGCCAGGCCTGCGACAGATGCCAGCTGGGTTTCTTTGGCTTCTCTGCCAAGGGCTGCCGGGGTAAGGAGGCTGGGTCCTTTCCAGGCTGCCTGGAGGGAGGGGCCAGAGGTCTCCTGCCAAAAACGACCAGGAGAAGACGGTGCAGTGAGAGAGGGGCAGACAGACGCAAAGCAGGCCTCTGAGAGCGGCCGTGGGGCCATGGAGCGTGATCCTGGAGGAATGGCCACCTCCCCTGACCGGCTGGGAATCTGGTCCTGTGTCTGAGCCCATGAGGTTACCTTTTGGGGCCTCGGTCTCCCACTTCACAGTTGGGCTGTACTGGCAGTTCCTAGCCCTGGCTGTTCCTCCGGTCCCCAGGGACCTTTTAAGGAGTCTAAGTCCTCGCCTCTGACTCAGTCTCCCAGGGAGCCAGGAATCTGATTTAAGGCTGCCCCAGGGGTTCTGGGAGCTGACAGGTGTGAGGGTGCAGGGATCCAGGGGCGGAGGGCAGCTCCTGGCACGGGGGCGACCAGCAGGCACCCAGCAACCACGGCCACTGGCCCTCCAGCCTGCAGGTGCTCCCCGCTGGGCGCCGCCTCGGCCCAGTGCCACGCGAACAGCACGTGCGTGTGCAGGCCCGGCTTCGTGGGCTACAAGTGTGACCGCTGCGGAGACAACTTCTTCCTTACGGAGGGGGGCACGCGCTGCCAGGAGTGCCCACCCTGCTACGCCCTGGTGAAGGAGGAGGTGAGCCCACATGCCTGGACCATTCAGGCACATCCACTCTGGGCCCCCTGGGTGTGCCACCCTGTGCCATGCCCAGAACTGCCTGCTCAGCGTGACTTCAGGCCTGTGATGCCTGCCTAGCTCCTGGCCCTGCCAACCCACTCAGCCCTAACCCTGCTCAACCCTCTCCCCTGCTCTGAGCACAGGAGGGAGGGACTCTTATCACCCATCCGCCCCCAGGACCAGTCTCGTACTCGGTCAAGCTCAGCGGGGGTTGAGAGCACAGGTGACCCTTTGTGAGGAGGGTCAGGAGGAGGCACTGCCCGTCCTAGGGCACAGGGAGACCCGCAAGGAGGGGTGTGGTACAGAGCCCGAGCCCGAACCCAGAGTTACCCCTCAGGACTCCCCGGGCAGGCAGAGGCCTTGGTAGGCCTCAGGGTCTCTCTTCCTTCACGATGGAGCTAGACCAGACCCTGAGCAGAAGCAGCGGGCAGGGCCAGATTTCCAGAGGTCTGCTGTTAAGAAAAGTGGGGTAAGATCTGCCCTGAGTGTTTGCACAGGGTTGAGTACCAGCAGTAGACAGGCCAACCCCTATAATGAAATCCACCGTTTTTCCTGCAGAAAAATCTGTAGCAAGTGTGTAAAGACCACAAGTAGCCTTCTGCAGGACAGCTTTGCGGCCAGCTGAGTTCAGGTCGAACTTTGCCATCAAGTGAGGACAGGGAGCCATGTGGGTTTCAGAGCATCCAGGGCTCCGGCGTGAGGGCAGGGCTGTGGCCAGGGATGAACAGAGCTGGGTGTGGCGGGTACTTGTGCCGCTGCTGGCTCCTGGTGCGTGCGCTGAATTGTAGTTCCCAACCATGTGATTGCCGGAACGGGGCTGGGGACGTTGCCAGCATACCGAGTTAGCCGGTACCTACGGTGGGCCTGCTCTGTGCCACATCCCAGCAAAGCAGAGAACACGGCAGTTGGGGCCCCTCGTGCCCCCCAGCCCCTGCAGAGGACAGAGGTGTGGTCAGCTGAGTGTCAGGTGCTGTAAGTGTGAGAAAGGAAGCAGTTACACTGGGGTGAGCAGGCTAGGCTTTTAGAGGAGTGGGGCCCCTTAGCTCTGAGGCCCAGGGTAGGATTTGGAGAGGGGAATCCTCTCTGAGGGCAGGCTGGGCTGACGCCAGGGGAGGTGCCCTGGCAGGATTTCCAGGCCACCAGCCTCATACACACCTTGTCCCCTTCAGGCAGCCAAGCTGAAGACCCAGCTGACCCTGATGGAGGGGTGGCTGCAGGGGTCTGACTGTGGCAGTCCCTGGGGACCACTGGATATTCTGCAGGGAGAGGCCCCCCGGGGAGACATCTATCAGAGCCACTACCTGCTGCAAGGTAAGGGGGAGGGTCTGGGAGACCCCTGGTCATGTGCCCTTGTGGGGCCCTCAGCCTGAGTTCCTGGGGGCAGCGCTGCCACCCAAGGGCCTCTCCTTTAATGTCCCGGCACCTGCACTTGTAACTTGATTACACGCCCCTGCCCTGCCTGGATTGCCAGCTCAGAGAGGGCAGGGCTGGGGTCATTCATTTACTCACTCTCTGCGAAAGCCTCAAACACAGTCCCAGGTGCCGACACGAGGAACTGCTGTCTTGATTCTTGGCTGTTTTTCGGTTTTTAATGATTTCTTCCATGAGTGAGAGAGAGGCAGAGAGACAACACCCCAGCCAGGCCTGCACACTGCCGTCCTCCTCAAGCTTCCCCAGCCCCCGAGTGTGGACACATGCGTATTCTGGGAGGTCTCTGGACTCAAACCAGGAACCTTCCCATGTGGATCAGGGGAGTGTCGAGTTTTGCCGCTGTGCCACTGTCCGGCCCCCTCTTGCCCACTGCCACATCGCAGCACAGTGCTCAGCACTTAAATAAGTGGATAAGAAGGAGGAGCCGGTAGGTAGCATGGTGGTTAAGGGCGCTAGACTCCTACATGGCCAACCATGGTTCGAGTCCTGGACCTGGCAGCTTGCTTTCTCACTTTTTCTCTCTCTGTACCTCTGGTAAAAATTTAAAAAGTCTCCTTGAGGAGGACCAGCAGTTAGCGTAATGGCTATGTCGCTGGACCCCCAAGTAGTCGACCATGGTTCGCATCTCGGACCCGGTGGCCTAAAACTCACACCGGGCGCGTGTGCGTGCGTGCCCAAGATCCCAAGAGGAGAATGGAGGAGAAGGAATTGCAGCGTGGCCATCCCTCCTGGGGGGTGATTTCTCGCTCTCTGTCTCTCTGTCTCTGTCTGTCTGTCTGGCGAGCACACGCACCCTATAGCAAAAACCTCTCCAAAAAAAAAAAAAAAAAGAAGAAGGAAAAGAAAAAGTCTCCTTGGGGAGACTTTGGCTTTGAAAATACCTGGTGCTCAGGGCTGGTGGCACAGGTGGGAGCCCCCAGGGGTATGAAATCTCAACCACTCAGTGACCCCTGGGCTGTGGCCTTCCAACAGGGACCCAGGCAGCCTTCCTGGAACAGATGACGAGCCTCGAGGGTGCTGTGAAGGCCGCCAAGGAGCAGATGCAGGCTCTGACCAAGAGTGCCCACTGTGCCCAGGCTGGGGCCCGGCAGACCTGCGCGTGGGTGGCAGATCTGGAGGCGGCCCTGGTGTCCTCAGAGGAGGAGATCCTACACGCAGCCACCGTCCTGGCGTCTCTGGTACCCAGCCCCTCTCACACAGCCTGGGGCTGCTCCCTGCCCTGGCCCCACCATTGACCCAGTGACCCTGGGCTCAGGGTCTGCAAAATTGGACCTTGCAGTGTTCCCCCTCCCCCATGAAGTGAGATGCCTTTGCAGGGGACGAGGCGGATTTTGAGTGGACAGCGAATGAGCTGGGAGGGCTGGCGGCCTCGTCATTGGTGTTTCTGCGTCTAGGCCTCCGTCCCCTGGGCCCCTGCTTGGCGGCTAGCTTTGTGCATCTGTCAAATGCCTGGCACCGTCTACCTCTGCCCCACAGCTGGCCAGATGTAGCCTTGGCCCTCCAGGGACGGGCTGTCAGTTCCTCCCCTTCCTCTTCCCTCCACAGGTGATTCCTCAGGAAGGGCCCGGCCAGCCCACCTACTGGAGCCATCTGGCCACGGAGGCCCGTGCTCTCGCCAGAAGGTGAGTCCCAGGCCCCAGGGCAGGGTGAGGTGCCCACAGTCTCCAGGGAGCCCAGCCCTTCTCCGGGTAGTTCCAGGGTCAAGGTCAGTCCCACAGGCACTCCCACCCAACAGTGGAGACCACGTGAGTCCGAGAACTGCCCCATCGGGGGTGACAGGGAGAGGGAAGCCAGGGTGTGGGCCAGAGCCAATGGGGAGGGTGCGCAGGCTCGTCTGTCGTCACAGCTGTATGAGCTGTAACTCACATACTGCACACCTCCTGGTCTCGGCTGTTCACCGGGCTACACTGCCTCCCCTGCAGTTGATCTTAGAGCATTTCCATCACCCCACAGCAAGCCCACACCCATTTGCCATCACTCCCCATCGTTCAACGTCCCAGCCCTGGCAACCACCGATCTCCTTTGATTTGCCTGTTCTGGGCATTTCAAGGAGACAAACTGTGAGGTGTGTGGCTTCTGTCACGCGGCAGGATGTTTTCCAGGCTCTTCCACCTTGTAGCACAGGTCAGCGCTTTTCCTTTTTCTGGCTGAGTAATATTCCACTGGCGGATATGCCACATTCGTTTATCTGGTCACCAACTGGAGACCTCTGGGTTATTCATCCCCTGCCTTTTTGAAGCGGTTTAAGATCTGCAGCAATTTCCCCATTGGCTAAACTCGAGAGACCTTAGACTCATTTATAGAGGGGGATGCAGATTCACAGCGGTACAGTGACTGGCTTGAGAACACGCAGCTCGACAGATAAACCCAGGCTGTTATGTCTACTGTCTAATGAGGGCCAAACGGAGATGCTTTCGCATGTGAGGGAAGGCCCAGGACAGCAGGCACGGACTCCGGTCCGCCCTCACCGTTAGGCAGAGGGGTAGAAAGGAGTCCGTCCTTGTCACTGTGCCCCATTTGGGACAGCGAGGGGCCTGCGCAGTAGGGTGTGAGCTCTTGGTGATGTCGGGGGGTCTTCTCATTCAGCCACAGAGACACTGCCACCAAGATCAAAGCCACAGCCCGACGGGCCCTGCTGGCCTCCAACACGAGCTACGTGCTCCTCTGGAGCCTGGTGGAGGGTCGTGTGGCCCTGGAGACACAGCGGGAGCTGGAGGACAGGTGAGGCCACCCACACTGGGGCCTACAGGGCTTAGCCAGAAGCTGCTGGATCCAGGTCTCTGTGGCCGGTCGGGATGTGTGGGGTTCGTGTCCTACTCGAAGTGGGGCCACTGGTCTGGGGCCTACTCAGTGGTGAGGCACAGAAACCCACTAATGGCCGGGGTGAAGCTCAGGCTCTTAGGAGAAGGGACAAGCTCCAGGACCCGAGCAGCCCCGTTGGGGTGTTCCCCATCTGTCTGTCTCTCTCTGGCAAGTGTGCACACCATCTGACGATTAGAAATATGAACAAACGCATCGGCTATTCGACATCCGCTCTTCACGTGCCGAGCCGTGGCAGCGTTCCGGCTCCGCCTCCCCTTTAGTTCTTGTGTTGCGGTGTCCTCCGAGCTCCAGTGGGACGGGCCCCTGGTCAGGAGATGAGTTCAGGGTCCGACATCGTGTGATGACAGGTTTCCCGGTCAGTGGCAGGATTCAGCATCCGTGTGCCCTCCCCCGGTAAGGTCGAGGGCAGCCTCCCCTCCTTGGTACAGCGCCCACCTTTCCTCTGCAGACCAGCCACCTCTGCCCCTCTGCTCCCGGTGCCCCCGTCTGTCCCTCTCAGTTCAAGGGTCAGTGGAGACCCATCAACATTCGCTGAGCTCGGGGCAATGTTCCTAGATGAAAGAATCTGATTGGCTCAGATCAGGTGTCCAGCCCTGAACCTGTTGGCATGGCTGAGTGAGGTCACGTGACCTATTCCAGGGGCGGGGGGCTGGCTCTCTGAGACATGGTGAGGAGTAGAACGGAAGCTGGGAGTCCCCAGCCGAGGGGTGCCCACGGTAAGCCACCCTTGCTGCGGATGACTCGGCAGGTTGGGAAAACCATCCCAGCTGGCTGATTACAGAGCCACAGGCCTCAGGGCTGAAGTGCCCGTAGCGGTGATGCGGCCCTGGGCCTCCACGTGCTGGCGGAGAGCAACACACAGGCCACCAGTGAGCGCGGAGCTGGGACAGGGCTCGGCCACTGAGCTCCTCACACCACCAGGCATTTCCCTTTCAGTCTTCCAGAGGGGCAGACGCTTGCCAAACACGGGGCTCCTGGGCGCAGACCATGCAGGATCCCTTTCAGGAAAGAATGACCAGATAGAAGGACAGGACAGGACGTGGTCCCGTCACTGTGTTCTGGGCCTGGGAAAGCCGCCGAGTGGCCACTTTGTGAGGCCAGCTGCTGGGTCCTGACCCACAGAGGACCACTCTGCCTTTGTGAGTCAGGGGCTCCAGCCCAGAGCCAGGCAGCCATGGGGAGGGACAGCCCGTTCCCTGATCCGTGGGCCCCTGGCCTCTGTCTCCTCCCAGGTACCAGGAGGTCCAGGCAGCCCAGAAGGCACTGGGCATGGCTGTGGCAGAGGAGCTGCCTGAAGCCGAGAGGGTGCTAGCCGCCGTGCAGCAAGTCGGCGCAGATGCGGCCCCGCGCCTGGCCACGCTGACTGCCCCAGGAGCGACGGTCAGCCCTGTGTCCTTGGGTTCGACGTGGGGGTCGCGGAGGCCTAGCCGCCGGAGAAGCCAGTGGGGCCTGGGCCGAGGCCTGGGCTTTACAGTAACTGTACCCAGCTGATTAAGATGAGATACCCCCCTGCAGGGCTGGCAGGCAGCGCTCAGCCGCCTTGTCCCTTGTGACACTGTGAAGGCTGGCAACCTTTCTCCCTCACAGCGACCTTAGTAATGACGCCAGGTGAAGGCCGAGGCGTTCCCTCCAAGCCTCAGGTGCCCATTAGGTTCTCTCGGGGCTGCTTCCATGGGGGCTGGGTGGGGGTTCTGAGTAATGCGCAGGGGTGCGTCCATCCCCCTGCTCATCACCTCGGGAATAAATCAGGCCCATCGTGTCTGTCCAGTAGTCCTGACATCCCCAAGCTCAGACACTGCACTCGGAGAAAGCAGCGAGCTTACAGAAATGCATCTGGGACAAAACCCAACCTAGCTGGCAGCCCAAGGCTACCTCCTTGAGTCTGAGCTCTTCCCACCGTGTACGCTGAGGAATACACGGATGGTGCAGGTGACCCGGGCTCTGCTTCAGATGCGGCTAAGGCTGTGGACAACGTGCAGCACTGCCTGCTTCTGCTCCTCTCCCGTCCAAAGCAGGCCTAACCCAAGGTTTCCACTAAGGGATCGTGGGTCTGGGGAAGGAGTCTCACTTTGCAGTGAGGAAATGCAGGTCAGGGAGGTCAGCCATCCTCTAAACAAGACAGGGTGAGAGGTCTGGAATCAGCCCCGGGTGACTCATTTGCCCCTCAGCTTTCGTTCACCAGCCTGGCCTCTCTCCCCCTGGCCCCTCTGCCTCCCAGGTACCCCACAGCCCAGCCCCTGCTCTTGCCCCTGGGGCTTCCAGTGTACTTGGGCCATCGGGGACGTGCACTGGGTTTTCCAGGGGCATGAGGCTTGGGTTGTGGGTTAGCAACCAGGGGCTGACGCTTGTGCCTCTTCCCAGTAAACGACCTGCCCCCGAGCTTCCCGTCTGAGCCCCCCATCTCCCTGCAGCCTCAGATGTCCCAGGCCAGGGACCTGGCCCTGAAGGTGATGGCCCTGGAGAGGACAGTTGCTTCGAGGGAGCGCGTGGTCACAGAGGTTGCCCAGGCCCTCCAGGCTCCTGCCCAGGTGGTGCTGCAGAAGACAGAGCCTCTTGTGCAGGTCAGCTGCTGTCCTTGGAATGAACTTTACCTGGAGGTCAGGGGACCAGGCTTACATGTTGCTGGAAGGAGAAGAACTCTTGAGAGCCTCAGAGGCAGCTTGAGCCAGGGGCGACTTCCCGAGAGGAAGTTTGAAAAGAGCCAGCTTGGACAGGCTGATAGACCAGCAAAGTGGTCAGGAGAGCTGGGTCCCACCTGGCTGACTGCAATTCAAATCCTAGCCCTGGTGGCTTGAAAAACACACCAGGCGTGTGTGCATGCATGTCCAAACTCCTGATGGTCTGGAGAAACAGAGGAGGGACTGTGGTGTAGCTGTGCTCCACTGGGGAGCTTTCTCCCTCCCTCTCTGCCTCTCTCTGGAGAGTGCAGGTGCCCTCTGGCTATTAAAAAATAAACACATTGAGGACAAACAGGTGGCATAAAGGTTACGTCTCTGGACTCCCATGTAGTTGACTGCAATTCAAGTCCTGGACATGGCAGCTTAAAATTCATGCCAGTACGTGTGCGTGCGTACCCAAGATCCTGAGAGGAAAATGGAGGAGAAAGGACTATGGTGTGGCCATCCTCCCTGGGGGCAATTTTTCGCTATCTCTCTGTCTTTCCAGCAAGTGCACGTGCCCTGTAGCAAAAATCTTTCTCTAAAAAATTATTTTTAAAATAAGCACCTTGGCTATTTCACACCCCCTGGCCAAGGCATGGCAGCATTCTGAAAAGAACGTTCAGTGGCCCATCTCCCTTTAGTTCTCATGTCCCAGTGTCCTCCAGCCTCAATGGACAGGCATCTTCTTGGGAGACAAATTCAGGGTCTGACGTTTGTCTGATGACCCAAGTCAGGC
>NW_006203448.1:2910548-2913063 GCF_000334495.1 Tupaia belangeri chinensis | reverse complement strand
TCCGGTCCAGCAGCAGGATTCCATGTCAGAGCTTGGGGCCCCACATCTGGGTTTGGTGCCCGCCTGCCCCACCTCCAGGCTGTGACCCACAGGGCCAGCATCCAACTTCTCTTCCTCTCTCTCCAGCTGCGCCAGGAGGCCAGAGCTGCCTTTAGCCGGGCTTCCTCATCTGTCCAGGCTGCCACAGTTACTGTCAAGGGAGCCAGGACCCTGCTGGCTGACCTGGAAGGTATGCATGTCTTGCCGAGCCCAAGGCCCTGCAGTGCACAAAAGCTCACCCAATTCTTGCCTCGGCCTGGCCAGGTGCACTGCTCACATTGTCCAAGGGGCGGGGCTGGTTAGGCATCTGCTACTGACTGCCTGGTGGGCGCTCAAAGCATGAGCCCACTTGACATCCTGGCTGGGTTTGCAGGAATGAAGGCGCAGTTCCCTCGACCCAAGGACCAGGCCGCGCTGCAGAAGAAGGCGAGCGCCATCAGGGACAGACTCCTCACAGACGTGAGAAAGAAGACCAAGCAGGCAGGGAGGATGCTGGGAAATGCAGCACCTCTGTCCTCCAGTGCCAAGAAGAAGAGCAGAGAAGCAGAGCTGTTGGCCAAGGACAGTGTCAAGGTCAGGGCTGTGGCCATGGCAACTGATGCTGGGCCTGTGGAAGGAGCTGCCCTCTTGTAGGTTAAACATGGCCCCTGCAGGTCCACCTGCTTCTCGTGTCCACTGCTGAGTACCCCACTCTTCCTAAATGCTCAGTGAGTCCCAGGCTGTGAGCTAGGCCTCGTGTGTGACTTTGGTGACACCTGTGAAAGAGGTGTCATTGCTGTCCCTCGGTACAGAGAAGACACTGAGACCTATCCAGGTTCACATCTGGGTGTTTGCTTCTCTGCCTACACCTCTAGGCTTCTCACTGATTCTAATCGATGGGAGTCTGTGCTCCATTGCTAGTTTCGTCACTCCTACCCCGAGTAAACTATCTTTCCAGTTACCTAGAGAAGGTGCTGATTTAAAGTAGGAGTTCTCAGGCTTAAATTCTTGTCCTGCCACTTGGGCTTTGGCCAGCTCCTCCTGCTGGTGCCTCTGTTTCCCCATCCGTAAAATAGTTGGAATGTCTCCCCAGGGAGAAATGAGTAGGATTCAGCACTCTGCGTCATCCCAACACGCAGTCTGCACTCAGGACTTGCTTGTTGGATGGATGGATGGATGGATGGATGGATGGATGGATGGATGGATGGATGTGTGTGTGGGTGGGTGGATGGATGGGTGCATGTGTGGGTGGATGGATAAATGGATGGGTGGATGGGTAGGTGGGTGGGTGGATGGATGGATGGATGGATGGGTAGGTGGGTGGATGGGTGCATGTGTGGGTGGATGGATGGATGGATGGATGAATGGATGGGTAGGTGGGTGGATAGATGGGTGGGTGGGTATGTGGATAGATGGATGGGTGGGTGGGTATGTGGATGGGTGATCTGGTGCATGAGGCAGATGGCTGCTTGCTTTATTGCCATAGAGCTCTTCACTCGCAGAAGGACTCATTGCACTCTCCCCCCACTTGCTGCTGCCGCCCACCCCATAGCTTGCCAAGGCCCTGCTGAGGGAGGGCAAACAGGGGCACCGCCGTGCCAGCCGGCTCACCAGCCAGACGCAAGCCACTCTCCGACAGGCCACCCGGCAGGCGCTGACTTCCAAGGCACGCAGACAGGAGCTGGAAGAAGCCGAGCAGGTGCGTGTGCCAAGGCCCCTGCCCATTTGTTGTGCTCCTGGCAGCACGAGGGAGCTGCTCAAGCTGTATCTCCCTCCCCACAGGTGGGTGCCGGGCTGAGCGAGATGGAGCGGCAGATCCGGGAGTCGCGCATCTCTCTAGAGGAAGACATCAGGGCCTTGTCAGAGCTACTTTCTGGGCTGGGTGAGGAGTCCTCGTGGTTGGGCCCTGAGCTCCCGGGTCCCTAGAACACCTTGATCTTCCTGTCCTGTCCTGGACAGCCAGTCCTGGGGGATTTCCCCCGTCATCGCCAACAGCTGTCCCCACCTCCGTCCTCGTGGTCAGTCACAAGTATCTGTAACCACCCCAGGCTCCCATTGAGGCAGGGTTGGTACCCAGAAGCAAGTTCACGTTGAATAGCTCTTTGTGCCTCCTGGGGCCTCTGGTGGGAGAGAGAGACAGAAAACTCAGCACACGTGACCCTCAGTGGGTTCCGAGTGAGCAGTCAGTGCCCAGCAGGTGAGGGATAGGCGAGAACGGCACAGAGCAAGCGTGGCATTGGTTCTGGCTTGAGTTCAAACAACCCAGGATTCAGCCCTGCCTCTGTCCCTTTTTTGGCCATAAGACCTTGGAAAAGTCATTACCCTGGAATCAACAACATGCATGCTTTAAAATTCTGGCAAAAGACACTCCTTCCTTGCCCAGGAAATTCAGGGCCTTGGGACACCTGAGGGCCCGGGAATTAGAAGCCACTTGAAACTTCCTTTCCCATCCCCACCACTCTCCCACCTGGCCAAGCTGTCTGCTGACTGCCACACT
>NW_006203448.1:2903343-2910310 GCF_000334495.1 Tupaia belangeri chinensis | reverse complement strand
GGGGGGGGGGGCGCAGCCTTTGGCCCCCTTGCCACCACCACCAAGTTCTGATGTGAGTACCTGCCCCCCCTTGTCTGGGTCATGGAGAGGCTCAGTGCAGTCCTGAACCCCATGATTGATTGCTGATCCCTGTGAGACCCGGACCTAGAATCCTGCTGTAGCTTTCGCAGCTTGTAGTCCCTCCTGCTCTGCCTCTGCGGCCCTCCTTCTTTGTTTTTTTTAATTGCCAGAAAATACGCACACTCACCAGAGAGAGAAGGCAGGAAAAAGTCACTCCTAGTGGGGCATTCCTTCTCCATTCTCCACCCTTTTGGGACTTGGGGCGCGCATACACACACGCATATACACATGCCATGCATACACACATGCCATGTATACACACATGCATACACACAAGCCCTCGAAGCAGGGACACAAACTGCAGTCAGCCGTGTAGTATCTGGCTTCTTTAACCACTAGGCTACAAGCTCGGTCCCCAGTCCTCCCTCCGAAGCAGAGAGCCTGCCGATTTCCTGGGTGACCCACATTCTGGTGCACAGGTGGCTTCTATAAACACATTCGTGGTGAACCGCTGCAGCAGGTTCGAGCTCACAGAGGTGGAGACCTCCACTCCCTCTCTCAGCTCTGTGGATGAGGACGCAGGGCTCAGAGGGGCCTCGCTTGAGACTTTCTTTTAACAACAGTAGTGATACCATCGACAAGTTAGCAGTTGTCCATTGCACTCCCCCCCCACTTGCTGCTGCCGCCCACCCCATAGCTTGCCAAGGCCCTGCTGAGGGAGGGCAAACAGGGGCACCGCCGTGCCAGCCGGCTCACCAGCCAGACGCAAGCCACTCTCCGACAGGCCACCCGGCAGGCGCTGACTTCCAAGGCACGCAGACAGGAGCTGGAAGAAGCCGAGCAGGTGCGTGTGCCAAGGCCCCTGCCCATTTGTTGTGCTCCTGGCAGCACGAGGGAGCTGCTCAAGCTGTATCTCCCTCCCCACAGGTGGGTGCCGGGCTGAGCGAGATGGAGCGGCAGATCCGGGAGTCGCGCATCTCTCTAGAGGAAGACATCAGGGCCTTGTCAGAGCTACTTTCTGGGCTGGGTGAGGAGTCCTCGTGGTTGGGCCCTGAGCTCCCGGGTCCCTAGAACACCTTGATCTTCCTGTCCTGTCCTGGACAGCCAGTCCTGGGGGATTTCCCCCGTCATCGCCAACAGCTGTCCCCACCTCCGTCCTCGTGGTCAGTCACAAGTATCTGTAACCACCCCAGGCTCCCATTGAGGCAGGGTTGGTACCCAGAAGCAAGTTCACGTTGAATAGCTCTTTGTGCCTCCTGGGGCCTCTGGTGGGAGAGAGAGACAGAAAACTCAGCACACGTGACCCTCAGTGGGTTCCGAGTGAGCAGTCAGTGCCCAGCAGGTGAGGGATAGGCGAGAACGGCACAGAGCAAGCGTGGCATTGGTTCTGGCTTGAGTTCAAACAACCCAGGATTCAGCCCTGCCTCTGTCCCTTTTTTGGCCATAAGACCGTGGATAAGTCATTACACCTTTCTGAGCCTCGGTTCCCCGTCTGCGAAGTGGGAGTACCAGTGGGCAATGGGAACGTGCTTGTGTAGTGCAGGATACGGTGAGAGTCAACATGGCGCTGCTTCGAAAGGGGATCCAGTTCCAGATGGGTCTTACCAAAGAGGCATTTCAGGTGAAAGGAAGGGCACCTAGGCACAGGGGTCCCAGAGGCCTGATGTCGGGGGGTAGGCAGACAGCCGTCAGAGCAGCGGGCCTGGAATCAACAACATGCATGCTTTAAAATTCTGGCAAAAGACACTCCTTCCTTGCCCAGGAAATTCAGGGCCTTGGGACACCTGAGGGCCCGGGAATTAGAAGCCACTTGAAACTTCCTTTCCCATCCCCACCACTCTCCCACCTGGCCAAGCTGTCTGCTGAATGCCACACTTAGTGACAAGATGACAAGGGTCGGGTGGGGGAGGCAGCCTGTGGCCTCCTTGCCACCACCACCAAGTTCTGATGTGAGTACCTGCCCCCCCTTGTCTGGGTCATGGAGAGGCTCAGGGCAGTCCTGAACCCCGTGATCGATTGCTGATCCCTGTGAGACCCGGACCTAGAATCCTGCTGTAGCTTTCGCAGCTTGTAGTCCCTCCTGCTCTGCCTCTGCGGCCCTCCTTCTTTGTTTTTTTTAATTGCCAGAAAATACGCACACTCACCAGAGAGAGAAGGCAGGAAAAAGTCACTCCTAGTGGGGCATTCCTTCTCCATTCTCCACCCTTTTGGGACTTGGGGCGCGCATACACACACGCATATACACATGCCATGCATACACACATGCCATGTATACACACATGCATACACACAAGCCCTCGAAGCAGGGACACAAACTGCAGTCAGCCGTGTAGTATCTGGCTTCTTTAACCACTAGGCTACAAGCTCGGTCCCCAGTCCTCCCTCCGAAGCAGAGAGCCTGCCGATTTCCTGGGTGACCCACATTCTGGTGCACAGGTGGCTTCTATAAACACATTCGTGGTGAACCGCTGCAGCAGGTTCGAGCTCACAGAGGTGGAGACCTCCACTCCCTCTCTCAGCTCTGTGGATGAGGACGCAGGGCTCAGAGGGGCCTCGCTTGAGACTTTCTTTTAACAACAGTAGTGATACCATCGACAAGTTAGCAGTTGTCCTGTGGTGTCTACAGTGAGGCCCCTGGGATGCCCAGGCCCCCACCTCCTCCTCACACAGCCCTCTTGGTCCCTTTCTCTGGTGGATGCTGGGCAGTGGGAATCCTGGGAGGTTTGAGCTGGGAGAGTCTTGGGGAGGGGCCTGAGCAGGTTCCTAGGGCCTGCAGGGGAGCTGGCTCATGCCAGGGCTACCTGTGTCCCTCTGCAGGGTCGCTGGACACCCCTCAGGCCCCAGCCCAGGCCCTGAATGAGACCCAGCAGGCACTGGAACGCCTGAGGCTGCAGCTCAGTTCAGGGGGAGACTTGCAGGGGAAACTGAGTCTGTTGGAGCAGGAGTCTGAGCAGCAGGAGCTGCAGATCCAGGGCTTCGAGAACGACCTGGCTGAGATCCGCGCTGACAAGCAGAACCTGGAGGCCATTCTGCACAGCCTGCCTGAGAACTGTGCCAGTTGGCAGTGAGGCTGTCCAGACCCCGGCACACTCTCCTACCTGCTGTCTACAGAGCCCAGGGCATGCAACATGCACACCCCTACAGGCGTGCCCATCCAGGCACACCCACCAGAGCCTGATGCTCTGTACCCTCCCTGGTGTGACATTCAGTCCTTCTGAGGCTGCCCCATCTCCCTGCCGGCTGTGTGTAAACACGTTCCACCAGGTGGCCACTGTGCACAACCCTACCAGTGTGTACCTCTGTACCAGTGCCCAGTACATGCACAGACGTGTACACCCTCATGTCAGTAACACATGCAACATGTGTGGACAGGTCCCTCCATGCATGCACACGTATGGCAGTCAGTTCAGTTGCTGCTGAGAGCCAGCTGTGTGCTGGACCCTCTGATCACTCGGCAACCTATGCCACATTAAATGCCCATTGTGCTAATGTGCCCTCTCGCTCCAGGTAGCAGGCTCCCAAGCAGAAGTGGCACCGGGAGGCCAAGGGCCACATCTGCACACATCTGGGTGGGTTCCACAAGAGCTAGAGTCCGTAGTCCTGGAGCTGCCCTCTGGCCTACCGCAGCCCCCACGCTCCCGTCACTGGGCACTCTACCCAGGTGAGAAGTCAGGCATGCCAAGTAACACAAGGTCCTAGAGGGTTCTCAGCAGAGGACTCTGAGGCCCAGGGACTCCTATGCCCATGGTGCAGCCTACAAGGCCAGCAGGGGTGTCATGGCTTTGCCAGCATCCTGGGCCTGTGCCCCTTTCAGCCTGTGATCTGTCCAAAGAGCCAGGCCTGAGAAGGCCTGGGTGGGGCTCAAATAGGCTACTGGGAGGCCCCTTTGTCCCCTACTCACCCAGTTGGCCTTTGACTGACATGTCTAAGCCAGCCCTGCAGCCCCACCTGCCCAAGGAAGGCACAGAGGTGTGGAAGCCTGGCTGCCATTCCAGTCTGTCATGACCGGGAGTCCCTCCCCCATGGCCAAGCCTCTGCCCAGGACTCCCTGGCATTTTTCCTTTGGGTGGCCTCCAGCCTTGACTCAGGAAGGCAAGCACTTCTGCAGGCCCAGCCCTCCCACACACCCTGCCTCTGTCAAGGGGAAGAGGTGGCAGCAAGGACCAGTTCTACCTGCGGAAATAAAGTACCCTTTCCTGAGCTGAGTGGTGAGCCTTTGTTCTCCGTGTCGTGTCGTGTCGTGTCGTGTCGTGTCGTGTCGTGGGCAGCACGGCCCTGGCTGTGGGTGCTTGCACGGCACTCCCCCATAGGCTGCAGGAGGGCCTCACGACTCCTGACCTCACGCAGCAGTGCGCGAAGGTGGCGACACTGAGCTCAGGGCTTTGCCGCTGCCTTCCCACTGGGGGCTTTGTTGGGATGCTGTGACCACAGGCACTGACCCCATCCTCTCTGCTCTGGGGAGTTACCTGGAAAGTCTAAGGGCTGGGAGAGTTTGAGGGATGGTGCAGAGAGCCCTCAGCTGGCCTTTGGTTCGGGCTGGAAACACCGAGGCAGGAAACAACTGAAACCGAAGTGTCGCTCACCCCAGCAAGGAGCAGGGGGGGACAGCAGCGAGGAGGAGGAGGAGGGCTTTGGGCTGGGCCCTGAAGGGTGGAGGGTCGGTGGAGGGAACATTCCAGGCAAGACGATGGGCAACAGCCTGGGGTTTACAGGGCAGGGCTGAATGGGGTGGGATTCTGGAGTGTGCTCCTTCATAAGGCTCACGCCCCTTTCACATTGGTTTAAGCAGAAACAGAACTGTTGAGAGAGTCTCTGGGAGCCCTGCGTGGGAAATGCTGCCAGGCCTTGGAGACAGCTCAGGCCCAGCACAATGGGCAGCTGGCTTCCCTCTTCCCCGCTCCGACTCTCCCGTCTCAACCTCTGCTCTTCTCTCCATGTTCACCCATCTTCTCTCTGCAGGGCAGCTTTCTCGGCCTTTCCTGCCCTTGAGAGTAAAGGGACAGCCCTACCAGCCCTCACCACCATGACCCCCAGGTTCACCTGTCATCAGGTTAAATGCTTGTAGGACACAAGCTGGACTGCCCTACTTCCAGCTTCCAGGGAGACCAGCACAAGGCGGCCCCGTCCCCTGCTCTGGCCCAAGGCCACGCAATGAGAGCTCGCCCATGCCTCGTCCCCACCTGGTGGGGGATGTGCTCACAGGAGAGGTCTCCACAGAGACCCTTCATTCAAGGCGTCAGTGGGGAGAGACTGGCCTGGATACTCTTCAGCTGGGCCAGTAGGGACTTTGTGGGTTTCCAGGTGGGGGAGGTGGAGGGGCTGCTTCTGTGCCGTGCGTTTGGTGGTTGAGGTCTGGGGTAAGTGGTACCAAGGAGGTGGGTATTCTGAGGCCTCTGGGACAGGCTCTGGTGCCCTTTCTCCCCCCAGTTCCTCTGCTGACGGACACAGCATTCTGATGTCTGCCCATGTTGTTGAACCTTCACCCACAGCAGCCATGGGGCTGAGCAAAGCCCCAGTGAGCGCCCGGCGGGTGGGGAACACTGACGCACCACAGGCCTGACATCTCGTGACTCACGCAGTCCATCTGCCCGGTGCATGCAGAGGTGGGGCTGTGCTGTGTGGAATGTGGCAGCTGCAGGACATCTGGCCAGCAATGGAGCCCAGCAGCCGAGCATGGAAGGTGGGGTAGTCCCTGCAGGATGGCTCACCAGGGCCAGCCAGCTCGACTGGCCAGGGCAATCCACTGCCTGACCTTAGACTGAGAACGGCATTGTGGGGGCCCTGTTCTCTGGCAGTTCCCCTTTCTGGCCACCAGAGTGAAGATCAGCCACCCACCAAGGGCTGTAAATCCTAAGCCCTTCTCCCATCCAAGCTTTTACGGTCTGCTGAGTACACCCAGCAAACACCAAAGTTCTGAGATCCCCCATTTAGTGGGAAGTCCTTGTCTCTTCCACTCTGCAGACCAGGGACAGGCTCCAAAGGTCAAAGTCATAAGGGCTTGGCGGGATCCAAACCCTAGGGCTGACCTGGCAGAGGAGTGAGGGTGTGCCGTGTGCACCGCCATTTCATTGCGGCTGTCTTGGGACCGTCTGTCCCCACTGCTGCGCTGACTTCAGCCGCATCCCATTGCTCAGCCCTCCTGGGGGCAGCCTGGCCACTTCCCACCCCCACCCCCTCTAAAGAAGGACACCATCGTCGGGTCCCAGAATCCCACTCCTTCCATCCATATGGAGGCACCTTTTGGTGGAAAGAGACTTTCTGGATCTAATCCCGAGACACACTGGGTGTGTGCGACAGGGCCATTGCCACTGGCCAGGTGTGCTATTTGCCAGGACTGTCCTTCATGCCTTTATCCCCAACATAATATTAGGAGAGCCCCCTTTCACTCGGGCTGTCCTGACCTGGACACCAGACTCCACCATCACCCTGGCTCCCGCCCCCACTCCTGCACCCGGATCCCTACTCTTCCGGGTTGACCCCGGTGGACAGCACCCCGGCCTCAGCTTCCCGCCCTCTCATCTGTAGAAGGTGGCTGTTTGGGCGAGTCTGGGAATGCGATGACGGGTGCACAGTGCGGAGTGCCCGGTGCCTGAAGGATGCCCAGGCAGCGATTCTATGAACAGACACCCGAATTCATCCTAATTGATTTAGGAAGCAAAGGGCGCCCGTGCGGTGCCCGCCTCGGTGGATAGAGCGCTTACTGTCTGGCGCTTGGGCCGCATTTGGTCCTCACAACCGCCCGGAGGAGTCTAAGACCGTCCGGTTTTCTCGATCGAGCGGGAAGGGACTTGCCGAGGTCCGGGGAGAAGCGGAGGGGGCTGCCGGCCGGCGCAAAGCACTTCCAGCGCCCTCCGGCGGAGGGGCGGCCGGCGGGCTCCGGGTCCCGCATAATAGCCGCTTTGATGCC
>NW_006203448.1:2872694-2902404 GCF_000334495.1 Tupaia belangeri chinensis | reverse complement strand
CGCGGCCGGGGGGGCCCCCGTCTTCCGGGGCCGCCTCTTTGTCTCCTCCAGGAGGGAAGGCGTTCGGCTTGCTCAAAGCCCGGCAGGAGAGGAGGCTGGCCGAGATCAACCGGGTAAGCCCGCCGCCCAGCGCAGCGTCCGGTCGCCGCGCCGCGCCCCGCGGTGCCACCTCGGTCTGCGAGTCCGTGCCCGCCGAATAGGGGGCCTCCCCTCTCCCCTTCCCCCGGACTTCCCCCAGTTGCCTCCCTCCGCCCCCAGCCCTGTCTCTCAGCCTGGCAGGTCTGTCTCCACCTCTGCTCTGTCCTGGCGTCTCCGGTTGCAAGTTGTTACTCTCTGACTGGGGGGGTGGGGCCCCTGCCGGCCTGGGGCCAGTCGGGCTGCGGGCTCCCTGCTGGCCGAGCACCCTGGTGGGTGGGGACCAGCACAGGGATTTGGCGGGCAGGAAGGGACCCCCAGGCATGCTCTCGGCCCTGGACACAGGCAGGGTTGGCACGCGGTCTCCTGTCGCGCCCCTCCCCCAGGGCCAGGCACACGACTGCCTTCTCTCCTGCTTTAGGACAGGTTGCCTGAGGTCCTGGTGGCCCATAAAGTCCTTCCGGCCGGCGGTGGCCAGACACGATGGGAGCCACTGCAACTTTGCTTCATGCCCACTTGGATCCTAGGAGATAGGGGAGGTGTCACGCCCTGTCTGAACTGGTGAAGCAAAGCTAAAAGGCAGTTCATTCCCAGGGCTTTAGGGTCCCCAAGGCCGGGGCTGGGCTCTGGCCCCACTGCATATTGGCTGTGTGGTCTTCTGTGAGGGCCCCTCACCTCAGAGCTCAGCAAGAGAGGCATGTCTGTGCGTAGTCCATCATGGCTGGCATTGGAGTTCCTTCCGAGGACTGAGGCACCTTCCTACCTTACCTGGTGGCCGAGGCATGCCCGCTGAAACTGAGCTGGGCATCCCTGGGCTGGACACCCAGGGTCTGAATCCAGATCAGAGTCTCCAATGGGAAGCTGGCAGGTCCCAGAGCGGTGGTGGAGACCCGGAGGTGGGTCCAGGGCTAGGGCGTGGTCTAGCGTCTTCTCTCACTTGCAGTCCACTGCTCTGTTTTCTTGGACTGCCGAGAACTAGGCAGCCTGCCTGTTTCATTCCTCTGCTCCTGGGGGTCCCATGGAGAGCCTGGGGATCTCAGGGTCCCTGCAGTGAGCTCACCACCCCTGCCCCGCCTCTCGGGGCCATCATGAGCACAGCTGAAGGGTCGCCTGGATGTCAGGCTGGGCCTCTCAGGGTCCACTCTGCGCCAGCCCAGCCCCAGGCTTGGCCACTCGTGCCCTCTGGACTAGAGCCCAGGACCCTGACCTCATACCATTTGGCCTGGTGGGTCCTGAGCCAGCTGAATCCGCCCTTGGCCAGCAGGACCCTGAGCCAGAGACAGCTGGAAATGGGCGAGCTGACCCCATAGCTGAAGCCAGAAGAGCTGAGAACGCCTGGGGCTTTCCGTGGGGGGAGGCTACGGGTGTTTAAGGGAGTGGACTGGCTGACTTCAGAAAGGGGGGTGCTGCAGCTCTCAGGCGGTCTGGACAGGGCTGGGACTGGGGAAGGTGAGGAGAAAGGGGCTGTGGTCTCTCAGGACTCCGGCACCAGAGAGGGCGAGCAGCTGGCCCCAGGGTACACAGGAGCCAGGGGTGAGCCCCAGCCTGTGTCCCTTCCCTGTGGAGAACTGTTCTGAGACCCACCATGTGAGCCCAGGCTGTCGTCAGCTCCCGGGTCTGGGGTGGGGATGGCAGGATCAAACAGCCTGAGCTTCTCCCCAACACGGCAGGCTGAGGCGACCTACCACAGTTCGGGGCACACGATGGGCAGCGGGGCACCGTGACCTCGGGTAAATCGCTAGCCTCCTCTGAGCTCCCTCTGGAAAGGATGATGGTCTTCAGGGTGTTGGGTTTCCAGGGAGGTAGGCTGCGGGAGCACTGGGCTGGCCGCTGTCATGAGTGCTATCGTTTGGGGACTCGGGGGGCAGGAGTGGAAACTCCTTTAGGATCGTTCAGCCTGGCAGAGGCTTCGTCTTTCTGGCCTGTGACCCCCTCGAGTCCCTGCAACAAACAACAGAGCTCCGCAGTCCCTCTACCTGTTCTGGGTGAGCTGCTCTGCGTGGGGGCTGAGTCTGGCTCACCCATGGCCACTGCAGTGGGGAGATCTTGGGTTGGGTGGGTTCAAGAGTGAACTGTGTTGGCAGTGTGCTCCGTCTTCCTTTGGGGTGCAGCTTCACTGCCCCACCGGAGTGGGGATACCAAGGAGCTGCCCTGTGGCCCCTCCGAAGCAAGAAGCCAGGTGTGGGGACTGCATGGCTGCTGCTGTGCCCAGTCACGGGCCACCCAGTTACTTCTTCCCTGGTGCAGGCCAGTGTCCAGAGGGCGGCAGGGCTGCTCTGCCTACCCTGAGAGGTAGGTACTCGTGTTCCCATTTTACAGAACATGAGACCGAGCTGGGGCAAATCACCTGCGTCTGAGCAGTCAAGGGTTAAGCTCATTCTTGCAAGCCTTGAGCGTGGTGGGGCCTTTTCTGTGGGTGTCCGACCTGTGTGTGTGCATGCACGCGCATGTGTACGTATCAGCACTACTGGAGCGGGCTGGGCCAGCGAGCGCCTCCTACTCCCCCCACATAGCTGACATTCCCCGCGCCCCGATGGCATGGTAGGTGACCCTGGCCAGCCGGGCCTGGCCTTATATGGCAATGGGTGAGATTTCCTCCAGCTTCCCACAGGGACAGAGAGAAGCAACAGGGCTGGGTGGGCAGTTCCTCGGTGTGCCCGGGAGGCTGCAAGAGCAGCAGAGCCATCAGCAGCCAGGGTCTCTACCTCGGTAAAGCAGTGGCTCCGCTCTGTGCCCGGAGTGTCTCTCAACAGAGGTCTCTGTTAGACTGAGGCCCAGCGTGAACCCGCCAACATCCCCGTGTGACGGGATCGCCATGACTCCCATTTTAGAGATGAGGAAATGGAGGCTCAACCAGCTGAAGTGACCTGAGGTTACCCAGCCAGGAAGTGGCAGAACCTGGATTCAAACCAGGTCTGACCCTAGACACTGCCTGTGGCCCGCCCTGGCCTCTATCCACCAGGTGGCCTCAGCCTAGTGTTGACAGGCCTCTCTTGCTTATGTGGATAAGGATCTTTGGCCCCTGTCCTGATGTCCCAGTCCTCCTGGGTCGAGTGGAGGGCACTCAGTATTCCCTGCGCATGGAGGAGCCCACGTGCCAGCCTAATGGGAGGGCTGGGCAGCGTAGGCTACGTATCTCTGCCCAGGCGGTGTATATCCCCAGCCTCTCCCCCGGCAGGGGGTCCTCTGAGACCTGACCCAGGCCGCAACACAGGTGTGTCTCTTCTCCTGTGTAGCTGGCAGTGTCACTGCGTTCCTGCCCAGCTGAATGTGCCCAGCTGGCATGGCCAGATACCAGTCTCGCTTGCTCTTCCTTAATATATTATAAGGGAGATGGTGATTAAGTGACCACGTGAGCCTCTGAGGATTTAATGTCCCCTGCAGGTCTGGCCAGTCTTGACCTTGGTGTGGCCATGTCACAGGAAGCAGAAGGTGGAATTTCTTCAGCGGCTGTTTCATTCGTGCAGTTGGTAGGGTGTTTTTCTTCAACTGCCCGGTCTGCTGGCGAGGACGCAGTGTCCAGGCAGTGTCCCAGAGCTGCACGGGCAATGTGAGCTTGCTGTCCTGCAGGTGCACGTTACAGGCTCCTGCTGCTCGCTGGGCATCTGTGGCCTGGTCCTGGCCCTTTAAGAGCCTGTGGGCCGAGTCAGGTGCCACTGTCCCTGGGGTTCTTGCCCAGGGCTTCAACTAACAGCCCTTGGATGGCCTCCAAGATGATGATATCTGCCCACCCCACAACCTGCGGCAGCGAATTCAGAAAGCCACACCTGGAGGGCCAGGAGCAAGCGTTCATGAGGAGGTGCTAGAGGTACCAACCCAGAGAGAGTGATGTGGGCAGGAGCGGGTGGGCGGCAGAGACTGGAGGGCAGGACGCACAGATCTCTGGTGGTCTTGGAAATAGGCCCTCCTGGGGGTGAACGCTTAGATGGGGCTCAGCGGGGCTTCCGGGGGATTCTGATGCGCCTCAGAGGCTGTGGATGGCCCCGTGAGCAGCAGTGAGCAGACGCGGCTGTGGGCGCCCTCCCCGGCCCTGTGCTTGGTCTTGAGAGATGGCCAGTGGGCTGAAGCTCACCAGGAGGACCTCGTGACATAATGAGGGGCAGAGGCGTGGGTCTTCCTCTGGGTTGCCCCTGTGCACAGGTGTGGCTTGCATTGGCGTAACCCAGCGTGATAACAATCGCTAACACTTGGTAAGTGTGCCAGTGACGAGGCTCTCCTGCACAGCTAGCTCATCTCGGCCTTACAGCCGCCTAGCCAGGAGTGGCTATCATTAGGTTCCCCTTTACAGATGATGAAACTGCGGCCACGCATGGGAAAGTGGGCTAGCTGATAGCATGCTGATTAAGGCAGCTGGATCCCACATGGTCTACCGTGCGGTTTGAGAGTCCTGGACCCAGTGGCTTGAAAAGCACACCAGGTGTGTGCGTGTGCATGATTTCTCATGTGCTCTCTCTTCATCTGTCTGTCTCTCCAGCAAGCACATGTGCCCTACAGCAAAAACATTTCTAAAAAACAAGAAGAGAATGGTAAAGCATGTTTCCCAGGGCCACAGAGCTAAGGAGTGCCGGAGCTGGGATCAGAACCCAGGCAACCCGATTCAACCACCCACGTCCCACACACCGCCCTGCACATCCTGTGCTCAGGAAGTTTATGTCACAGGCATTTCCAGCCCTTGTGACTTCAGGCAAGACAGTCTCGTCCGGGCCTGTTTCCTCAGCTTGAACAGGACAAGCTGGAGGCTTTGAGGGTCCTCTCTGGGTTCCGCAGCTCTGCCACCTCCCCAGGTCTCACCTGAGAACACTCTGGCCCTCAGAGATGATAAGCGGCCCGTTGTCGCCCCCCAGTTCTTGTATTTCCTGGCTCGTGGTCAGGGACTGAGCAGGCCTCTGGGGCTCCAGACTTGCTCCTCTGCTTATCAACGTCTGCTTTCGGAACCCAGGGGCCCCTGTGCTCTCATGCCTGCTCCTCCACCCTGGCAGGTCCTGCAGCCTGAAGAACTAGTCCTCTGGGACAGTGATTGGTCTGGGAGAGGGAGGTGGTCTCTCGAGGGCTAGAGTGGTTCCTTGGCCTTTGAAACAAGCTCCTGTAGCCACCCAGGAAGAAAATGAATGCCCAGTATCGGCTTTCTGTGCCCAGACACCTGTGGCCAGGCCACCTTCTCCTTGTTCAGGGCAGGGAGGGGGCTGGGATGGTGAAGGGAGGTAGATCTTAAATTGTTAAAACTTCTCGTCTTGGGGCCAGCTGGTGCCATGGTAGTTAAGGTGGCTGAATCCCACATGGCCAAATGTGTAGTTCGAGTCCTGGACCTGGGTGGTTTGGGGGACATGCCTGGTATGTGTGTGCATGTTTGTCCGAAATCCTGAGAGGAGAGTAGAAGAGGAGGGATTGTAGCATGGCCATCCCCTCTGTGTGTGTGTGTGTGTGTGTGTGTGTGTGAATTCTCTCTCTAGCTAGCACCTGCACCCTATAACAACAACAACACTGAGCCAGCAAGTGGTGTAAAAGGTTAAGGTGCTGGCTCCCACATGGCTAAGTGGTTTGGGTCCCAGACCCAGTGGCTTGAAAATCATGCTGGGTATGTGTACATGTGTGCCAACAGTTCGGAGAGGAGAATAAAAGAGAAGGGATCGCAGTGTGGCCCTCCCCTCTGGGGGTGATTTCTCACTCCCCCTTGCCCTCCCCGGCTCTCTCAGCAAGCGTATGTGCCCTATAGCAAACTAAACAAGCAAACAAACAAAACCTCGTGATGGTGAGGAAGTTGAGTGGCCTGTCTGGCCCTTGGCTGTCCCATCCATCAAGTGGGGATACCTAGAATAGGGAGAAATCAATCATAACTGGTCTAAGTCGGGGGGGGGAGGCATCTAAGCCCCTTTACTAGTTGGTGGTGGTCTCTGGGGGTGATGGCTCACTGTGTCAATGTCAGGAAGCCGTAGGGAGAAGTAGCTAACACTTGCTTTGTGTTTGCGGAGCGCCAGGCTCTGTGAAGCACCTTACGGATATTTGCTTATATGCTGTAGTGCTCAGGGCAAGTCTACCGATCGAGCTGCGCTCCTTTTGTTATTTTAGAGAGAGATATTTGCTATAGGGCACGTGCGCTTGCCGGCGAGACAGAGACAGAGAGACAGAAAATGAGAAGTCACCCCCAGAGAGATGGCCATGCCGCATTCCCTTCTCCATTCTCCTCTCAGGGTCTTGGGCATGCACATATGCACACACACGCGCCCAGCATGATATTTAAGCCACCAGGTCCGAGACTCGAACCACAGTCGACTACATGGGAGTCCAGCAATGTAACCATTACATCATCTGCTGGTTCTTGGATCTAATCTTTTTTTGGGGGTGAGGGGGAGAGGTTTTTTGCTATAGGGCGCGTGCGCTCGCCAGACAGACAGAGAGAAACAGAGAGATAGAAAGTGAGAAATCACCCCCCAGGGGGAATGGCCACTCTGTAATCCCTTCTCCTCCATTCTCCTCTCAGGATCTTGGGCTCGCTTGCACACGCGCCAGGCGTGTTTTAAGCCCCTGGGTCCGGGACTCGAACCGCGGTCGACTACATGGGAGTCCAATGACATAGCCATTACGCTAACTGCTGGTCCCAGATCTAATCTTCTTATCCTTTCCACAGGTAAGGAAACTGAGGCACAAGTGATGTAATTTTCACACAGCTACTAAGTGGGTTCCAACCAGGCATTCTGGCTGGAGCCTGCTCCCTTTTCATTTCTTTTGCTGTTCTTCCAAACATCTGGGGTGACTTGTCTCTGTCTCCCCCAGGGCTCTTATGTGGGGCACCTGCCCAGTGGGCGTGGCTGTGTCCTGAGACAGGGCAGGGATATGTGGGAGGCTGCCTGAGGGGGAGGCCATGGCTATGCATGAGCAGGAACCAAGAATGCAAAGCTGGGAGGGGGAGGTCTACCGGCCCAGCCAATGGGACCTCCCCCTCCCCCGAGGGCATGGAGGCATGGCTATCCTAAGTCCAGGGAGGGCAGCCCACCCACGCATGAGCGGGTCAGCTACTTCCTCTGCCCTGGTCATTCTGTGGCTGAAGCATTTGCCAGTTTGGGCCCTTAGAGTAAGTGTGAGTTCAATCCGGAGTGCCCTCTAGTCTCTACACACAGTGGCCTTGAGGAGGGTGTGGCCATACTGGGCCCCATGGCCTGGGGTTGCCCTCTGACCAGCCACAGGAGGGCAGGGCCTGGAGTTCGAGACCAGCCTGCGCTTCCTGAGCTGTCTGTGGACTAGGGACACATGTTATTTAGCCTCTGGCCCTTCAGGTCCCACCTGTGAGGTCTGCCAAAGTGAGGGGCCACTTAGACCCCTCCCCCACCACCATTGGCGGTGGTGTCCCCTACTGTCACAGGGACTGAGTTAAAGTGGAGAGCCACAAGCCACAGAAGGTCTTACTCTGCCGCCCACTCCCGGCTACCTCGGTTGCTTGCAGTGCTAAGTGCTAAGATGGGACAGGGATATGGGGGAGCTCCTGGGAAGGGGGAGGCTGTATGCTGTGTATGAACAGGGAGGATGGTGCCCAAGGAGCGTGGCAGTAATACACCCACACCACGGCTAGGGAGGAGAGCTTTCGGAGAGAGAGAGAAGGAAAGTGAGAAGTCACCTCCTGAGGGAATGGCCACACCACAATCCCTTCTACTCCTCTTCTTGGGATTTTGGGCACCTACACACACACTGGGTGTGTTCTTCAAGCCTCTGGGTCCAGGACTCAGGTCACGTGGGATCCCGCCGCCTTAACCTCTGTGCCTCCTGCTGGCCCGTCACTCTAAATCCCTTGGGGAGTTCTGGCCACAGACTAGGACATGAGTGTGGACAGGCTTTGTGGCCGTCCAGTGGGAACTGGGAGCAGTTTGGAAATAGGCTGATGGATGTGGACCACACTGGTCGTCCTTTTAGACAGGGGCGTTCTGTCATTTTAGAATAAAGACCTTTCTCACTGTTCTCCCCTGACAGTGCGGGTACACTGTGGTCCCTCCAAACAGTGGACACCTAGAGGAGCGATGCCCATGTGCTCTCTGCTCCTAATGAGGAAAGTGAGGTGCAGAGGAGAGGGGCTCTGCAGAGGGGGGTGCAGGAGGGGAGCATGCCCTCTCCTCAGCTATCGTGCAGGTCCTGGGGCTGCCAGAAGGTTAACCTCGAGGCACGTGAGATGCCCAGTGTGGGGCCTGGCCTGGCAGGCACTCACTCACGGACAGCTTTGTTTTAGAGCTAGAGACCAGCTCAGACGAATGCCCGAACCTTCCCATCTTTAAGTGCTGGGGTTAAGGACACAGGCTCTAAGTGAGATGGAACTCTGGCTGCATGAGCCTCAGTTTCCTTATCTGTAAAGTGGGCATAATAATAGTAGCTCCCTCTTGGGGCTCCTGTGAGACTGGAAGAGGTTCCGTGGGTAAGTGCTTCACCCTGGAGGCTTTTTTTTTTTTTTTTAGAGGTTTTTGCTATAGGGCACGTGCACTCACCAGAAAGAGAGAGAGAGAGACAGAGAGATAGAAAACGAGAAATCACCCCCCAGGGGGGATGGCCACGCCACAATCCCTTCTCCATTCTCCTCTCGGGATCTTGGGCACGCACACACAAGCGCCTGGCATGAGTTTAAGCCACCGGGTCCGGGACGCGAACTGTGGTTGGCTCCGTGAGAGTCCAGCAACATAGCCATTATGCCAACTGCTGGCCCCTCACCCTGGAGGCTTTTGTTGGTGCCCGGCCCTCCCCACACCCCCACCCCAGCCCTCTGGCTCAGAAAGGCTTCATTCGCGTCTCCTCAAGCATCTGAGGGGAGGGTGGGCCAGGCTTTAAGGTTACAGGTGAGGAAGCAGGTGAGCGGGTGCCAAGAGCGTACAGTCATTTCTGGCTAGAGCAGAGACTGTAATCCGACCGCCCCTACCTCCTGAGCTCCTTCTCTACCGAGCACCGTTCACGCCCTCAGTGGGTTCTCATGCCCACTGAGGTCACCATACTGGTTATCCCTGTTGGGTAGATGAGGCAATGGAGGCACCAAGATTTGCTCAGGACCCTAAGGAGTTAGTGATGGGACTGGGCTGCTTGGCTTTGAGGCTCAGCTCCATGGGTCCCAGAGCCGGGGTACCCTGCAGGGGAGGCCCAGGTCTCCCCTCCAGCACTTCAGTTATTGGCTGAAGGGGCTTTGTCCTCTGGAGCCGGCCCTCAGGCCCCTCCCAAGCTGCAGAGCAAACTTCCCACCCCAGGGTGGCCTGTGCAGATGCACCTCCGAGGGGTGAAGAGAAGCTGGAGCATCCCAGGTCAAGCCTGGCCTCCCGGCAGGAGAGGAAACACTGTGCAGCGGGCGACTTCTGCCCTCTCCTTCGCTCTGTCCTCTCGACTCTAGGAGTTTCTCTGTGACCAGAAGTACAGTGATGAAGAGAACCTGCCAGAAAAGCTCGCTGCCTTCAAAGGTAAGCTGGGCTGGCTGCCCGCCGCCCAGAGCTGGTCTCAGCCCTTGCACGCAGCTGAGCCCCACGGGGCTGGGCTGCGGCCCTGTTGTACCCAGAATGCCCCTCTTCCTGGCAGCCTTCAAGATGGGGGTCTTCTGAGGGGTGGGGCAGGCCCCTCCACCTGCCTCCCTGCTGTGGCCCCTGGCCCCTCGCCTGCAGGCCCAGCCCAGCCCTGCCCCTCTCCCTGGCTTCCCTGCTGGTTCCCGGGGCCCCAGTGCACAATCAGCCCTTTGTGAGCGGCCCTGGCCTCTCCCCCTCCACCATGGAGCGTCCCCGGAGCCCCTGTGGAGAATGGACGTTTGTGTCGCCACGGTGGGGCAGGGGGCAGAGTTTCTGCCCATTGAATCCCAGCAGCACGGGATGAAAAGCAAACAGGGCCTGGGAGCCCACTCCCGGAGAGGGACGGCATAAAGGTCCCTCTGTTCAGTCCCTTGCGCCTGGTTTCCAGCCAGCAGCTCGAAAGCAGAGGAGCCATGCCCATAAGGAGTGGGCAGACCCGCCTGTCCTGCCCCGGGGATCCACTTGGGGCATGGGAGCCCCGGCCTTGCAGGAGGACACAGAATATCTTGGCGCCCCCCTCCCCCTAAGTGCTTGCAATGTGGCATCCTCGCTGCTCCAAGGCAGAGAAGCTGCCAAGTGCTCCTCCAACCACAGACAGCTCAGCTGGCCTTAGGCTGGGGACGGATGGCCAGCAAGCGCGGCGGCGGGTGCTGTGGGGGCCCAGCCTGTGTGAAGCATGTCTTGGTCTGTGTCACGAGCTCCCTGAATCACCCTGTGTCCAGCAAGGACATGGCATATGCTAATTACATGAAGAAACTCAGGCTCAGGAAGGTCGGTCGGTGACACTGAGGTCACACAGCTCACTTGTGGCAGAGCTAGGACTTGAACACAGGTCGATGTGGCTCCAAATGGGAAAAAGGTGCCCCTGTCCCAGTCCCAGATGCTTGGCAAAGGAGAGCAGTCCATCCCTTCTCTGGTACCAGTGAGGCCTGCTTCAGTGGCAGCTCTGGGAGCAGGGGCTGGGGCTGGGGTGTCTCGTCACTGTACTTGTCTTCATCCATACACGTGGGACTGGGTGCCTTGGGTGGCATTGCAGCTACAGAAAGTTAGCCTCCAAAGGAAGGGTTTGGAGGGGTGAGCACCTGCTGTGTGTGAGGCCCCCTCTGGGTGGGAGGGCCATGGCCAACTCACGAGGTGGCACCTGCCCTTAGCAGCCTGTGTTCGGCTGGGGCAGGACGGAGAACAGGAGATATGAAGGAAGCCAACGAGAGTAGATGCTTTGGTGAGAAACTGATCGAAATTCTCAAGGGGGCCCATTTAGAAAGTGGAGCCCTGAAGGCTGAGGAGGGCTCTGGGAGGACATTCCAGGCAGAGGGGTAGCTGCTGGAGGGGTTGGGCGAGAGGGACACGGAGAGGTGGGGTGCTTGCAGCCACCAGGGACCCTGGCTCTCCCACCTGGCTGCTCCATGGTACAGAACGGACGTGAGGATCCTGCTCTGCTGAGGCAAGGGTGACCTGGCCAAGGCCACGGTCCACGTGCCACAGCCTTCCACTGAAGGTGCTGAGCTCATTGCTTGCATTCCTCCCCTGCTGGTGGGGGCTTTCCTTGGTCAGTCAGGGAGTGTTAGCCTAGGCTGCAGGTGACGTCGGGGCTGTCTGCATAGCCCTGGAAGCTGTCTGTCCCTCTGTGGGCTAGAGCAGCCTGTGGCCTTTCGGTCGCTTCTGGGTCACAGAGAACTTAGCCTGTTGGTTCCCACACCAGTGTCTGCTCCCACCCCGGCTCCCAAACCCACTGAGTTGAATCTCCAGGGACGAGGGTCTCCTGTGGTCACTTTGCAGCCGATCCAGATGCAGCCAGCCACACTGGGGCACCCAGGAGGAAGCAAGGGTCAGAGCGGCCTGTTCGCTTATGCTGCTGCAGGGAGGGTGTGGTCATGAGGACACTTCCTCCAGACAGCAGCTGGCACGGCCGAGATGATGGGGACCATGTTGAGGCCCACCTGTAGGTGAGAAGACAGCGTGGGCACCCCAGGACCCCATTGGTTGCCATCAGGGAGTCTCTAGTCCCCGCAGGGAGAGATGCTGTGCACTAACACCAGCTTTGCTCTGTGGTTTCCAGAGAAGTACATGGAGTTTGACCTGAACAACGAAGGCGAGATCGGTGAGCGAGGCCTGGAGTGTTGGGGAGGAGGGTGCTGGGTGAGTGGGCGACGGAGGGACCAAACAGCCTAGCGACCCACCTGCCCTGGGGAGGGGCACAGGTCATCCCAGAGTGACGGACAGGCCCCAAAGCTTCCCGATGGCCAGCTTCTGCCCTAGCTGCTCCCCCACTGCCCCCTGCCCACACCACAGCCCCCCATGCCAGGTGCCACAGGACTCAGGGCTGGAGGCACTCTGGCCACTCAGGGACAGGCAGGCAGTTGACCCCTCAGTACGGGGGGCTGCTGTCCCCTTTGCCCACAGCTTGTCTGTCCTGAAGGTGACTGCACTATGCAGTGGGGGCACTGGGCTGCAAACCCTGCCCCATCACTGCATTCACGTCTGGTGGGAGACCGTAGTTTGATCTTTGCCAATGCCGCTCCAACAAGCTCAGCCATCCCCATTTTATAGACGAGGAAACTGAGGCTCAGAAAGGTGACAGACTGGGGGAGCTGGTGGCTAAGTAGCAGGCCCAGGGCCCAGCTGTGGCCTCCTCTGCTTCACCCTGCGCCTCCAGAGTTGCTGCCGTCGCCTGCGCGTCCATCCGAACTCTGTCCTCTCCCCTTTCTTCTCTCTTTTGAATATTTTGGTTAGCTTTTCTTTTGGAAAAAAACTGAGGATTATGAAATTAATCCATTTTCATCGTAAAAAATTGGGAAACAAAAACACAAAAATAAATACGAGAGGACTTCAAAAGTTTGTGGAAAGAATGAAAAAATGTATATATATTTAGGTTTTTGTCTTAGGGCATGTACACTGGCTGGGAGGAGAGAGAGAAAGACAGAGACAGAGACAGTGAGAGGGAAAGTGAGAAATCACTTCCCGGGGGGATGACCACACCACAATCCCTTCTCCATTCTCCTCCTGGGATCTTGGGTACGCATGCACATGGTCCCATCATGAATTTCAAGCCACCAGGTCTAGGACTCAAACCGTGGTCAGCCATGTGGGAGTCAATTGACATAACCGCTATGCCATCTGCTGGCCCCTGGAATTTATATTTTGGTGCAAAAAATTTTGAGATCCATACAGTTTTTTCATGATAGGCATTTTCCGTTACCTTTTTTTAAAAAAATTGTGTTGTCGAGAAAGTCGTGTCGTGTTTTTCTGTTTTCCTGTGCAAATTTGCATGATGACTTTCCTGACAACCCAGTGGCTCGCTGTAGGGCATACGCGCTGGCTGGAGAGAGCCCAAGAGGGGGGGAAGTGAGAAATCAGCCCCCAGGGGCGATGGCCACTCCGCAGTCCCTTCTCCTCCATTCTCCTCTTGGGATTTTGGGCACGCATGCACATGCATACACACATGCCCAGCGTGTTTTTCAGGCTGTGGGTTCAGGACTCGAACAGTGTAGTCGGCCATATGGGATCCAGCTGTCTTGAGCTCCTCACCACCTGCTGGCCCCTCCGTGAACTCTTGAAGACCCACCTATGCATCCCCTCCCACCTCCCAGAAACTGTCATAAACATTTTAGCTTATCTCCTTCTGCTTCTTGTTCTAATCACACATACTGGTGTTTTATGCCATTTCAGAACTTTTTTCCCTTAATTTAATGTATGATGAGTGTTTTGATTTATGATGGATTTTCTCCTTTTGCAATGTAATTGATGGCTGCATCACATTCCGTTCATGGACTGGGCACGAGTCTGCCCAGCCAATGCCTTAGCTCGACCATTTAGAAGACTTCCGATTTCGACTGTTATTACAATCCTGTGAAGCACGTCTGTGATGAGTCTCTGCCCACGTTGCTGGATGTTTCCTCAGAGTGACTCTTGGCAATGAGACATTGTGGCTAGGAGGCTTCTGAAGCATTTTGCCAAATAGCCTTTCAGAAAGGTCTTGCCGTTGGGTCTGGCTGGCGGTGGGTATGAGTGCTTTCGCTTGCTCCTGTAGAAGGTGCCCAGCTCTTTTGAAATGCCCTGGACACCCTGGCACCTTCGGGCCTGGCACCAAGCCAGCCCGCCCGCCCTGCCTCTCGGGTGAGTGCCCACGGCCCTCAAGCAGCCTCAGCTCCACCCCCACTGCCGCAACCTTTGCCGAGCCTTTGCTGATCCATTGTTCGATAAGGAACAATCCCAAGGAAACGACCTCAGAGCTTGGTTGGCCGGAGCCAGGAGGCCAGAGGCAGCAACCCCTTGGGTTTAGTGACTTTTTGGTGCCTCCCTTGTTTTTCTGGAATTTTGTTCTTTTGTTGGTTTTCCTGCTCTGCTTCCTCCTTTCAGCGGGGCCCTAGGACAGCAGGGTAGGACTGCCGTCATAGGCAGGTGTGGAGAAGTCCTCAGTCATCTGGCACCCAGGAGGGTGACTCAGTGCCCAGGGTCCAACCAGCTCCCTGACCCTACATTGCTGGGCACTGACTCCGAGGGGGAGGGAAATGGCCCATAGCGCCCCGTAGCCACAGGGGCCAGCAGAGATGGCAGTAGTGGTGTAAATAGTAGTTACTGAGCACCTGCTCTGCACTGGGGCCCCAAAGGAGCACGTCAGCGTTTTCTACCAATGAGGGAGCAGACGTTCAGAGAGGTTGAGTCGTTTGCCCCAGGTCCCACAGCCAGGGATCGTCCAACCCAAGTCTGTCTGCCTCTAAAAGCTGAGGTCCCTAACCACTAGTCTACACTGCCTCTGGGGAAAATAGGAAGGCTATGATGGGATCATCCTCCCTAGAGGAGCAACACCATTGACTGCAGACTCCAGGGAGGGGTCTTCCACCAGACTTCTGGGCATGGGGCAGGGTGGAGCTTTCCCACTTTCCTACTCAGCCCCTCCACCCGCCTGTTTCCACCGAACTGGTTTGATCCCCCCTCCCACAGACCTGATGTCTTTAAAGAGGATGATGGAGAAGCTTGGAGTCCCCAAGACCCACCTAGAGATGAAGAAGATGATCTCCGAGGTGACAGGTGGGGTCAGTGACACCATCTCCTACCGAGACTTTGTGAATATGATGCTGGGGAGACGGTCTGCTGTGCTCAAGCTGTGAGTACCGCCTCGTCACTGCTGGGCCCCTGAAAGCAGCTCCTCTGTAGAGAGGCCCCTGGCTGGGGGCGCCCCGCCACTTCCAGTCCGTAGGTCTCTCATCGCGTGACTGCGGGGCGCGGTATGAGTTTGTTCTGAGCCCTGTCTCCTGCCTGGCAAATGCTCAAGTTACACGCACCCCCAGGAGAAACGCGCTACCGCGGGGGTCGGGTGGAGTCAAGGCCACTGGCAACTGCGATGAGGATGGCCAGGGGGTTGTACTTCTGAGCCGTCTCCTCATTACAGAGGCAAATCGAACACGTGGGGTGGTTGTGAGCATAAAATGGGATTAACATAGGCTCTAGAGGGAGGTAGGATTCGAACCTTCATGCTATTGCTGTGACTGAACCCTGGACAGGTCACTTCAGGTCTGTGAGCCTGTGTCTCCATCTGAAATAGGGATGATGAGACATACCCTCCGGGAAGTGCTGTGCCGAGGGGACGCGTCCTCCGGGAAGTGCCGTGCTGAGAGCCAGTGAGATGACAAACCATAGTCCAGCCCGTGCCTAACAGACAGAGCCAAACTAGCGCATTGGAGCTATAGCCGCTGCAGAGCGTTAGGGAGGTTCTCTCGAGTCTCATCCTCATTTGTCAGAGATGAAAAAGACACGCACTTGGCTTTTATGAAACAAGACTCACATTTCAATCTTTCTTTCCTTTTTTTTTTTAAGTATGGAGGAAGCGTATACTTGTCTCATTTTACAAAGGAGTTCACGGGGCCCTGGAGGCTAAGCCTGTCTCAGGAGCCTGTGTTTCAACCCAGCCAGAGCCTGTGGTGCCCCCACCTGGAGGCAGAAGGCTGAGGGTCAGGTCAAGTGTCCTGCTGGTCACCTACCTGGGCCATGGCAGGGCTGGCCTTCAGATCCAGTGACACGATGTGTCAGTGAGTGGCAGACTGCTGGCAGGCTGGTGGTCCCGTGAGAGTGCGTCCAGCCCAGGGTGTAGGATCTGCCCCGAGGTCTTGGGAGGGAGCTCTCATTTGCACGGGACAAAATGCCTAAGAATGCATTTCTCAGGATGCATTCCCATGCAACGCGCACAACCGACTCTCCTGTCCTCCTCCCTCTAGACTACTCTCAGGGTGGTGGGGCATTTTTGAAGACCTGAAGTTTTTGTTGTTGTTTTTAATTTACAGAGAGTGCATACACTCACGAGAGAGCGAGCGAGAAAAGGAGAGAGTACCCCATGGGATGGTCCCTCTGCAGTTTCTTTCCACCTCTCCTTTCAGGGTTCTGGGCACACACTAATGCGCTGTGTTTCTCAAGCCCCCCGGGTCTGGGACTCCGACCGTGCAGTGGCCCTGTGGGATCCAACCGCCTTAACCACCGTGCCCCGGCTGGCCTGCAGGGGTTTCAAGCAGAGCCACAGCCCAGCCTTGCTCAGCCTGCTCTAGGAAGCACAGCTGGGAAGGCACGCAGCCCCCATATCAGGACCCTGGGGTCCCACCCTGGCTCTGCCCTGGGCTGCCCGTGGTGCTGAGGCTCACATCACCACTGTGCATCTCAGCTTCCTCCTCTGGAAAATGGGACTTGCAGCCCGTCCTCACAGCCGTCATCTCGGGCAGCTGCAAGGATCCCAGCAGAGAATAGATTTCAGGGCATGAAGTCGAGGACCCTGCAGACATGAAGGCTGGGATGACCCTCCCCTACATGAGGAAGGAGCCCTAATCCTGTTTATTTCCATGTCTCCATCTCCCGACTAGGGTCATGATGTTTGAAGGAAAAGCCAACGAGAGCAACCCCAAGCCAGCTGGCCCTCCTCCAGAGAGAGACATCGCTAGCCTGCCCTGAGGGCCCCACCTGGACTTCCCTGGCCCCGCCCCTGCTGCTCCCTCCTGATCTTGATGCCCCTCCCCATTCATCGTGATTCGTCTTATTTGTTGGTTAGGTTGTTGTAGGTTTGTTTATTTCATCAGCAGAATCGGTGATCTCTTTGTGAAGCACAAATTGTCTGCCTTAAAGGGGCTCAGGGTCAGGCAGTCCTGAGCCTCGGGTTCCCTTTCTCTCTTTCTCCTCACTACCCCCCATGCAGAAGGGTTGACATCAAACAAAAGCTGGAGGGATGGGGTCAAGAGAGGCTGGACACCTGTTCCCAATGCTTAGAACCAGCACTGTCCATCCTTCCAGGAATCCAAGCCCAGTTCAGTCCCGCTGGCCTGGCACTGGCGAGGGCCCCAGCCCACTTTCAGAAGATCCTGGAGTAGGGACGAGGCTGCGGAGCTTCATTAGTCTTTCCTTGGACGACTCTGGTCCAAGCACTCTGGGGTGGTCCAGGATGTGGCACTCAGTGCCCCACCATGCCAGCCAACCCCCTTAGTCCCTACCTCTCCTCATCCTCACAATGGGACACAAGGTGGGAAGGAAAGGAGCTGAGTAACTTGAACCCTTTAAGAGGGCACTGGAAGGAACCCCTGACCACACCATTATAGACGGCTCCGAGGAAGGGTGCAGCCCCACCGTCTTACTGAGGCTGAGAAAGGCTTTGGAGGTTGAGGTGAGGCCCAGGGCCTTGGGCTTCAGCTCAGTGCAGCCCTGCCTTTTAGGGAGGGTATGAGGGCACCGACTTGGGAGGATGAGAATACAATGCTCATGGCAAAAAGGCAGCATCGCTGTTGAGCCAAGAGCTGAGCAAAATAGGAGGTTGCCTTTCTGATCCCGGTCTGCTTGAAACCTGTGCTTACCTCGTCTGCCTTCCCACTCTCATGCCATTTGTCCATCCATTCATTCACTTGTTCACTCAACAGGTATTTATTGACCACCTACTATGAGCTTTAAGTCCTGCCTCTGTTGTGACACTTGCCGCATCCACTGTGTAACTCTCCTTTCCAATTCGCTCAAAATTCGAGCTTGGGATTGGACCGGCCTCACCTGTGTCCTCTCTCACATATTTCAGAGCCTTAATCCGCCCTGTAGGTGAGCTGGGCCAGTCCTGTCTTTCTCAGATGAGGGAACTGGTGGCCCACAGGGATTAAGTGCCTGCCCGAGGTCAGGAGTGAGTCTGGAGACGGGCATCTGGACTGGAGCCCGTGCTCAGGTCCTGGGCCCTCACTTCATCTCCGCCTTGGACTGCCTGGGTCAGTGATGGAAACAGGCAGGGACCATCTCCTGGGGCAACCCTGGGGGAAGGGTTCATGCGCATTGAAGAGCCTGTGCCGAGACTCACCATCCCCAGTGTCTCCAAGCCTGCATTAGGGTCCGGGCCAGGACCAGGCTTGCCCCTGCAGTTCTACCTTCCCTATTGCTTCTTGGCCAAGCTTCCAAGAGCCACTTCTCAGCACTCAGGCTGGAAGATGTCAACCTGGGCCCCATCTTGGCTGAACTGGGACCTCAGTCTTAATCCTGCCTAGGCCTGGGAGTCCCTTACTCTGCCTGCTTGGACTTTGACACGCTATTCACTGAACATATTTATTATGCATCTGCTGTAAGCCTAGAGTTAAGAACCCAGCAGTGAAATGGACATTCTCATGGAATTTAGAGTCTAGTGAGGAAATCAATGACAACGAGATGAATGTCAGGAAAGGGTGTTAGGTGATTGCCCTGCAGTCCTGGGGGCCCTGCCTGTGCCAGAGTCTTGAAGCCTTTGAGAAACTTTCGGTGGAAAGGACTGGGGCCTGTTGAAGGCTGGAGCCAGCGTGAGCCCTGATCAAGGCTCTACAACAGCTTGAGGGAGTGAAGCAACTCAGGCAGCAGGAAATAACCAGGCTGGGTTAATGTGGTCTCAACCAGCTCAGCAGCAAGATTATTTGGCCATGACTGGTTGATCTTCAGCCTAAAGAACTGTTTCAAGTACATGGGTCTAGTTGAAGTTTAAACCCCAGCAAAACATTCCTCCCTGTCAATGTAAAATCTTGCTCCTTTGTCTCCCTCCCATCTCCAGGACCCTTAGGTAATTGGCAGTCATCTGTCCCCACTCACTGCTCTGGGACAGGCTGAGACCTCTGAGGATAAGACCTTCCTTCACTAGTCAACACACGTGCTTGTCCCTCGCTTGGGGAGCACAGACCCGGCCAGGCTTATTTCAGTGGGTTCCAGTTTACTAGACTGCAGGAAGCTTCCTTCAGGGAGAGCAAGGAGGTGTGTCCCCAGCTTCTGGGAAAGGCAAGAAAGTGGGTTCTCACTGGATCAGGGTGCCTGGGAAACCCCATTTTTCACTTCACCATTTCTTATAACTCAACCCTTGAGGGAAGAGGGTCCTAAGAGTGGTCCTTGAAAAGGGCAGGGGGTCTGTATGTATTTCAGGTTGTGGCCATTGGCTCTAGGGCTTATTTCTCTTTCCTAAAGACTTAGCTTCTTGGGACTTCCACTGTCTTCTTTCTGAAAGACCAAATCTAACTAATGTAACCAGCAATGTGGGGACTGCCAAGTATGGCTTTGTCCTTGTGACTCAAAGGAGTTTGTCGGGCAAATTTAGGTGGATGAAGTATGTGTGTGTGCGTGTGTGAGAGTGTGTGTGGGGTGGGATAGCATTCCTACAGATTGAAAATAAACCAGACAAACTTACCAATGTCTCAACTGGTGTATTTTGGGGATGGTTTGGGCTCAACAAGTTAAGAGCTGGCAAGGACCAGCAGCTGGCATAACAGCTATGTTGCTGGACTCCCATGCATTCGACTGTGGTTCAAGACCTGGACCCAGTGGCTTAAACTCACGGCAGGCGCATGTGCATGCGTGCACAAGATCCCGAGAGGAGAATGGAGGAGAAGGGATTGCTGCATAGTGGGTGATTTCTCACTTTCTGTCTCTGTTTCTGGCAAGCGCACGCGCCCTATAGCAAAAACCTTTCAAAAAAAAAAAAAAAAAGTCTGCCCTCAACTTAAAATTCCACTACAGAAATTTCTTCTATGCAAGACTGATACCATCATTGTATCTGGAAAATATTAATTCTTTTTAAAATTTAAGGATAATTTAATTTAAACAATTTTTTATTAATTTATTTTACATTCTTTCACTGAACATCACAACATACAAAATGCTATTTCCCAACCAGAATGTACTGTAAAGTGGCTTAATCATACATGTTATCGTCAACAAATAATTTTCCATTTATTGTTTCTTGTATATATATATTTTCCCCCTATTTCTCACCCTTTGTCACTTCCTTCCCTCCTCCCACACCATCTCTGGTATCTGCAGTTGCTTTCCATTCCTTTTTTATTTTTTCCCACATTTCATTGATTCACAAAATGTCTTAATTAATCTAAATACTTTCGATAGCAAGTTCAGCTGATATATACATATCTGTGAACACATGTTGACTTTAGGCATGAAACTCGGTGGGTAGAATGAATGTAGTATAAAGAAGCACCTCGCTGAGGCTATATAGCTCACTGTGGTCATCAAATAGGTATTAAATATTTTCTTTTAATTTCAAGAAAGCAGTTTTAGCTTTAATCAATCAAAATTTAAAAATGTTAAGAGAACTTTACTTAAGACCTAAAGCCAGGAAACAGGTTAGGATTCTGTTTGAATAGAAAAATGTGGGATGCGTCATGAATTTGGGTGTCATCCTTGTGCAGGGGCCATGCTAATCTTCTCTGTATCATTCCAGTTTTAGTATATGTGCCACAAAGAGAGCACAATGGAATTTTTTTTAATTAAAAAATTTCTAATCCTGCTTGTACCAGTTCCCACTGAGAGCCCCTGAGGAATTTTCTCTGCGCTTCCATCAACTCATCAATTAGATGTTAATAACAACCCCTAGGGGGTCAGCAGGTGCCGCAGTGGTTAAGGCACTGGATTTCCCGGACCCAGAGGCTTGAAACGCATCCTGGGCGCATGTGCGGAGGTGCCAAACCACAGAGAATGGAGAAGGAATAGCCGGGTCGCCATCCCCCGGGGGGAGGGTGGTTTCTCACTTTCTCTCCATTTCTCTGTCTCTGGCAAGACTACGCGCCTTATAGCAAAAATCTCTCTCTTAAAAAATAAACAAAAACCCTAGGCGAGTAGGACGTCTTGAGGGGTAAATGAGATTATTGCGTCTAAAGTGTGCGCAGAAACTCGTGCTCTGGAAGTGTTAGCATGAGCGTGAACAATGCTGGTGCGTAGCTCACTTTAAGCTGCCCTCTCAGCTCCGTGCTAAACACAATCTGCGCTAAACACACTTTTGAACCTTTCTTCCTTTCTCCCGTAAAGCACCAAAACCTCTCTCAAAGTTGCTCCCTGGAAATATACGTCAAGCTCCTAATTAACTTCTCAGAATCAGAAGGTACTAACAGCCACCTCCACCTGTGGTTCCTGCGAGTTCCTTCAGTTAATTAGACCAGGGAACGAGTCTGAAACATCAACACGTGCGGCCGAATGAGACAAGACTCTGGCCCGCGCCGGAGCAGAAGCGGAGGCGGGCCCAGGAAGCTCCAGGGGCAGGCGTACGGGCACAGGCCACGCCCCAGGCCTGGCCCCAGCCGGCCAATGGGGGGCAGCGGCGGGGCGAGCGCGGGATTTTAGAAGGTCTATCGACCTCTCTCGGCCACACCGCGGACGGGGGGCTCGTGACGTCACCAAAGCGCGCCGGAAACACAAAAGCTGTGCGCCACTGGCGCTGAGGGAAGGAAGTTGGCTTCGGAGCGGCCTAGGCGGTAAGGGCAAGGCCGCGCGGGCGGCAGCGTGGGCTGCTTGGACGAACGAAGGGCGGCACGATGGGAGACGAGATGGATGCCATGATCCCGGAGCGGGAGATGAAGGTCAGAGACTGAACGGGCCTGTCCCGCACCGCGCTCTCATCTTTTCACCAGAACCCGCCGCCGGCTCGGCCCCACCGGATGCAGATTCCCAGCCCCTTGTTTGTCTTGTGCTCGGCTCTTGAGTGACAGTAGCTACTTTAATGTGATGGTCTCAGTAGTGGTAATAACTACCGTTTATTTAGTGTTAACTGTGTGCCAGGCACTGGTGGTAATCACAACAACCTCACGACATAATCGTTAATATAGAGGAGTAAATCGAGGCTCTTAATTTATCCAGTCACATTTGACAAGGGGGCTGAAAACCGGGTTCATTTAAGACCCTTTCTCCTTCATTCTAACTGTAGGACTTCTATAAGGTGGGCAAGGTTTGCCTAACAACCGCGCAAGGTCGTCACCATATATACCTTTAGTTAATTAGATAAGGAAGTCTATTTCGGTGCCGGAAGTCAGCCTCAGGAAATTGAAGGGAAGGCCAGTGGTTCAAAGGATGGTAACCTGGGAGCTCCCCGGGGACAATTCCAGGATGATGTGTTTAGTAGTCCTTAATATGTATTCAGGCAGAATAAGGGAACAGAGGATGAGCTATATTCATTTTGGACACAGTGCAAAGAGAGTAAGTTGCAGGACGATTTCTAATTTTGGCTTGTGTGAACAATAAATACTGAAATGCTTTTAAATGGTAGTAACCCATACCATATGTATAGTAGAGTAGTGATTCTCTCTACCTTGAGAATCACTTCCTGTGGTGGGCCATTTGTGGGAATTTATCATCCCTTTGGTATGTAGGGGTAGAAAGAAAAAAGAACTTAGAACCTCATATTTAGATGAGGGGCTCCCTGCACTACTGACCAGGGGAAGGGTAGCCCTCCTATGCCTCTGCATCCCACTGGTTCTATATACCCATGTGACCAAGACCCAGATAGGATATTTGTATTATCAAGATGAGAATTACACACACACACACACACACACACACACACAATTTTATTCTACTCCTGTATGAAACCATACTATAGTCTCACTTGGAACAAGTGAATTTTTACTCTGTAGTCAGTTGTAATTAAGAGTATTTCAGTTGATGGTTTAGCAAATAGGTCTGAAACATTGAATCCAAGGAGCCTGTGGGTATGTTGAATATCCCTTATGAAACACACCATAAGATTCTGTTTACAAAAATAAAGGACAAGAAAACCTATCTTTGGCATAAGTATAGTATGGCTTAACATAGTGATGGATAAACTTACAGAAACCTTTGTACTAAGGTGGTACACACTGAAAATTGTCTGCTTTTTTAAAAAAATCATGTCAGAAGCCAAGAGACAGAAAAGTTCTTTAAATATTTTTTTAAAATAATTATTTTATTTAACTTTATTTATTTATTTTAATTTGGCCAGAGAGGGACAGAGCGAGAGAGGGAAAGTGAGAAAGCAAACTGCTAGGTCTGGGACTCAAAACTGTGGTCAGCCATGTGGGAGTCCAGTACCCTTAACTACCACGCCACCTGCCAGCCCCAAATACTCTTAACAGTTTTTTTTTTTTTTTTTGGAGAGGTTTTTGCTATAGGGTGCATGCGCTCACCAGAAAGAGACAGAGAGACAGAAAATGAAAAATTACCCCCCAGGGCATGGCCACACCACAGTCCGTTCTCCTCCATTCTCCTCTCAGGATCTTGGGCATGCACGCACATGCCCTGGTGTGAGTTTAAGCCACCGGGTCCGGGACTCAGACTGCAGTTGACTACGTTGGTAGTCCAGCGATATAGCCATTATGCCAACTGCTGGTCCCTCTTAACAGCTTTTTTTTTTTTTAAATCAAAGCATACTATAGTTGTTAAGACATATTAAGACAAGTTATCTTAATAGGACATTTAGTGGCTGAAGTAATGGAGTATCACTGTTTCTTCAATATGAAGCTGTCCTTCTGAAAAAGTAAGATATAACTGGGAAGTATTTTTGGATCTCTCACATATCCACTTACTGACTTGAAAGAGGAAAACAACAAAACACAGCAGCAGAACCAAATAAATCATTTTCTCTAAAATCCCAGGCATTGTGGGCTCCTTTTCTCCTGAGTTTATTTATTTGCTTATTTTTATCTGCCAGTGGTAGTTTGTTTCCTTTGATAGACTATATGGCAGTCCCACAGTTGGTGCTCCCTTCAACCAGCTGGATCCCTTTCAGATTCAGAGTTTTGCATCATCTTAGCATTTTCTTTATGTTTGTATATCCACTTGTGACAAGTCACTGATAGTAAACCGAAAGATAATATTACTTGGTTAGTACATGTTAGTGTCACACTGACTGAATTTAAAACTTTGAATGATGTATACAGACTTTTAATTCATTTTAATATAAATATTTGTTCCTGTTTTCTAAGTTCCTTATAAAATAAAATTAATTCAATCTTAAAAAAAAAAAAATCTTGCCAGAGGATGCATATTGCATATGCTTTCCAGAGAGAGAAAGAGAAAGAAAGAAAGAAAGAAAGAAAGAAAGAAAGAAAGCAAGCAAGCAAGCAAGCATTTATCATGGGGTGTGGTCACACCACAGTCCCTTCTCTATTTCTCCCTCCTTTTGGCATTTTGGACATGCATGCACACGTGTCTGGCATGTTTCTCAAGCCAGTGGGTCCAGGAATTGGACTGTGTAGTTGGCCACACGGGATCCAGCTGCCTTAACCACCAGGCCATGGGCCTTTCAATTATCTTTAAAAACGTGGAGATAAATTCATGGAAGACTGTAAGTCAAATTAGGTGATGAGGTCAGGAGAGGCTCCCAGGCCAATTGTATCTAAAGTAGGTACTGAGGGACATGAAAGAAATGGAAAGAAATGAAACTAGAAGTAGGTGAGACTGCATTTGTTTTCAGTGAATTGTTCCTCGAGCCTTGCCTGGTCTTGGTATCCTCTGTGAAGGGTTTTGGGCTTATGTTTCAGATGGCCTCAGTGGAGCTAGGTTTTGCTTTAAGGTCTGAGTGCCAGGAGATTGACCATATCTTTCTGTGATGGAATTTTGTTTAGGGTTCAATGCAGGTTAGCCAGTTTAGCCATTTTTCTGTATTTGCTATTTCCATATATAGTTGTTGAGTCCTGCACTTAAAAGAACTTATAGTGAGCCTGGGTGCAGCTTTCAGTGTTTGATAACAGTTTATTGAACACTGAGGTCATGAGACAATACATACTATAGAATGGCACAAGATTATAACTACTCACGTGTAACTTGTGTGGTAACTCAGACCATAAATACACCAGGAATTCAAAAAAGGAAAAGATCAATGTGAGCTGGATTAGTCAAGGAAGGCTTTGTGAAGATTTGTTTTTACTTCATTCAACAAATACTAGTGAGCACTGTACCAAACTCCATGAAAAGCACAGGAAGTTTAAAGACAACTTTAAACGTTGGTCTCAGGCAATATATGTATTTGTTTTGCTGTTAATTGGGTCTGTTGGAATAGAACAATAGGTGTGATATAATTTGCTGTCTTCCCTGAATTGATCTTGTTTTGCTCCTTTTGCAACAGGATTTCCAGTTTAGGGCATTGAAGAAAGTGAGAATCTTTGATTCCCCTGAGGAGTTGCCCAAAGAACGCTCGAGTCTGCTTGCCATCTCCAACAAGTATGGTCTCGTCTTTGCTGGTGGAGCCAATGGGTTGCAGATTTTTTCAACCAAAAATCTTCTTATTCAAAACAAACCTGGAGACGATCCCAATAAAATAGGTACGTCCCTTGATTCATGTTACGTAGAAGAGACAAGGCTGTGGTGACTGCTGATGTGTTTCCTTCCCAAGATATCATTCTGATATTAAAATTAAAATTGCCATTGGTGGGGCCAGCAGGTGACATGATGGTTAAAAAGCTTGGATTCCCACCTGACTGACCACAGTTCAAGTCCCACACCCAGCAGCTTGAAAATCACGCCTGGCGTGTGTCCATGTGTGCCCAAAATCCCGAGAGGAGAATGGTAGAGAAAGGATTGCGGCCATCCCTCCAGGGCGTGATTTTTTACTCTCTCTCTCTATCTTAGGGGGGCACCCGCCCTATGGCAAAAACCTTAAAACAAAACAAAAAACTGCTGTTGGTATTAAGATTGACCCATATGAAAAATAAGTGCAAGGTGGATGCTGGAAGCCTTTGTAGGTTTTCTCTTTGGTCCTTTGTACTGGCTTTGTATTGGGTTGTGGGGGAAGTCATGAAGTATTTTTTTCTGTTTTTCTATGCAGAAATGCATCATGACTTTTCCGACTACCCACTATTTTTGTTTTCAATGAATCGTTCCTCTGAACTCAGAGGAAAGAAGAACTTAGCATTATGCTGTGCTCATTTGCGTTTGGGCTGTGGCTCTGTAGAAGGGGTTTTGTTGCTTAGGTTATAGTTAGTACAGCAGTATCTTCCAAACACGTGGGGATGTGTACCCTTTGGAGCATTGTTCAATGTGAGCAGTAGCCAGTGTTCTTCAGGTCATATGAAGAATCCCTAGGATCCTTACTACATTGTTATATACCTATAGAAAGTTAAGGTGTACTTACCTACGTATCAGTGCCTATGTTTTTGTAGATAAAATAATCGTTTCAGGTTGACCTGGGTGAAGGAGTTGTGTTTCCATGCCAAAACATGCTGTTTTCTGCTTTGTCTTTTTGTTGTGTCTTCATAGTTGATAAAGTCCAAAGCTTGCTAGTGCCTATGAAATTCCCCATACATCATCTGGCCCTGAGCTGTGACAACCTCACACTCTCTGTGTGTATGATGTCTAGTGAATACGGTTCCATCATTGCTTTTTTTGATGTCCGCACCTTCTCAAATGAGGTAAGCTACTGATGAACTGAGGTCAGCAGTTGGTGTACACTCTCACATGGCTGACCATGGTTCTAGTTCTGAACTCAGTGTGTACATGGATGCTCAAATTCCTGAGAAGAGAATGGAGAAGGGGCTGTGGAGTGCCATTCCCCCAGAAGTGATTTTTCATGTTCCCTCTGTCTCTCTCTGGTAAATACACATGCCCAATGGCAAAAAGAAAAACCTAAACAAACAAACCAACATTTAGGCCTTTGATGTATTGTAATGTCAGCATGGGAACTGCCTCGGTCTGTTAAGTTGTTAACAAACACCTGAGTTTGAGTGATTTATAAAGGAGGTAGAGGTTTATTTACAAACACATGATGCTGGTGGCTGGAAATTCTGAAGTCTGAGGATTACAGCATGGCTGACAGAAGTACAGAGGATGGCGGGTGCGTGCAGAGAGAGTGCTTCTGGCAGCTCTCTTAGAACAGTCTGCTCTTATGAGAACTAATCCCTTCCCACCGAGCTAGAACTCACTGCTGTTTCATCAGACCGTGGCCTCCGTAGTGCAGTCTCCACGATCTAGTCACTGCTCCTTGGCCTCACCATCGCCCATCAAATTCCAAACATATGAAACTTTGGGATAAACCATTATCCAAATCTTAACGGAATCCCAAAGAGATTTCCTGGTATCAAATTACAACTTGGGGGACCAGCAGATGGCGTAATGGTTACATCACTGGACTCCCATGTATTCAACCACAGTTCGAGTCCTGGACCTGGTGGCTTAAATTCACACTGTATGCGTATACATGTATGTCCCAAATCCAGAGAAGAGAAGGGATGGCGGCATGGCCATCCCCCGGGGGGAGATTTCTCACTTTCTTTCTCTCTGGTGAGCATATGTGCCCTATAGCAAAAATACTGAAAAAATATTATAACTTGGAACCTTCTTAGGTTAACCCTTGAAATCTGAGTCTTAAAGTCCTTAATTATAAAACTTTAGGTCTTTGAGGTAGGAATACAGTAAGTTATTTCAGAACACTATCCATCCAAGGTGTTATTTCTCATTTATATGAGAGCCAGCCTCCAGGGAGGCTTAGGTGATTTGTTCAAGTCTAAGAGCTGATGATGTCCGAAGTCCTATGTGTTGGGTTCATGGCGCGTTCATGCAGTGCTTTCCATTCCAAGCACCTTAAGAGTGGTGATAGTCAGTACTGTGCGTATTTGCGCTGGCTGTGCCCCAGAGCCTGTGCCTTGTGCCGGATGCACCCGTATTCCTTCATGCTTGCCACAGCCTCCCCGAGCAGCTGTTGTTGTCTTCACTTTATTAATGAAGAAACAGGCACAAGGCTTTAATAACCGTCCAAGCTCCTAGCACTGTTAAGCAGAGCCAAGATCTTAACCTGGTGTCTGCTGTTTATTGATTATTTTGCATTTGCTATGTTCCTCTGAGCATGTTAGAATCATTGACTGCCAGTTTCAAAGTTGTATTGGGAACCAGCAGTTAGCATAATGACTATGTTGCTGGACTCCCACGTAGTCTACCGCAGTTCACATCCCGGACCCGGTGGCTTAAAACTCAAGCTGGGCGCGTGTGCGTGCGTGCCCAAGATCCTGAAAGGAGAATGGAGGAGAAGGGATTGCGGCATGATCATCCCCCCGGGGGGTGATTTCTCACTTTCTGTCTCTAATGTCTCTCTCTGTCTGTCAGGCGAGTGCACACTCCCTGTAGCGAAAATCTCTCCAAAGAAAAAAGTTGTATTGAAATTGTAACATAGATTATGTGTAGAACTAAATCTTTTTTTTTTTTATGGCTATGGAGAAAAACGAACTGTGATTTGAGGAAATGCATATATTTAATAATTTCCTTTGAATTTCTCACGTCTGTGTATTTATTGATTTGTCTTGCTTTTGTGCATTTGTTTTTAAAAGTCTAAGCCGCAGAAACGCCCATTTGCCTATCATAAGCTTTTGAAAGATGCTGGAGGCATGGTGATTGATATGAAGTGGAACCCCACCGTACCCTCCATGGTGGCAGTTTGTCTGGCTGATGGCAGTATCGCTGTCCTACAAGTCACAGACATGGTGAAAGTGTGTGCAACTCTCCCTTCCACAGTTGCAGTAACGTCTGGTGAGTAATAAAGGCTTCCATGGTGATCTGTTCAAATACTAATTTCTGGAAGTAAAAATGGGTGGTTTTTGGAGAAGTTTGGGGAAGGATGGGAAGGGAGAGTGTTCTTTATTTCCATAGTTAAGTCCTTGACTCCTAACAGCATAAACGATTTAACCTGAGGGTGCTTGGGTTTTCTAGAGATAAAAATACTTTGGTACAGCCAGTTTAGAACTGTGTTTTTGAAAATAATTGTTTCTGAATCTAAAAGGGTTGTACTTTGAAAAAGTTTTGTGTATCTTTGGGGGAAAAGCATTAGGAACTATCAAGTAGCTGAAAATGATTTCTTGACACTTGAAAACCTCTTATTCTCCTTTTCTTATCTAAAGATACAGTTTGCTGTACTTAGCAGCTTCCAGGGCAGCATTTTACTGAAAAAGCATTAACTTTCAATTCAATGCCCAGTGATAAATCCTAATTGGTTTGTATCATTAACATGATTTTATTTTTTTTACTTTGCCGATGGGGATGATCTTACGTCTTTGTAGACTGACAGAGGCAAGTTTTATAGCTGTCATGTGATAGATCTCAGTGGTTGCCCCATTTTCTCTCCTTTAGTGTGTTGGAGCCCCAAAGGGAAGCAGCTTGCAGTGGGAAAACAGAACGGAACTGTGGTGCAGTATCTTCCTGTAAGTTTTTCCTTGGACTTTGGAACTTTTCCTACTAAAGTTACCAGTTATTGTGGAAGTGGTTCAGGAGTATCTTGGTTCTATTAAAAAGCAGTATATGGGGGCCGCAGGTGGCGTGGTGGTTAAGGGTGCTGGACTCCCATGTGGCTCACCACAGTTCAAGTCCTGGACCTGTGGCTGGCTTTCTTGCTTTCCTTCTCTCTCACTCTGTCTTTCTCTGGTCAAATTAAAATAAATAAATAAAAATAAAGTTAAATATTTTTTTTTTTTTTTGGAGAGGTTTTTGCTATAGGGTGCATGCACTCGTCAGAAAGACAGAAACAGAAAGCAAGAAATCACCTCCCGGAGGGGATAGTCATACTGCAGTCCCTTTTCCTCCATTCTCCTCTCAGGATCTTGGACGCACATGCACGCGAGCACACACACACACACATGCCTGGCAGGAGTTTATGTCCCCCGGTCTGGGACTTGAACTGCAGTTGACTACATGGGAGTCCAGCGAAATAGCCATTATGCCATCTGTCCCTAAATAAAATAATTCTTTTTTTAAAAAAAGGCAATATATGGGACCAGCAGGTGGCATGTTGGTTAAGGCACTGGACACTCTCACATGGACAACCACGGTTTGAGTCCCGGATCTGGTGGCCTGCTTTTCCTCTT
>NW_006203448.1:2861695-2872679 GCF_000334495.1 Tupaia belangeri chinensis | reverse complement strand
CTGTGTCTGTCTTTCTCTGGTCAAATGAAAATAAATGAATGAATAAATAAAATGGAATAAATAATTCTAAAAAAAGCAATATATGTTCATTGTAACAAATCCATCAGCAAATGAAGAAAAGAGCAGCTTTCTTCCCTTTTGTCCCCAATCCTCCTTCCAGAAGCAACCACTGTGGCCTGGCTAGTGGGTAGCCTTTCAGGCTTTTCCTGATGCTTATGCAAGTATTCTGTATGTACAGTCACTATTTTTGTTTTGCTTTTCAAAAATTTGCTGTAGGGCACATGCATTTATTGGAGAGAGACAGAAAAATAGAGCAAGAAAGTGAAAGAGCACCCCTTTGAGGAGGATGGCCAAACCGCTGTCCCTTTTCCTCCACTCTCAGGACTTGAGGCGTACACGCACATGCACTTGGAGTGATTTTCAAGCTGCTGGGTGCAGGACTCAGACACACAGTGGGCTGCGTGGGATCCAGCTGCCTTAACCTCATGCCACCACCTGGCCCCTTGTTTGGCTTTTTAAGTAAACTGACTATTCTACACACCATCTCCCAACTTTACCTTTCTAATCTGCTTCATAAAAAATAGCACTTAAGAGGAGTTAGCTTTAAAGCTTAGAAAACTTAACCATAATGCAGAATAACTCCGAGTTAAAGTACAATGTGTGTCTTACCACTGATTGCGTCTTACAGGTTTAGTTTCTTTAACTATGAGCCATAAGAAAGTGGATGTTCCCATTGCATTTGTGCTGTATCATCTACTCCCTGTGATTTTCTTTTCTTTTTTTTTTTTTTTTTTTTTTGGAGAGCTTTTTTTTTTGCTATAGGACGTGTGTACTCACCAGACAGAGAGATGAGAGACAGAGAGATAGAAAGCGAGAAATCACCCCCGGGGGGGATGGCCACACTGCAGTCCCTTCTCCTCCATTCTCCTCTCGGGATCTTGGGCATGCATGCACATACGCCCGGCGTGAGCTTTAAGACACCGGGTCGGGACGCGAACCGTGGTCGACTACATGGGAGTCCAGTGACATAGCCGTTAACGCTAACTGCTGGTCCCTCCCGGTGATTTTCTTGGGATTATAGTCACACATATCCTTCAGTATGAATGTACTCAAAAGTGTGTGTTTGTGTGGGCCTGGACACGAAGGTTTGCAGGTGGTGCTGAGACTGCTTTGTGGGAGTGTGCGGAGTGGTGCATGTGGTGGTGCAGGTTTGAGTTAAGGTTTTATTTCTTATTTGTCATTGCCAAAAAATTGTTATGTGAAATTGGGATCATGCTCTTTTGGGACATAAGCCTATAAAACAGAAATGTGATTGGTTTAATTTTATTGCTTTGCTATTTGCCTTTTTTCTGTCTTCTTTTTCTTTCCTCTTTTTTTTTTTTAAAGTTCTGTTTCGCTTTTAGTTTTTGCTCTAGGGCACATGTTCTTTTCAGAGAGAGAGAAGGAAGTAAGAAAGCATACCCCTGATGACAGTCCCTGTTCCTCTTGGGATTTTGGGCACGCACATGTGACTGGTGTGTTTCTCAAGCCACCGGGGTCTGTGACTCAAACTTCGCAGTTGGCCATTCAGGATCCAGTCACCTTAACCTCCGTGTCATCTGCTGGCTCTGTTCTCTTTTTTTTAAAAACTATATATTCAATATACGTGGGCATTTCTCCCCAACTCTTTGTGTGTAGAGACACTTCGTTGTCTTTTGTGTCTGTGTGGATGTGCCATGGTCTGTTTGCCCACCCCGTTATCGAGGGCCATCTGTGTCCATCTGGTGATGGTTTGCTACTGAGGATGGTGTTGCAGTGAACATCCTTATCACCTGCATCTGAGCACATTGGCATGGTTCTGTAGGACAGAGCCCGAGAAGTAGACAGCACCTTCTCTTCATTCAGTCTCTTCAGGCTGGGGAGATCGAACGGGTGGCCTCTAGGGGTTGGAGTGGCAGGTTGGGTTAAACAGTTTCATTGGTTTAGGGATTTGTTTCATTTGACAGTGTTGTTTTTTTTTTTTTTTTCTCTCCCAAATCTCTTTTCAGACCTTGCAAGAAAAAAAAGTTATTCCTTGTCCTCCGTTTTATGAGTCAGATCATCCTGTCAGAGGTAACACTGCTGTTTGTTGTTTTTTGTTTTTGATTGCGGGGGGTGGGGGAGAGAAACCAACTCCTAATGCGGTGTAGTCATACCACAATCCCTTCTCCGCCTTTTCACCTGGTTGGGATCTGGGGCACACACACACACACACACACACACACACACACACAGTGCTTTTCAGGGGGGGGGGGGGGAGAGATTCCAACTACGTGGTAGCCTTGTGAGATCCAGCTCCCACAACCCCCAAGCTGGAGGTCAGCCCAGCCTTGCTTTTCTTATTGGGCTGACATTGAGTGAGGTGCCCTCTGTATTACAGAAATTCACAGACCCGTGATATTGCTACATACTTGTCTGGGAAGTATGAGTGCCTGCTTGATGAATAATGCTGCTATCTCAGCCCACTCATTAAGCCAGCATAACTGTAACCCCCTTTGCCCCCGGGAGACACCTGAATTTCCCTTTGCCCCCGGGAGACACCTGATTTTCCTGGTATATGGTACTCATGAAACAGTTTTTATTTTATTTATTTATTTATTTTTTTGGAGAGAGATTTTTGCTGTAGGGCGCGTGTGCTCGCCGGAGAAACAGAGACAGAAAGTGAAAAATCACCCTTACCCCTCAGGGAGATGACCATGCCACAATCCCTTCTCCATCTCCTCTTGGGATTTTGCACCCAGCATGAGTTTTAAGCCACTGTGTTCAGGACTCGAACCCCATTATGTAATCTGTGGGTCCCACATTTTGATTTTTTAAAATAATTATTTATTAAATCTTATTTATTTATGTTAATTTACTATAGGGTACATGCGGTCACTGGAGAGAGAGACAGAGAAAGTGAGAAAGCAAGGCACCTGGTCTGGGCTTCGAACTGTTGTCAGCCTTGTGGGAGTCCAGTGCCTTAACCACCATGCCACCTGCTGGCCCCCAGTTATTTATTTATTTATTTATTTATTTATTTAGATATATTTTTGCTATAGGGCACGTGCACTTGCCAGAGAGACACAGAGGCAGAAAGAAATCACCACCACCCCCTGGGAGGGGAATGGCCACGCTATAATCCCTTCTTCTCCATTCTCCTGTCGGGATCTTGGGAACACACACATACATACCTGGCATGAATTTTAAGCATCTGGATCCAGGACTCGAACTGCGGTTGACTACCTGGGAGTCCAGTGATGTAACCATTATGCCATTTGCTGGTCTCTGGTTTTTTAATATTATGCTTTATAACTTGCCCTGATTATATATAATCCATCAAGAAAAAACTACCACTTTGGGATAAAATTTGGGCTTCTCAAGTCTTTGTATCTGAGAATGATATTTAGTCTGTGATATCTGGACCTTTGTTAAAGTTTTTATCTGTAGTATGTTAAATGTTATGGCATATAGTGGCTATTCCAAACATAAGATGCTTTTTGCTTGATCTGGTTGCTGTGGTTTTTATTACTGCTGATCAGGGTTTGTGTCTTCCAGTTCTGGATGTGCTGTGGATTGGTACATATGTCTTCACAATCGTGTATGCTGCTGCAGATGGGACCCTGGAAACGTCCCCAGATGTGGTGATGGCTCTTCTACCGGTATGCATGTGAAAAGACTTAAGTGAAAGGAGTCTTTTAACAAAGATGGAAGCTGAGGCTTCAGGTTTCTTTCTTATTGGCTCTGATGGTGCAACTGTAGGTGCAAAAGGTTTTTTTCTTTTTTTGTATGCTGTAAACTCTGAGTCTCAACTTGATGAAGACAATTATAGAAAAGCAAGAAGTGTTTTTTTTTTTTTTTTTTTTAAAGTTTTGCTCCTGTGTGCTCAGTGGAGAGAGAGGGAGAGAGAAAAGTGAAAAATTACCCCCTGGGTGGAATGATCATGCTGCAGTACCTTCTCTTCCATTCTCCGCTCAGGATTTTGGACATGCACACACACATGCCCAGCGTGTTTTTCAAGCTCTGAGTGTGGGACTTGACATGTAGCTGGCCATGGGGGATCCAGTCATCCTAACCTCCCTGTGTCACCTACCAGAAAATACCTTGATTTGAATTTTTTATTTTCATTTGTTACTTATCAGGTATTTATCAAATGCCTATTGTGTCCTAAGCACTGCTTTACAGTCCTTGCTTTTGTGGAACTTAAATTCTAAGGACTGAGATCAGCAATAATAAGGGTAGGATAAGGGCAGTGGGGAACGTAAGAGGTGGATGGTGACGGGATTCAAACTGTGGTTGACTACACGGTAGTCCAGTGAGATAGCCATTACTCCAACTGCTGGTCCCTGCAGCCTTGTTTTACTTCATAATATATTGCCAACATCTTTCTATGTAAGTAATATCTGTAGTTAGCCGTTTAGATAGAAAGTCAACTTATTTAGCCCTTCCTTACCATTGTATACTCAAGTTGTTTTAAAGAGCACTGTGATACTTTCTTTTATTTACATATTAGGTAATTATGTTTATTTTTTGGAACATACACCTAGAAAGGAAATTGTTAGGTCAAGGGATGTATGCACTGTGATATATTCTTTTATTTACGTATTATATAGTTATGTTTACTTTTTAGAACATACACCTAGAAAGGAAATTGCTAGGTCAAGGGACGTATGCTTTTTTTTTTTTTAATATAAGTTTTTGAAAACACTGCCTAAGTATCTTTTAGCCAAGTTGAACCAATTTATAGTCCAGACATCAGTGGGACTCCCCACCATGTGCTTTAGTCTGTGGTGGCACCAGTTTCTGTCCTGGCCAGTCTAAGATAAGAAATGGAACCTTGTTTTAATGAACTCTCTTCAGTTCTTGATAGGGTTAAATGTTTAAAATATGCTTATTGAGATGCCTTATTTCAAAAAAACCAGAATTTTCTTTTTCTCAGAGATAATATTAACACTAGCATTTACTGACTACTAGGGTTCCATGTACAGGACTAGACGCCTTCTGTGTATTATTTCACACTCGCTACCTGCTATGGTTTGTAGGTTCATCATCCTTGGGAGAAGGCTGAGTATCAGAGTTGAGTAATCTGCCCTTGCTTGTCCCAGGCCCGAACCAGGTTTGAATTCAGCTCAGTTACTGGCCAGCATCCATGTGCCTCGTGCTACTTCGCACTGCCTTTGTATCATGCTCATAGATTATACATAGAGTTCCAGGGAATTTTCTCATAAAGTGGAAGCCGTTTTTTCAAGATCCTTAACTATGAAGGAGTAAAGAAAAGTAACTAACAAATGGTTTTCCCCTCCCTGTTCACTGCAGAAGAAGGAAGAGAAGCACCCTGAGATCTTCGTGAACTTCATGGAGCCGTGCTATGGCAGCTGCACGGAGAGGCAGCACCATTACTACCTCAGCTACGTAGAGGAGTGGTGAGTGGCAGGCCGGGTTCCGCCACCCCCGGCTCACACTGAGCTGGTCACCTCATTCTCCCGGGAAACTTGGTGAGGGAGGAGGGAGGCTGAGAACTGCTCCCGTGGTGAAGTTACCAGTCTCTGGTTTTATTGTTTAAGGGATTTAGTGCTGGCAGCATCTGCAGCCTCAACTGAAGTTAGCATCCTCGCTCGACAAAGTGATCAGGTAAAGTTTTCCTCTATTGTTACTTTTACGAGATACTTTTCTGGGAAAGATTTTTGGAGGGAATTAACTATGGTTAATATTTAAATGAGGTCACATCTCTTTAAAGGAGTTTCTGGGGAAGGCCACAGCTTAAATAATAGTGTGTTTTGGATGGAAAGACTAGGATATTACCCTGGAAAAACCCGTGTGAGTCTGAGGTACTCCTTCAGTGCTATAAAAAGCTCTTCTGGGGACCAGCAGTTGGTGTAATGGCTATGTTGCTGGACTCCCATGTGGATGACAGTGGGTTGAGGCCCGGACTCGGTGGGTTAAACTCACATGGGGCGTGTGTGTGTGTGTACCCACAATCCTAAAAGGAGAATGGAGGAGAAGGGATTGCGGCGTGACCATTCCCCCTGGAGTGTGATTTCTTACTTTCTGTCTCTGTCTGTCTGTCTCTCTCACTGGCGAGAATATGTACCCTATAGCAAAAGCCTCTCCAAAAAAAAGAAAAAGCCCTTCTGTTCTCTTAGGATCCACCGAGAGTCTACAGAAACATGCTGTGTAATCCAACCAGAGTATGCCTGGGTGTGTAGGAGGCTTCTCTTTTTCTTTAAATTTGGTAGAGGGTGTATGTGCTCACTTGATAGAGATGAGTGGTGGGAGGGGTAGTGAGAAATTGCCCTCTAGGGGGAATGGCCATACCACAATCCCTTCGCTTCCATTCTCTTCTCTGGAGTTTGGGTATGTACGCACATGTGTTCAGTGTGATGTTCAAGTCAGCAGGCCCAGCCCTCCAGTCGCCCAGCTGGCAGTGTGGGGTCCAGCTGCCTTGATACCATACCACCGACTGGCCCAGGAAAAGCTTTGTTTCATTTTAGAGTCCTTATTTTCTTCCTGTTTCTTGAGCCTATTACTTAACTGTAACCCTCCCTTTGTTTTGGAAGATAAATGAAAACCATACCAAATTGTGACTCATCAGAAATATTTTCTATTTGACTTTGAAAATCCACCAGAAAGAAAAGCACCTGTGTGCCTCCCAGCTTTCGTGTTGTCCTTGCAGGGCCCGGGTGGGTGCAGGTGGTTGTGGGATGCCATCCACTTACTGATTATGCAGAGTGACTACAGGGGGCACAGTGAAAAGGAGAACTTTTTTTTTCTAAATAATTTTTTAACTTTATTTATTAGTATTATTTATTTCCAGTTTGATGAGAGAGTGAGTGAGAAAGCAAGCCACTAGGTCTGGGACTTGAACCATGGTCAGCCACTTGAGAGTCTAGCACCTTTAACCACCACGCCACCTGCCAGCACCAGAGGACTTTTTTTTAACTGTCTTGAGTTTAAAAATGTTTTGTGTGCCCCTGTGAATCACCCTGTACACAGGTACTCGTGCCCTTTACCATTCAGCATTTACCATCCCTCTCTGGGAGGTGAGGAGCGCACAGGAGGGGCAGGGCTCCCCAGTGTCCGGGCAGGTCGCTTTGGGTTCAGAGGTCTCAGCAGTCTGCTTTACTGCTCTGGAACTTTCTATCTTGGGTTGACTTCAGAAGTAGCTTCTTATTAGTGCAAGTATCAATATTTTATACATTCACACTTTAAAAATACACTTTTATTTTACTTTTTATCAAAAAATTATATACTTCAAAATATCCAAATAGGAGAGAAGGGCTTATAAATGGGAAACCTGACCCTGCCCCAGCTGCGCTGGCTGAACGCTGCTCTCTGGAGGGTGCCAGGTTTGAGTTCCCCTCTCAGTGGCTGCCACCCTCTCCCTAGTGAGTGTGTTAGGTCTTAGTGGCCGTGCCGGAGAGAGGGTTTGGCGCATATGTCCACCCCCTTCTCCTTTCAGTAGAGGGGTAGCATTATTGTAATTCCTTCTGTTGGTTACTTTTGTCATTGTTTTTCCAGTTTACATACAAATTTCGTTTTTTAAAAAAGAGCTAAGCTTCTATGTCCATGGATAGCAATGTAATAGTTTATAATGGCTAGAAACAAAACAAATGCCCATAAGGAGAGAAAGCTGTATTTTATCTGAATTTACTTTATGTCAATAGTCCAGTAACATTTTCCTCCCAATACAGTACTCCCTCTCTCCCTCTAAAGTTGTTTCTGGGAGCCAGACAGTTTAGGTAATGAGTGAGTTAAGAGCGAGTAACTGCTTGCAGTTTTATATAGACAATAACTTTTTGCTTCCCTTTTAATGTGCTAAGCATTGTGTCTAAAAAAAAATATGTAATTCTTTAAAAGGTACCACTTCTGGTTTATTATCTGTAACCTTCAGAAACTGATGACATGAAACTACAAAATTAGTAATGTCTTGACATCTGTATATAAAACATAAATTAACTCTAATTTCAAACTCTCATTTATTAGTGTAGCACTCAATCTTAAACAGAAAACGAAAGAGAAGAAGCGGCTCCAAATTTAGTCTTATACCATTCTTTATAAAAGGAAACTGTTTCCTTTAACTTCACACCCACAATACACCCCAATTTCAAAACACCTTATTTAATTATCTTGGTTACGGACACTTGTAAGATGAGATTTCTTATTTCACTCCCATAAGCTTCTGGTTTTCAGAAAACCTGTGCTTTCCTTTACTGAAGAAGTCTGGTCCAGCAAATCCAAAGTTGGAGATCTTTGGAGGCTGTGTTGGAAGGTCTGCAGCAGCAGCTTCAGCTGATGGCTTCTCAGGGCTGCTACTAGAACGCCCTCCTCCATTACTTCGGCGGCTCCAGCTCGCTGCGGGTTTCAGACTTCTCTCCCGCCTTCCTGTCCACCATTTTCCCCACCCTGGCCCTACTTTTGCCATTTCAAGTGATGTTTCTACCTTTATTCCTGGTGGTGTCTCTTGATTTTCCACTTTGTGAGGAGTACCCTGGCAGCCCTCTTTTTTTTTTTTTTTTTTGGAGAGGTTTTTGCTACAGGGCACGTGCGCTCGCCAGACAGACAGAGAGAGACAGAGAGACAGAAAGTGAGAAATCACCCCCCAGGGGGGATGGCCACGCCGCAATCCCTTCTCCTCCATTCTCCTCTCAGGATCTTGGGCACGCACGCACACGTGCGCGGCGTGAGTTTTAAGCCACCAGGTCCGGGACGCAAACCGCAGTCGACTACGTGGGAGTCCAGCGACATAGCCATTACGCTAACTGCTGGTTCCCACAGCCCTCTTTTTCACAGTACCCATCTAGCTGTTTTCCTCTGCCTCCCCTCTGTAATACCAAAACAGATGTTTTTAGCATTCTGTCCTAGAATGATTACATCTTCTTTATCTTAGCTGTAAATTTTTAAAAAGAATTATTTAATTTTATTTATTGTCAGTTTTCAATTTGACCAGAGAGAGAGACAGAGATAGGGAATGTGAAAAAGCAAGCTACTTTCGGCTCTGGTACCTGAACCATGGTCGGCCATGTGGGAGTCCAGTGCCTTGACCACCATGCTACCTGCCAGCCCCTCACCTATAGATTGTTTTCAAAGTTGAAATCAGTTTGTGTTAGTGTGAATGTATGTCTGTTATCTACTGCATAGCTAGTGTTATTATCAATACATTTCCTTTCCTGGACAGCTTTTTCTTTTTCTTGCTTTCTTACTCAGTGAACACTACTCCCCTCTGGTTCATGCTGCCCTGTTCTGGTCAGCACTGAGAGCTAGACCAAATGTCAGTGAGTTTTTTGGTTTATTTTTTGCTATAGGGCACATGCATGCAACAGAGAGACAGAGACAGGGAAAGTGAGAAATCACCCCCTGGGGGATGTCCATGCCACAGTCCCTTCTTCATTCTCATCCCGGGATTTTGGACACACAAGCACATGCGTCCCTTGTGAGTTTCAAGCCATCAGGTTCAGTACTTAGCCATAGTCAGCCATGTGGGAGTCCAGCAACTTTAAGCATCATGCAACCTGCTGGCCCCAAATATCAAGTGATTTTAAACAACAGAAGTCATTGTTAGAGTGAACAGAGCTCATGGAAGCAAACCTAAGGAAAAGGAGAGTTTGTTGGAAAGAGAGGGATTTCAAGGAAACTGATCAGTCTGAGGAACTAGTACCAGGAACTGGTACCAAGGGCTAAGGTTACTTTCTGCATCTGGACCAGTGCCCACAGGGTGTCTCACTAGTTGTGTGGGTCTCTCTGTGCGAGACCCCAGTCAGCTGGAGTTCGTCCCAATCCCAGACTCCAAGGAGCATGTGTTGACTGGGCATAGCTGTTGAGTTCACCCTCATGTCTCTCACAGTGGTGATTATTCATTCACAGGTCAGGGCTGGGTCCCCAGGAACAGGTCGAGGGGTTGATTTGGAAAACTCACCTCTTGCTTGCCAGGTAACTCAGGACTTTCAGACCATCTTCCCAGATTTCAGAGCCTCCCAGTCAGCACATGAATCCATACCGAATCTCCTATTTCAGTGGTACTGGAAGGAACCAATGGAAAGCTCTAACCAAAGTGACATTTTCTTCTTTTTTCCCCCAGATTAATTGGGAGTCTTGGCTCCTGGAGGATTCTAGTCGAGCAGAACTGCCTGTGACAGACAAGAGTGATGACTCCTTGCCCATGGGAGTTGCCATTGATTACACTAACCAAGTGGAAGTTGCCCTCAGTAAGTGTGGCTGGTGCTTAATGCAGCAGTGGTCTCTGTCCAGGTCTGGCTGATACCGGGAAGCCAGTTTCCTGTTCCTGACAGCCTGCTCTGTTGGGCATTTCACCTGATAGGGAAGATGACAGGGTGCCAATTTGAATGGATGCTCACTGAGGAGAACGCAGCTAGGCACTGTGTGTGTGTGTGTGTGTGTGTGTGTGTGTGTGTGTGTACGTACGTGTACATACATACACTTTAGAAACTGGTGGAGATAGAAGACATGCAGATTTTATAGCTCGGTTTCTTTGTCCAGTTCAGCTCTCTGGCTCCTTGCTCAGGAGACAGTACCCTAATCCAGTACTGCACCAGGACCGGGTTTGAAGGCAGGATTGGGAACTAGAGACCTCAGGCCCGTGACTTCCAAATTGGACCTGGGCAGGCGCCCTGAATATGAATCCTGCCCTGTGGGCGCTTGACCTTGCTGCAGTCCGTGAGGTGCAGCTGCAGTGGAAGAGAGGCTTTGCTCTCTAGTGCTTCAGCATGGGTGGGTGTCCTGGGTGGCACCCAGCAGGTTCCTTGTCCTTCTCCTGTTCAAGCAGGAGTATTTCATCTGATTGACTCATTAACTCCAATTCTCATTAAGTCTTAATTGACAAAATACAGTCTCAGGATTCAACTGAAAATGAGTGTGAAGTAACGCGACTCCTCTTTTGTGCCCTTCTGCGCATTTTCCACTTTTCAGAGATTTTAGTCTGTCATTTTTCTCCTAAACCAAGCACGTCCTAGTGATTCATGCCTTGGTTGGG
>NW_006203448.1:2858834-2861078 GCF_000334495.1 Tupaia belangeri chinensis | reverse complement strand
CAGATGCTCTTAAAAACTAAGGGCACCTTGCGGAAGTCAGAGCTGCTGCAGGACTGACGGCGCTTCCTGGCAGGCCCAGCAGGAGGGTAGCCATCTGGCAGTGGCTGTGGCCTTTGAAATAGCTGCAGTGCCAAAAACTGGTCAGATCTGAAGCACGACGTACTGACTTGAGCTGCTGCGAGAGGAGCCCTTCACACCCCTGTCTTGTTCGGTGCAGTCTTTCCTTCCAGGCTCAGGCCTTGGCATTGGCTTGGCTCATTTTTCACCCTTTTCTTTTTTAACAGATGACGAGAAGACTCTTCCTCCTGCTCCAGTTCTCATGTTACTTTCAACAGATGGTGTGCTTTGTCCATTTTATATGATCAATCAGAATCCTGGGGTTAGGTCTCTCATCAAGGCACCAGAGCGGCTCTCATTAGAAGGAGAGCGACAGCCCAAGTCATCAGGTACGTGCCTCTGCCTGCTCAGGCAGCAGGGGAACACAGTGGGCTTGTAGGAAGGTTTTTCCAGGGATGAAAAGACTGAGGATGCAGAGCAGCTGCTTTGCCTGGCCAGAGACTGCCTTAGTGACGGGTGGACCGTCTATTTTGGGCACACACACACACACACACACACACACACACACACACAGAGATACACGTACTTGCTGCCTTCACCTTTACGCGTTATCCTCCAACCATGTTTACAGGAGACAATAAGGCACGTCAGCCAGATGGATTCCATCAGTTGATGTACCAACAATATCCTATTCTCAAACCCTATATTACAGAGTCTGAGGCCTAAAGATACTGTGTTTAATCATGGGGAAAAGGTTAAGTGAAAAGCCACATTGCTATTAAAATTGTTGTATTTATTTTTAAAAAGTTTGCTATAGGGCACATGCACTCACCAGTGAGAGGGAAAGTGAGAAAGCAAGCCACCAGGTCTGGGACTCAAACCAGTCAGCCATGTAGGATTCTAGTGCCTTAACCACCATACCACCTGGCCCCCAAAATGTTGTATTTATTGACAGGGAAAGACTTAGTGGAATATGTCACAAAAAGTGCACTATAGGGACCAGCAGTTAGCGTAATGGCTATGTCACTGGACTCCCACATAGTCTACCACGGTTTGAGTCCCGGACCCGGTGGCTTAAACTCACGCCGGGCGCGTGTGCGTGCGTGCGTGCCCAGTATCTCGAGAGGAGAATGGAGAAGGGATTGCAGTGTGGCCATCCCCCCTGGGGGGTGATTTCTCACTTTCTATCTCTTCTGTCTCTGTCTGGCGAGCGCACACGCCCTATAGCAAAAACCTCTTCAAAAAAAAAGGCACTATAAACTGGTACCTTTTTTTTTAAAAGAATTTATTTAATTTTATTTATTCATTTTATTTTTTAATTTGACCAGAAAGAGAGAGAGAGAGAGAGAGAGAGAGTGAGAGAGGAAAAGCGAGAAAGCAAGCCACCAGGTCCAAGACTCGAACTGTGGTCGGCCATGTGGGAGTCCAGCACCCCTATCCACCACGCCACCTGCCGGCCCCCTGTGATACCTTTTTTATGAGACAAAATATGTACAGGGAGCCAGCCCTTTGGTGTGGTGATTAGAGTTGGATCCCACATGGCTGATCATGTGGTTTAAGTCCTGGCTGTGGCGGCCTAAAAATATTGACAGGCATGTGTGCAGGTTTGCCCAAAGTCCTAAAAGGAGGGGGAGAGAGAGGACAAGGGATTGCAGCATGACCATGCCCTTTAGGGGGTGCTCCTGTTCCCCTGCACACCCAGCAAATGAAAAACAATTTGGCAAGAGGGCACATTTATGCACTTGACACAGAGCAAAAGGGAGAAAGCATTCCTCAAGGACATGCTTATACCACACTTCCTTCTGCATTTCTCCTTCCCTTCGGGACAGACACACATGCATAGGCTCTTGGCATGTGTTTCAACCCACCACATCAGGCACTCAAGTCACGTGGTCAGCCATATGGAAGCTAGCCACCTTAGCCACCAGGCCAAAGGCTGGCCGCCCTCTGGCAACCTAAAAAAAAATCCCCAAACACACACCTGTATGCACATGCATGTGTATATGTATACACACATAAATATATATACATATATACAAACATAGAAAAAATACTTAAAGTTTTAAAATCTAAATAGAGGTTGTTTCTAGGTGGTAGAAACATGAGGGGGTTATTTATTTATTTATCTATTTATTTTTTGAGGTTTTGCCCATAGGGTGCTGTGCGTGTGCTCACCAGAGACATAGA
>NW_006203448.1:2847430-2858818 GCF_000334495.1 Tupaia belangeri chinensis | reverse complement strand
TCCCCTCAGGGCGATTGCCACACTGCAATCCCTTCTTCTCCATTCTCTTCTAGGTATTTTGAGCATGTATACACACACATGTGGCATGATTTTCAAGCCATCAGGTCTGAGACTCAAACTGCGATTGGTCATGTGGAATCCAGTACCTTAACCCTCATGCCACTTGCTGCCCCCAAGGGTTTTGCTTTTTATGTATATACTTCATTTTTCTTATTTTTTGTCTACTCTGAAAACATGGCTTAAGTAATACATGTTTATTGGAGAAAAATTAGGAATACAAAACCAGAAACACTTAAAAGCCAGTTAGTCGTCAGGCCATGGCCACAGACAGTGCTTTGATACATATTCTTCGTGCACAGAATGGATACCTGGCAACACAGTAATAATCTAAATTTTTAAATTTTGCAGTGTGGGCCAGTCAAGTGGTGTGGTGGCTAAGGCAGCTAGATCCCACATGGATGACTGCAGTTCAAGTCCTGGACCCAACAGCTTGAAAGTGTGCTAGGTGCTTGCAAATGAGTGCCTAAAATCCCAAGAGGAGAGTGGAGAAGGGATTGCAGCAGTGTCATTCCCCCCCCCACCCCAAGGGGTGCTTTCTCATGTTCTCTCCTTCCCATTCTGTTTTTTCAGGCTTAACTCAATGTTGCCTGGGATAGATCATCATCTGTAGTGTACATGCTCATGGAATTGTGTTCTTCCCCTTTTAAGTGGTAATGAATACCATGAACTACCTATGTCCAGTCGCCGGGTCTGTCTATAACATGCAGGGCAGCCTGTGAAGTTGGGGGCCTACAAAATGAAGTTTCTTTTCTGAGCTCAGTTCAGTGTGAGGGCCATTGCTACTAGCCCAATAAACACCTGTGCACAGCCAGAGACCACTTCACTTTGTCTCCTACTTTGTGATTTGTGTGCACATGCATATCCAAGGAGTATTTAAAAGGTGTAGAACTTTTTTTTTTTTAAATTATAAAAAAAATTTGCCTGGAATTTATAGATTTCTTTTATTTTTAAATATTTATTTATTTAAAAAATTTATCATTATTATTAATTTTAAATTTGCTACAGGGCACATGTGCTTACCAGAAAGAGAGAGAGGGAAAGTGAGAAAGCAAGCCATCAGGCCCAGGACTTGAACCACAGTTGACCGTGTGGGAGTCCAGCACCTCAACCACCACACCACCTGCTGGCCCCTCAGATTTCTCTTTATACCAAAATAAACTCAAACTTTAATTATATTTTTCCACAAACTTTTTGAAGTCCCCCATATCTTTAATTCATCCAAGATTGCTTTTAGTAACTATTCTTAGAGAGAGGTCTGAATTAAAATTTTTTTCCTGTTGATTGTTGCAGGATGACTTTTTCCATTGTATTGTGATGCCATGGTAACACTAAGAAATGTATTTTTTCTGTTATTCACTGGGTGTCCTTGAAGTCCCATTAGTTAGACTTCAGCCGTTTCTCATTTCCTTTTTTCTTTAAAGTTTCATACATCTCATCTTTTGCGATGTTTGCTAAAATTCAACAACACCATCTCGTTTCTCTTTTCTTTTCTGCTTTTGTTTCTTTTAGTTTTTGTTAAAGGCCTCATGTGTTTATCAGAACGAGAGAGAGGGAAGGTGAGAAATCACCCCTCAGTGTGGGAGGGCATGGCCATGCCACAGAACTGCTGTTCCAGGCTCCTGGGACTTGAACCATGCATGCACATGTACCCACAGTGATTTTCTAGTCTCTGAGTCTGGGACTCAAATTGCTCAGTTGGCCATGTGGAATCTAACACCTTAAACTCCATGCCACCTGCTGATCCTCTTTTTGCTTCTTGAACTAGGGCCATTTCTGACTCCATTTTTTCTCTTTTTCACTTGCTTCCTGTCATGTGGACCTCCACTGTTACAGCGGTAACCTTTTTGTCTTTTTCATTGCAGGAAGTACTCCCACTACCCCAACCTCCTCTCAAGCCCCACAAAAACCAGATGCTTCAGCAGCTGTAGCCCCAGCCTCTCTTCCGTCTTCATCACCTGCTGCGCCCATCTCCGCCTTCCCTTTGCCTCCTGCTGGTGGTGCCCCTGCTGTGTTCTCCTTTGGGTCTTCATCCTTGAAGTCATCTGCTTCTGTCACTGGGGAGCCCCCTCCATATTCTAGTGGCTCTGACAGTTCCAAAGTATCCCTGGGCTCTGGTGCTTCTACCTTCACTTTTGCTTCCCCTTCTAAAGCCTCCCTAGCCTCCACCCCTGCAGTGTCTCCCATGGCTCCATCAGCTGCCTTCTCCTTTGGATCATCGAGTTTCAAGCCTACCCTGGAAAGCACTCCATTACCAAGTGCATCTGCGGCAAATCTAGGAATGAAGCTCTCCTTTCCACCCTCAGCCCCTGCAGTGAAGGTCAACCTTGGTGAAAAGTAAGCCACTTTTAAAGTTCGATTCTTAAGCAGGTGGCATAGTGGTTAAGGTACTGAACTCCTTCATAGCTGACCACGGTTTGAATCCTGGACCTGGGAGTTTGAAAATCACACCAGGTGCACATACGTGCTTGCCCGGATCCCAGGAGGAGAAGGGACTGCAGTGCGTCCACTCCCCCAGGGGTGATTTCTCACTTTCCCTTTCATTGTCTCTCTCTGGTGAGCGCCCATGCCCTGTGGCAGAAACCTTTAAAAAAACAATTGTTTGATTGTCCATAGGATGCTAGAAATGTGCTTGTTATTTACTGGAGTAGAGTCACTATGGGTGGAGTTACTAACTTTTTATTTTTAGAGAGATTTTGCTATAGGGTGAGTGTGCTCACTGGAGAGACAGAAAGAGACAGAGAGAAAGAAAAATCACTCCCCTAGGGAGGACAGCCATGCTGCAATCTGTCTCGGGATTTCAGGCACACACATGTGCCCTGCGTGAGCTTCAAGCCTCTGGGTCTGGGATTTGAAACATGATTGGCCCGTGAGGGAGTGCAGCACCTTATCCACTATGCCACCTGTTAGCTCCAGTTTTTTTCCCCTAGGTAACACTTACAAATACTAAAAAGGTCACACAACACAAAAAGATGGTGTTTCATCTGTGGAGAGAGCCCAGTGTGGTCTCTTACATTTTATTTTTTCACTACTAGAGGTGTGTGTGTGAATACGTATGTTGCTTTTTTAGATTACAAATTTAAGAGGTCCTTCTTATTTATTTTTTTTCACAGAGGGTGGTTGTGCTCTCCAGAGGGAGACCAAGAGGGAGAAAGCACCCTCCAGTGGGAAATGGTCCTACCACAATCGCCCCCCCCCTTTTTTTTAAATCCCTTTTTTTCATCTTTCCGTTCTGTTGGGATTTGGGGCATATGCACAGGTGCATGTTGTTCACACTGGTGGGCTAGGCTTGGAACTGTGCTTGGTCATGTGGCAGGCGGGGCAGCTCCCCCAGCCACTGAGCTACAGGACTTCCTCCTTATCTTTAAAAAAGGAACAATCTAGATTTACATATTAGAAAGGAAATGAATCTCCTGTCGTCTTTTTCTTCCTTGACTTCCTCTGAGTTGTGTTCTACACAGCTACCAAAGAGATCTTGAGAAATCATAAGGGTGTTAGAGGACACTTCTGCTTGGTAGCTGCCAGTGGCTTAACTGCCTTTCAAGTATAGCCCGACCTCTCGGGTGTGGAATCCCGTTTCCCCCAGATCTAGGCCTGCCAGCTTACTCGTATCATTATTCATCTGCTTGTCTTGTTCCTCCCAGTAGAGTGGGAGACTGGAGAGCAGTGACCCCCCGTGTCTGTCCCTGTCTCGAGGTCGAGGTGGCCGTGGAACATAAACAGGACCAGATTGTCTCCTTACCACCTGCTCTCTCCTCGGTGCTGTGCCACTGCTGCCACCACCTTTTTACCGTCACTGTTAAATCAGCTCTGCCACTTCACTCACCGTTCTCATGGTGTTCCGTTTGTTGACTGCACCATTTTTCTGTGGCTGGTCACCTCATGCTGGGTATTGAGGTGGTTTATAGATCGCTACTCTTTATGTGGGACTGACTTCATGTTCCCATTAGACCTGAGTGTTCCAGAGATGGCGACCTGCTTTCCCCTTGCTTTTTCACTCTCCAGAAGAGATGATTACCCCTAAACTGAGTTCTCTCTACGTTTCTTGGTGAAGAAAATGGACTGAATTTTCCTAAGCATAATTGGCCCCTACCATTTTTTTCCCTCGGCTTAACAGAATAGAAAATATGTGTTTTATATTGTGTTAAACTCACTTTCACCTTCAAGTTAAGAACTTACTTGATATTTCAGTTAGTAGTTCATTTCTAAATAAGCAGATGGTAAGAGAAATATTTTTTTGCACCTTTCATCTTTTATAAGAAATAGTTAAACGTACGTGTTTCCTGTAGGCAGCAAAGAATGGATAATAAATGATCCTTTGACGGCCGTTTTCACTACCAGTTGAAAGAATCTTCTAGCAGGCTGATCTGATGCATCCACACTGCCGTTTCAGGTTCACTGCTGTGGCCACCTCTGCTCCTGGGAACAGCTCCCAGAGCACACCCTCCATGCTGCCCTTCTCTTCCACCTCCAAGCCAGCTGCCTCGGGGCCACTCAGCCACCCCATGCCCCTCTCGGCATCATCTGGTTCCTTGCCGTTGAAGTCTTCAGTTTCTACCTCACCATCAGGTATGATTTGAGCCCACAGCGTAGATGTAAGTCTTTCTACAGAGTAACGTTTTGGGTGTCAGTAGGAATCCTGGATGACGTGGTGATTTTTTCTTCCCATATCTCATACCAGTGTGCTGTGACTCTCGTACTCAGAATTGGGAGATTTGCGGGAACCAGCAGTTAGCGTAATGGCTATGTTGCTGGACTTTCACGTAGTCGACCGCAGTTCGCGTCCCGGACCTGGTGGCTTAAAACTCACGCCGGGCGCGTGTGCGTGCGTGCCCAAGATCCCGGGAGGAGAATGGAGGAGAAGAGATTGCGGCGTGACCATCTCCCTGGGGGGTGATTTCTCGCTTTCTGTCTCTATGTCTCTCTCTGTCTGTCTGGCGAGCGCACATGCCCTATAGTGAAAAAAAAACCTCTCAAAAAAAAAAAAAAAGAATTGAGAGATTTGCAAAGGTGTCAGTGCTGTTGGGCTCCTGTCTCCGCTTCTTGTGGAGCTCAGTGTACTTGATGATTCTGAACCAGTGTCTTTGATTGTCGGGTTTGCATCTTCATGTGGAGCCTGCCCTACTTGAAGGCCTTACAGAACAGTTCTTTAAGAGTCATAGAAGAGAGAGCCTGTAGCGACACCCGAGTCCTAGTGACTTTGGGTTTTCACAATCAGCCATAATGTAACCATATTATTATGTTTAGTTTTTGCTGTAGGACATTGTGCTTGCCAGAGAGAGAGAAGGAAAGTGAGAAATCATCCCTCAAGGTGAGGTGGCCACTCTGCAGTCCCCTCTCCTCCATCCTCCTCTGAGGATTTGGGCAGTCATACACATGTGTCTGGTGTGGTTTTCCAGCCACTTTAACCTTTACACCACCTGCTGACTGAGCATACCGCTTATTTAATCAGGATCATGATTGAAAATAACTATAGCCAAGTTGAATTGAGCTGTATTATAAAACTCCATGGGTAAATGTACTTCACCTCTCTGTTTTCTTTTTTCCCTTTCAAAACTAAAGAGGGTGAGAAATTGTGTGATGAGAATTATGGCCTTTACCGAGGTTCACCAGTTGCTGTTTTCCATCCTTTGCTTGCTTTCTTTTTATGTAAATTTTTTCTGAAACATTTGAGAGTTAATTGCAGACATCATGGTACAGCTCATCCCTAAAAATGCTTAGGCGTTTCTCTCCTAAAAACAAGGACACAACAATACATTATCAGACTCGAGAAATGTAAGGTATTCTAATCTACAATTTATACTTGTATTTCCACAGTTGTCTCAGTATTGTTCTTTTTGGTTTCCTCCTGCCCTTTAATCCAGAAACCATTCAGAGATCACAGCATTGTATTCCACTATTTTCTTGAATAATTCTTCATCCTTCTTTGTCTTCACCACTTTGATATTTACAGCGGTTGGACCAGTTCTGTGTTATGTCCCTCAGTGCAGATTTGGTGTCCTCATAGGAGGAGATTCAGGGTTAGAGTTAGGGCAACTGTCCCTGGCGGGTGGTATGCTTCCCATCACATGACTGCATTCTGTCCTAATGCGGCTTGTGTTGAGTTTGCTTCTGTGGGTGATAATTATTTCTAGGAATGCCAGTGATAATACCTAGCTGGACACACTTAACAGCCATTTGGATTTTGAATGTCAGGAATAATTTTGTAATGAGCAAGCACTGAGTTGTTAAATTCTTGAAATCTTCTCTCCTTACTTGCTGCTCAGGAGAATGGGCTGCTTTAAGAAGTTTGCTAAAGTTCACCAGATTGCAAAGCTTCTGTCTGTGAACAGCTAAGAAACATTGCATCGGTCTTTTCATGCTTCTCTCTAGTTTGGGAGTGGAAACTTGAACCATCAGGCACATATACTTTTCTTTCTTCCCACAGCTCACCACCCAGGTCTCCCTACCATTGCCCTTGGTTAGCGTTTGAGGGTTCTAGGTTATTCTCTCTGAGACCAGTTGTACACTAGACTTCTAAGGTGATCTACTTCCTAAGATTTTCCTGTCTGGAGATAAGCTCTGGGCTCCCAGAGTGACTCTTAATATGCAGCAGGGTGAGACTCGTCCGAGGCTTCTGCCAGGGGGTCCAGTGGACTCTAACCTCCAAACTTCGTTTTCCACTTTCTAGAGGTGTGTCAGATCCTTTGTGGGGATGAAGGACAGGCCACGTAGCCAGCTTTCTGAGCCTTGCATGTGAACACACCTATTATAAGAGACATTTCAGTTTTATCTGCTTTATGAAAGAATTCCTCATCTAAAATTGTAACATACATGTTTTTTTATTACCTTGTAGTAAACGAAGACACAACTGGTGGTGCTTACACTTTAGTAAAGATCCTTAAATGGGTCCAGGGACAACGTGTAACTCGTTTTCATAGATGTGGGGGAAGGACGTTTGTGGTAGGAGCAGTTCCAGGAGTAAATACTGTCTGTTGTAACTGACTTCTTATTCTAACAGGGCGATCTGCTCAGGGGAGTCCAAGCCCAGTGCCCTCAATGGTCCAGAAGTCACCTAGGATAACTCCTCCAGTGACAAAATCAAGCTCTCCTCAGGTAGGTTTGAATTCAACTCAGGAAGCTTGTGTTTATTCATTTATTGCCCTAAGCATGCATTTTATTAAAATCTGTTGTCTTGGGACCAGCAGTTATAATGGCTATGTTGCTGGACTCCCATGTAGTCGACCGCAGTTCGAGTCTGGACCCAGTAGCTTAAACTCATACCAGGCACATGTGCGTGCATGTCCAAGATCCCAAGAGGAGAATGGAAGAAAAGGGATTGTGGCATGGCCATACCCCCTGGGAAGTGATTTCTCACTTTGTGTCTTTCTGTCTCTCTCTGTCTGTCTCTGTGTTTCTGGCGAGCGCCCTATAGCAAAAAGAAAGAAGAAAAAAAAACTTCAAAAAAAAAATGTATTGTCTTGTTTTAGAAGTCCCATCTGGGTAATAAAAATTAGGATTTTGTGAGATACCAAAGTGTGAAGTTTGAATACTTGCATATATAGAAAAGCTATTTGTGTATTTTAATTTTTATTGATGTGTAATATACTGAGAAAAAGTGCTTGTGATCTGTGTACAGCTCAGTTAATTATCAGTGACTGAGCACACCATGGTAACTGACACCCATATCGGGAAACAGAGCAGTGTTCCCAGGACCCCAGATTCCACACGTGTCTGCATATAGTCCCTACCCTTGCCAAAGGTTCAGTGTCTAGATTTCTCATAGCATAGATGTGTGTAGTCTATTTGTGTCTTCTTTCAAATGGAAGAGTGCACTGTGTATGCTTTTATCTGCCTGTTTTTCTCAGTCTAATGCGGCTTGTGTTGAGTTTGCTTCTGTGGGTGATAATTATTTCTAGGAATGCCAGTGATAATACCTAGCTGGACACACTTAACAGCCATTTGGATTTTGAATGTCAGGAATAATTTTGTAATGAGCAAGCACTGAGTTGTTAAATTCTTGAAATCTTCTCTCCTTACTTGCTGCTCAGGAGAATGGGCTGCTTTAAGAAGTTTGCTAAAGTTCACCAGATTGCAAAGCTTCTGTCTGTGAACAGCTAAGAAACATTGCATCGGTCTTTTCATGCTTCTCTCTAGTTTGGGAGTGGAAACTTGAACCATCAGGCACATATACTTTTCTTTCTTCCCACAGCTCACCACCCAGGTCTCCCTACCATTGCCCTTGGTTAGCGTTTGAGGGTTCTAGGTTATTCTCTCTGAGACCAGTTGTACACTAGACTTCTAAGGTGATCTACTTCCTAAGATTTTCCTGTCTGGAGATAAGCTCTGGGCTCCCAGAGTGACTCTTAATATGCAGCAGGGTGAGACTCGTCCGAGGCTTCTGCCAGGGGGTCCAGTGGACTCTAACCTCCAAACTTCGTTTTCCACTTTCTAGAGGTGTGTCAGATCCTTTGTGGGGATGAAGGACAGGCCACGTAGCCAGCTTTCTGAGCCTTGCATGTGAACACACCTATTATAAGAGACATTTCAGTTTTATCTGCTTTATGAAAGAATTCCTCATCTAAAATTGTAACATACATGTTTTTTTATTACCTTGTAGTAAACGAAGACACAACTGGTGGTGCTTACACTTTAGTAAAGATCCTTAAATGGGTCCAGGGACAACGTGTAACTCGTTTTCATAGATGTGGGGGAAGGACGTTTGTGGTAGGAGCAGTTCCAGGAGTAAATACTGTCTGTTGTAACTGACTTCTTATTCTAACAGGGCGATCTGCTCAGGGGAGTCCAAGCCCAGTGCCCTCAATGGTCCAGAAGTCACCTAGGATAACTCCTCCAGTGACAAAATCAAGCTCTCCTCAGGTAGGTTTGAATTCAACTCAGGAAGCTTGTGTTTATTCATTTATTGCCCTAAGCATGCATTTTATTAAAATCTGTTGTCTTGGGACCAGCAGTTATAATGGCTATGTTGCTGGACTCCCATGTAGTCGACCGCAGTTCGAGTCTGGACCCAGTAGCTTAAACTCATACCAGGCACATGTGCGTGCATGTCCAAGATCCCAAGAGGAGAATGGAAGAAAAGGGATTGTGGCATGGCCATACCCCCTGGGAAGTGATTTCTCACTTTGTGTCTTTCTGTCTCTCTCTGTCTGTCTCTGTGTTTCTGGCGAGCGCCCTATAGCAAAAAGAAAGAAGAAAAAAAAACTTCAAAAAAAAAATGTATTGTCTTGTTTTAGAAGTCCCATCTGGGTAATAAAAATTAGGATTTTGTGAGATACCAAAGTGTGAAGTTTGAATACTTGCATATATAGAAAAGCTATTTGTGTATTTTAATTTTTATTGATGTGTAATATACTGAGAAAAAGTGCTTGTGATCTGTGTACAGCTCAGTTAATTATCAGTGACTGAGCACACCATGGTAACTGACACCCATATCGGGAAACAGAGCAGTGTTCCCAGGACCCCAGATTCCACACGTGTCTGCATATAGTCCCTACCCTTGCCAAAGGTTCAGTGTCTAGATTTCTCATAGCATAGATGTGTGTAGTCTATTTGTGTCTTCTTTCAAATGGAAGAGTGCACTGTGTATGCTTTTATCTGCCTGTTTTTCTCAGTATTCTGTTTGTGAGGTTTATTCAACTCATTATTGCTGTATGGAATTTATGGTGTGATTATATTGCAAGTGCTCATTCTACTCTCGATGGGCATGGGAGTAGTTTCCAGGTGTAAGCTATTACAGATTGTGTTCTGGTCCGTTCTGGTTGATGTCTCCCTGTGACCATGCGTACATTTCTACTGGGCATACACTCGGGAGTGGAGCTGCCATGGCACAGGCCGTCTCTGTATATTAAATGTCTTCAGTAGATTCTCACTGGGAGTGTATGAGGTTTCCAGCTGCTCCACATACTCACAAATCTTGCTGTTTTTCATCTTCTGTTATAGTTATGTTTTGTGATTTCAATTTATGTTTCTTTTTTTTCCTTTAAATTATTGTATTTAAGTTTATTGATTCATTTATTTTAATTTGACCAGAGAGAGCCACAGAGAGAGGGAAAGTGAGAAAGCAAGATACCAGGCCCAGGACTTGAACCATGGTCTGCCATGTGGGAGTGTCCAGCGCTTTAACCACCATGTCACCTGCTGGTCCTCAATTTATGTTTCTTAATGCCAGCAAAATTGAGCTTCTTTTTATATGCTCATTGACTATTTGGATTTTCTTTTATGCTGTGTCTGTTCTTGTCTTATTTCTTTAAAAAAAAACATTACATGGTGGGGGACCAGCAGGAGGTGGCATGGTTAAGGTGCTGGACACTCCCACATGGCCGCCATGGTTTGAGTCCCAGATTTGGTGGCTTGCTTTCTCACTTTCCATCTCTCTCTCTCTCTCTCTCTCTCTGGACAAAGTAAAAAAAAAAAAAAAGAATAAGTAAAATTAATTAAATAATTCTTTTTTTAAAAAAAATTATATGGTGTCTCGATGTTGAATCATTTGTGGAACTACCAGACCATTTTCTATTTTTTTCTTTACTTTTTTCCCCTCCCATAAGGGGTATGTGTTTGCCTGAGAGGGGTGGGACAGGGCATGGGGGATATGACCATGCTGCATTCTCTTCTCCATTCTCCCCTTGTGATTTTGGGCACACATGCACATGTGCCTGGTATGTTTTTCAAGCCTCCAGGTCCAGGACTCAAATTGCAAAGTCAGCTGTGTGGGATTCAGTGCCTTAACCACCATGCCACCTGCTGGCCCAAGCCTATTTTTGTATTGGCTTGCCTGTCTTTTTCTTACTGATTTTTAAGAGTTAGTTCCAGTTTTCTCATTCTGGACTGCATCGGATCCGCTTGTTGGTCTCTGAGACCTGAAAGTTGACAGTTTCTTTGCATCCGGGAGGCTGCTCCCGGCGACTCTGCAGCTGTCACCATGCCACAAAACAAATATATTGAACTACATTGTAAATGCTGTGGATACCATTTGGATTACCATGAGAAAAAGAGAAAGAAGGAAAGTCGGGAGGTTCATGAACGTTCAAAGAAGGCAAAAAAGACAGGTCTGAAGGCTAAGCTGTATCATAAACAGCGCCATGCTGAGAAAGTACAAATGAAAAAGACTTCAAGATGCATGAAGAGAGGAACACCAAACAGAAGGGTGATGAAGAGACTCCTCAAGGAGCAGCACCTGCCTGCCTGTCGGACAGAGAAGGACGGGCCCGAGCTAAAGTAGTTTCCGGTATGATCAAACAAAAACGGAAAGAGAAAGCGGGAACGTGGGAAGTACCTCTACCCAAAGTTTGAGCCCAGGGAGAAACAGAAGTATTAAAAGTTATTCGGACAGGA
>NW_006203448.1:2845921-2847078 GCF_000334495.1 Tupaia belangeri chinensis | reverse complement strand
TGATGGCGGCTGCATACAAATCCCTCCTTTTAATTTTTTTTTTTTTTTTCCTCCTTGTAATTTTTGAAGATGATACACCAACCTGGAAGTCCACCATGCCTGATGTTTCTGAATACAGCTGGTCTTACATGTCTGCAGTCATCAAAAGATTAATTTATTTAAATTGTACAAAATATTAAAGTGGCCTGGTTTTACCAAAAAAAAAAAAAAAAAGAGTTAGTTCCAAACAAGGTCAGCAGGTATAGTAGTGGTTGAGGTGCTGGACTTCCACATGGTATGCGCAGTTCAAGTCTTGGACTTGGCAGCTTGAAACTCATGCTGAGCATGTGTGCCCAAAATCCTGGGAGGAGAATGGAGGAGTAGGGATTGGTGCATGGCCATCTCCCTGGGAGTGAGAGGGCAAGTTCTCACTTTCTCTCCAAGTGCATGCGCCCTATAGCAAAACAAAACAAAACAAAAACTCAAAAAAAAGTTAGTTTCTTAGATACACATAGACACAACACAAATACTTTCTCATTTTGGGAGTTGCCTAATTTCTTTGAATTTCTTTTTTATTTATTTATTTATTTATTGGAGAGGTTTTTGCTGTAAGGCGCGTGCGCTCGCCAGACAGAGAGAGACAGCGAGATAGGAAGCAAGAAATCACCCCCCAAGTGGGGATGGCCACGCCGCAATCCCTCCTCCTCCATTCTCCTCCCAGGATCTTGGGCACGCACACACACAGACCCGGCGTGAGTTTAAGCCACCGGGTCCGGGACTCGAACCACGGTCGACTACATGGGAGTCCAGTGACATAGCCATTACGCTAACTGCTGATCCCCGAAGTTTCTTTTGATGAATGAAAGTTTTTAATTTTAATGTAGATGAATACATCAATTTTTTATGATTAGTACTTTTTGTGTCTTATTTTAGAAGTCATTTCCTATTCCAAGGTCAAAAGATATTTTTCTTGTTTTTCTTCATGCTTTATTATTTTACTTTCCATAATTAAAATTTTTTTTCATTTAATTTTTTTTTTTTTTGAGAGGTTTTTGCTATAGCGTGTGTGTACTTGCCAGAAAGGCAGAGAGAGACAGAAAGCAAGAAATCATCCCCCAGGGGGATGAAGAAGCTGCAATCCCTTCTTCTCCATTCTCTTCTTTTTTTTTTTTTTTTGA
>NW_006203448.1:2844041-2845832 GCF_000334495.1 Tupaia belangeri chinensis | reverse complement strand
CACGCCACAATCCCTTCTCCTCCATTCTCCTCTCGGGATCTTGGGCACGCACGCACATGCGCCCGGCGTGAGTTTTAAGCCACTGGGTCCGGGACACGAACTGCGGAAGACTACATGGGAGTCCAGCGACATAGCCATTACGCTAACTGCTGGTTCCCTCCATTCTCTTCTTGAGATCTTGGGCACACACACACACATGCCTGGTGTGAGTTTAAGCCACCGGGTCCGGGATTTGAACCACGGTTGACTACATGGGAGTTCAGCGACATAGACATTATGCCAACTGCTGGTCCCAATTTTATTATTACTAGTACTTTTTAAGTTTGGTATAGGGCACGTGTGCTCACCAGAGAGAGAGGAAAAGAAAGTGAGAAAGAAAGCTACCAGGTCCAGGACTTGAACTAATGTCAGCCATGTGGGAATCCAGCACCTTATCCACCATGTCACCTGCTGGCCCCTACTTTGCATATTTAGAACTGCAATCTATCATCTCAGATTTCTTTTTTTTTTTTTTAATTGTTAAAGGGTGTGTGTACTGAGAAAGAGAGGGTGTGCACCCTCCATTGTGGCATGGTCATACCGTAATCCTTTTTCCTGCATTTGTCTATCCAGTTAAGATTTGGGGCACGTATGCACGCGCACACACATACACATACACATGCCTCTCCTCGTTGGTGTCTTTCAAGCCACCTGAGTGGGGATTTCTCTAGTGTTAGTTGTCTTATGTACCAGGCTAAAAGGCACCTCAAATTATACCATCTCAAATGCAGAACTTTTGATTTTTGTCTCCCCAAGAAGCTATTCCTTTTCTAGTGTTAATTAGTAGTACTAATTAAACAGGTGTTTGTACAAACCCAGAAGTACCCTGGGTTCCTCTGTGTCCTTTACTGCTGCCACCCCAACCCCACGCTGTCAGTCAACATTCACAGGAGTCTCATCAGTTTCCTGCTGTGGTTTGTTGTCCTAAGTTCACAGCTCTTTGTCCCCCGTTGGCCTCCTGCTGCGCTCACTGCCTTCACTGCTCCAGATAATAGAAAGAAGATTGCTTTATTGTCTCTGTTTTTGTTTCCATAGAGCATGTACACTCACTGGAGAGAGCCAGGGAGTAGGAAAGTGAGAGATCATCCTTTGGGGGGGGATGGCCATACCACAATACTTTCTCCTCTCTCCTCCATTCTTCTCTTGGGATTTTGGACACACATGCATACACACCTGGCCTGATTTTCTAGCTGCTGGGTCTGGGACTCAATGATTAGCCACGTAGAAATCCAGCACCTTTACTACCATGCCACTGGCCCCACAAGAAGAGTTTTTAAAATCCTAATTGAAATAGCTGTTTAAACTCTCCTAAAGCACAGGTCTCTGGCCTACTTCTGCCTGCTTTCCTGCCCCAGGCCCTGCCCTCTCCAGCACCCTCAAGACCTGACTCACCATGCCCCTGTCATCAGACACTCAAGGGTCTTTCCTATATCAGAGTCTTTGTACTTGTTCTTCTCACTGCTGGAAGGTACTTCCTCTGATCTTCCCATTGCTTTTTCCTTCCATTCTTTTTCTTTGCTTTTTTTTGTCATAGTGTATGTACACTTGCCAGAGAGAGACAGAGAAACATTGAGAGGGAACGTGAGAAATTATCACCCAAGGGGACAACCACACTACAGTCCGTTCTCCTCCTGGGATTTTGGGCACATAGGCACACGTGCCCAGCAATATTTTCAAGCCACCAGGTCTGGAGCTTGAATTGTGGTCAACCGTGTGGTAGTCCAGTGCCTTAACCACCACACCACTTACTGG
>NW_006203448.1:2841468-2844010 GCF_000334495.1 Tupaia belangeri chinensis | reverse complement strand
TCCTGCTGTCTCAATTCAGGGGACTTATTTGGCCATTTAATCTGAGGTAGTGCCCCCTCCCTTTTTTTAAGGTTTTTGCCACGGGATGTGTGTGCTTACCAGAAGAGACAGAAAGGGAAAGAAATCACTCTCTGAGGGGATGGCCACGCTGCATTTCCTTCTCTTCTCTTCTCCTGGAATTTTGGGCAAGCACACACATGTGTCCAGTGCAGTTTTCAAGCTGCCAGGCCCCAGATTTGAACCGTGGTCATCTATGTGGTAATCCAGTACCTTAACCACCACTTTACCTGCTAACTCAGAAGTGTCCCTTTTCTTGTTTATTCACTAGTCACATGGTGTGTTTACTTTGTTACTGTTTTTTTTTTTTGTTTTTTTTAGTAGAAAGTAAGCTCCATGAGACTGATTAGAAACTCCTCTATCTTGTTCACCTTTGTCTCCACTATGCAGAACTTGCCTTAGTAGAGACCCCATACATACGGGCTCACAGGAGTGAGTATTGGAGTACTAGTTGTACTGTGAGAGTGCCACTCCCTGTGATGAGCACTGATGAGATCGCCTCCTGGCGCCATAACTTTTAGTGTAGGACCGTTTTTACAGCTTTTGCCTTTTGTTTCAGGCGAAGTCACTTCAGCCTCCTGTTTCAGAAAAGCAAGGACATCAATGGAAGGATTCGGATCCTGTGATGGCTGGGATTGGGGAGGAGGTACTTTTGTTTACTGAGCATCTTTTCTCAAAATGGCTCTGCCAGTGAGACTTGAATGGCTCTGTGTGCAGACTGCTGCGTGACGGGGTTATCCCAGCGCTGAAGGTTGGCCTGTCCTGCAGAGGCCAGGGCCGTTACACTGAGCCTTGCAGGCTGCTGTGTGACCAAGTTATACCAGCGCTGAAGGTTGGCTTGTCCCGCAGAGGCCGGGGCCGTTACACTGAGCCTTGCAGGCTGAGTGGTCTCCTTGTTGGTGTCTCTGCAGATTGCACACTTTCAGAAGGAGCTGGAGGAGCTTAAAGCACGCACTTCCAAAGCCTGTTTCCAAGTGGGTACTTCCGAGGAGTTGAAGACGCTGCGGACAGAGTCAGATGACCTACACACCTTTCTTTTGGAGATTAAAGAGACCACTGAGGTTTGTGTTCATGGATCCTTTTCCTGACTTGAATTGCATTTTGAAAAATTGTTTTCCTAGTGTCTGTAGGTATTTATGAAGGGACTTCCAGGGAACCAGCAGTTAGCGTAATGGCTATGTCGCTGGACTCCCACGTAGTCGACTGCGGTTCGCGTCCCGCTTAGAACTCACGCCGGGTGCATGTGTGTGTGTGCCCAAGATCCCGAGAGGAGAATGGAGGAGAAGGGATTGCGACGTGACCATCCCCCCTGGGGGGTGATTTCTCGCTTTCTGTCTCTCTGTCTCTCTCTGTCTGGCAGGCGCACACCTAAAAAAAAAAAAAAAAAAAAAAAAGAAGGCACTTCCAGAAGTTCATGGAAAACTGGAAGTATGAGTTTATTTTGGTGCAGAAAATTTTGAAACCCATGCATAGTTTGTTCATTATACTCATAAATGTTTTAAAAACTCTGCATATACTTTCTCTCTGTAAGGACCACCAGTGTCGAGTAGCTTAGGAATGCCTGAGTTCTGATCTTTCAGCCCTTAATAATGTGTGATTTGGGGCAGTTACTCTAGCTACTTTGTGTTTCAGTTTTCTCATCCATAATGTGGATTATAATACTTTCTACTTCCTTGACACATCCTAGGCACACTGAAAGTATATTCTATTAGGTCATTGGAAAATTCCATTTTTGCATAAAAAAAAAATACGTTGTGACTTTTCTGACAACCCAATAGCTGTTAATTTAGTTTAAGTCTATTTGAAATTTTATTTTCTGTTATCATGTTAGGTGAAAAGTAAGGCAGTGAGGTCAGTAGGTGACATAGTAATTAAGGCACTGGACTTCCACATGGCTGACTGCAGTTCAAGTCCTAGACCTGGTTGCTTGAAAATTATGCCGGACACACGTGTGTGCGTGATCAAAATTGTGAAAGGAGGAGGGATTGCAGCGTGATCATTCCCCCTGGGAGCTGATTGCTCTGTCTCTGTCTAGCAAGTACACACGCCCTATAGCAAAAAAGCCTCTCCAAGAAAACATTTTTTAAAAAGGCAGGGTATTTTAGAGTATAAAAAATAAAATGTTTGTTATTGCTGTTACTACTTACTACATGACAGCACAACGTACCCTCACAACTTTCCTGTGTAATATATACTATTACGCTATTACTCTCTCTGTTTTGCAGGTCAGGAAACTGAGGCTTAGCAAAGTAAATTAACGTTCCTCAAAGTCACTCACTTAGCAAGTGGTACTACCAGGATCCCAGTTTGGACTGACTCGAGTTCCGGTCCTAAATAACATGCCAAGGAGAAGGAAAGATTTTCAGATAATAGGATTATGGATATTATTAGTACTCCTTGTTTTCTGAATTTCTAGTCATTAGAATGTGGTGTTTTGGGGGGAACCAGCAGGTGGCATAATGGTTGAGGCAGCTGGATCCTACAC
>NW_006203448.1:2817403-2840385 GCF_000334495.1 Tupaia belangeri chinensis | reverse complement strand
ACTGACTACATGGTTCAAGTCCTGGACTGGGTAGCTTGAAAAACATGCTGGACACATGTGTGTGCATGCCCAAAATCCTGAGAGGAGAATGGATGTGAAGGGATTGTGGCGTGGCCATTTCCCCTGGGGGGTTATTTCTCACTCTCTCTCTTTGTCTCTCTCTGGCAAGCACACATGCCCTATAGAAAATTTTTAAGAATTAAATTTTTTTTTTAATGAAGATAAGAGATAATTTAAAAAAAAAAAAAGCAGGAATAGTATCTTTGTTTCCAAACAGTGAAATTCCTTTTATTTTCTCCCACAGAACTGTTAAATGTAATCATATGTTTGTGGTGTTAAATATTTGAGAAATCCTACCATCCTTAATCCAGACAGAAAAGTTTTATTTCTTAGAAATCAAAGTTTTTTGGTATCAGTATATTCTTGTGTCTCTTTCAGTCTCTTCATGGGGATATAAGTACCCTGAAAACAACTTTGCTTGAGGGCTTTGCTGGTGTTGAAGAAGCCAGAGAACAAAATGAAAGAAATCGAGACTCTGGATATCTCCATTTACTGTATAAGAGACCCCTGGATCCCAAGAGTGAAGCTCAGCTCCAGGTAGGACACTCTGTTTAAATCTACTGAAAAGATTTAAAAATGAAATTATGGAATAATTGCTGTCATTTTTTAGATATGAAGTTGATTTTCTGCTAGTCTGTATTTCCACAAATTTCCTTAATTGCAACGAAGAATGTGACTTAGTTTTCTACTCTTTTTAATTAAAAAAAAAAGTGTTTTAATTAAACCTTAAGCTTGGTAGAGGGTACTCTGTCAAAACAGGTACATTTATCAGTTAAATCGTGAGTGATATTAATTAAGTAGGAACGATTTTTATTTTATATTTATTCATTTATTTTAATTCGACCAGAGGGAGAGAGAGAAAGTGAGAAAGCAAGCTACCAGGTCCAGGACTCTAACCATGGTCGGCCATGTGGGACTGTCCAGTGCCTTAACTACGCCACTTGCTGGTCCCCACAGTATAAGTTACTGATCCCTTTGTAGGATGAGGGAACTTCCACTAAGGCTGAGAGGCTTGCCCGAGGCATGCTGACTCTAAGAACGGGAGTAGAAACCTCCAAAAGCCTGGGCTCTCTCCTAAGCTGCTTTTCTCATTGATTCTTAATAATTCTTTTTAATCTCTGTTTTAGCAAACTGGATTTTGTCCTCTACCTTTCCATTTATCCAGGACTGCCATGTTGCTAGGTTTAATGTGAGGGTTGTCTTCTCCCTCCCTATGTTCGTATGGAGGCCCAGTGGGAGGGTACACAGGCAGGTCTGGTCTTTCTTTCCTTGGAAGTGGGCTCTGTATGTGCAGTGAGTCCCTAGTCCTCAGAATTTGAGGCCACAGACTCTGCTATTCCCACCATTTCCATCCTACACCTGGAGAAATGGTTCCTTCTTCCAGAAAGGCCAAAGAAGCCCTGTCATGTTCCACAGCCCCATCTGTGATGCGCCTCCCTCTGCCATTGGTCTCACACACTCAGCAGAGAGCCCACCTGTCCTCACCCCAAAATGCTGCCTGCTCCTTACCTGGCCTTCCTACATGCCTTTTTTGCTTTTTGCTTTATTGCCAAACTAAGAGAATGCACACAGCTTTGGAAGAACACTTTTCCCATTTAGAAGGGAGTAAACTTTATGCAGTCGTGCTAAGTAGATAATAATAGCATGCATGGAGTGCTTACTACGTACGAAGCAAAGTGGAGGTAACATGCTGAAACTACCCAGGTTTCACTGAGAAGTCCTGGCTCTTTGAACCTGGGCATTCTCTCCAGAGCCTGTGCTCTTAACCACTGCGTGGTGGCACAGCCCCCTCAGGTGGGTATGTGCTGGTGGGAGAGGAGAGCGTGTGGGCTCTGGGCCAGGATGCTGTGGGAGCAGAGGAGAATGGAGGAGAAGGGACTGCAGCATGGCAGATTGGTGTTTGCTGGTAGACACAGCTGGGAGGGCGTGTGGGAGCAGCAGCACAGGCCAGTGCAGAGATCCGGTTGCACTGGCATGGGTGAAGAATGTCATCAAGGGTCAAGTAGGATTTACGTTTACTATAGGTCGCTGCTCTCTCCCTCTTCAGCCTGCCTGTCTCTAAAGGACACCTTGTCTTCTTCAGTCAGGACATCCCCTTACCCAAAAATAATTTTGAAAATATGTTTAAACCTGAGATCTTTGTTTGTATGTAAAAAGCTTTTTCCCCTTATTATAGCACAGTTTCTCCATTTGTATACATACTTATTTGAATGCTTGATCTTCATTTTTAATTTTTGTGAGTTAAGTTGGAGAGCCATGAAGGCTAGCAATGACCCCAAACTTAAAGAAAATGATTGCAGGCCTAACGCAATTGCTAAGAATTTTAATAATGGTAAATTCAATTTCTAGTGCTGGTACTATTTTTTTGTTTTTTAAAAGAAATGAGTCTCAACTGGCGAGATGACTTAAATGTTCTCTGCTATGAGTGGATAGGTTCAGAATTATTTTGAGCACTGTTTTATAGGATAATTTTCCCTTGTTACAGTTAATTTCATGGGTGGGAGAGCAAAAACTAAACGGATGTGTTGTGTGAGTACCGGAGTACAGTGGAAAATTCCCTGCCACGCTAAGCCGCTTTATGGAGCTGACAAACGAGAGCTAAGCAAGGACATCTGTCCCCAGGGGCTGAGGCCGACACGCCCTTTCTGTTTTCATTTTCTTCCTACTGCCTCTCCGTCACACTATTAGAAAAGTTGACTTTCTGTTTCTCATTGTAATTATACAATTCTAACGATTCTGTTTCAGCCTTTTACAGTTTCCTCATTCATTGTTATTTTCATGATGGAAATAATTCTGAATTTTTTTTTCTTATTTTTTTGGAGAGGTTTTTGCTATAGGGCACGTGTGCTTGCCAGAAAGACAGAGAGAGACAGAAAGTGAGAGAAATCACCCCTCGGGGGGGATGGCCATGCTGCAGTCCCTTCTCCTCCATTCTCCTCTTGTGATCTGGGGTGCCCGGCGTGAGTTTAAGCCACCAGGTCCGGCACTCGAACCACTGTTGACTACATGGGAGTCCAGTGACATAGCCATTATGCCATCTGCTGGTTCCTTCTGAATTATTTTAACTGTTGATTCCTTGTCCCCTAAGTTCTTCTGGAAAAATGAGTCATTTGCCTTTTTTTTTCTTGTAGGAAATTCGGCGCCTCCACCAATATGTGAAATTTGCTGTTCAAGATGTGAATGATGTCCTGGACTTGGAGTGGGATCGACATCTGGAACAGAAAAAAAAACAAAAGTGAGCAAGAGCTCTCACCCACCCGTAGATCTGCTGTTTCTTTTCTCAAAGAGTGGTTAGCCTGTGGAAAACCACACCAGTGTCTTTTGACACAGTCATTCTGTTGTACTTCTAGACATCTTTGTACAGAAATAATAGATGATGCTTGCAACAGTTTGCATAAAATGATTTATATTGTGGTAAGATTTTATGATAACGCAACATTCGATTCAGCCTAATTAAACCCAACCTAAAGGAATATGGTCACATTTTCTAACTACCAAATATTTCATGAACATTGGGTAATATATTCACACAAAAGTTATATTGAATATATTATTTACATACATACATATATATATTTATATAAAAACATACTTTTTTTTTTCTTCCTATAAAGCGCATGAGAGACAGGCTCATGGACAGTGAGAAATCACCTTCCCAGAGTAGTTGGCCATGTAGCAATCCATTCTCCTCTATTCTTCTCTCAGGACTTTGGTCACACACACACACGCGCCTAGCATGTCCTTTAAGCCACCAGTTCTGGGACTCAAACTGCGCTGCCAGTTACATGGGATCCAGTGCCTTTGCCACCACGCCACCTGCTGGCTCCTGTGTTAAATATTTTTTATGTGAAATATATTGCTACACCACTGTACTTACTAGGTACAGCATATAGAATATAATAAAATAAGAAGAAAAGTAAGACAGGAAAGCACAGTGGATGATCTCAGTCTGGAAGAACAGACAGAAAAGAGATTGGACCTGGATAGGTTTATCAGCGTTCAATTATATCTGCAAGGTGGGATTAAGAAGACCTTTTTCCTTTTCCTTGATATTTTCCTGTGTATTCCAAATTTTTTTGAGAAAACATTCCTAATTAGTACAGATCACTTAAAAGATGAGAGGAACGATGGCGAAAGAGTGGGAAACCTGCCCCTGGATATTTGGTGTTATGACAGTTTTCTGAGAGGGCTAGCACGCAGCACACCGCTAATAGCAAGTGCCCATGGTAAGCCACTTGGAAACAGCATCCTCAGGACGTTAGGTTTCTAGAAAATGTGTATGTGAGTAATGTGATCAGTCGTGTATGGGAACAAATCAAGAAATGGTCTGTTCGCTCTGGTTTCTGGGGCTGTAGGGTCACAGAACTTTTCAGGGGGACGGCCTGGGTGTGACGGCAGGACAGGGCTAGAATGTGTGTGTAACCGCATGAGCAGCATTGACTAAATCACATCGTGCCATGTGGAGAAGGGCTCAGAAGCCTGTACTGAGGACCCTTAGCTTAGAACATCAGTGTGATGGGGAGGTAGAGGTGACATACTCTGCCCCTACCCTGTCCTGGGGGTGGGCTCTGGCCTGTGGCCTGGAGCACTTGTCCTCATGGCCAGTGGGACCCTATCAGAGATGTTACAGCTCAGTCCCCTGGCTGCAATTTATGTGCAGTCCTGTGTGTTACTTCCCTGCAAGAAAGCGCTTGGCCTGACCTGACAGTGGCTTGTTGATAGCTCCATTTCTCTTTGCTACTGGATAAGTTGGCTTTTTAAAGAGAGCATGATGCTAACAGAAAAGCCGAAGTTTTTTGTTTGTTTGGTTGTTTTATAACTTTTTGCTAACCTTGTGGATTTACTATTTAGCATGGTGAGTTCCTTTATACAAATTTCAAAATCTTTAGTCCATACCGTTTTCTGTTTCAGTAGCACTTCCCTGTTTTAGGCCCATCTCTGTACACTATCTTGTATCCTACTGAAGTGCCTTTTTAAATATTCATGTCAAACTACCTTGTCACTAGAGGCACTCACTCAGCCAGCGCTTGACTCCTTAAGGAGGTAATAGGAGAAAAGAAGGTAACACCGGAAGTTCCTGTTTAGGATAGATGTCTTCAATCCATGGTAGTGGGAAGACACAAAATGTACATGCTGACTTATAGAAACAAAGGAGATGGTTGATTCGTAGCTCATGTAGGATCACTCCTTTTGTTTTGTTTGTATAGTTTTCCCCAAAATTAATATAGTCAGATAACACTTCAAAAGATATTCAAGGGGGACCAGCAGGTGGCATAGTGGTTAAAGCGCTGGACTCGCACACAGCCAACCATGGTTCAAATCCAGGACCTGGCAACCTGAGAGAAGAACACAGACCTAGCCTGTCTGTCTTTAGAGCGGCTGTTGTGATCTTGTCTGTTTTTAGTTCTTTTGAGCTAGTTTCTCCCTGATGCTAAATCCTGTATTTTCCTGCTTCTCAATAGTCTGAAGAAATGACACCCCCATAGATTCCAATGAACCTGGTTTTTTTTTTCTATTTTTGTAATTGAATATATTTTACACATACACAAATACAGATCGCAGCATAATGTAGATAGCTGAAAGGATTTTCTTCTGTTCTGCCTCCTTACTTTTCTTCCCTGAGCCTCTCTAGGGTTTTGTCTAATTTACTCTGTCATTAGCCGCAGCCTGGCCTGTGTATTTTGAGCTGTTTTCTCTTCCTGCCATTCCTCCTCATGCTATTTCTCCTCATAGACAATCTTGTGTGTTATTTCTCCCAAGAAAACATGGTCTGACCTGACAGTGGCTCTGCTCGACAGTTTTGTTTCTCTTTGCGAATGGCTAAGTTGGTTCCTAGTAATTTGTGGGTGTTTTTATCCACTAATGGTTCTCTATTTATTGTTCCCAGTTATATTGCAGCCTTTCTTTTTAGGGGTTGGGAGTGGGGTTTAGTTTCCATGACTTGAACCATTTATGTTCCTTTTCTCATTGCTGTCACCAGGCGCTTGCTTGTGCCAGAGCGAGAGACACTGTTTAACACTCTTGCCAACAATCGAGAGATCATCAACCAGCAGAGGAAGAGGTTGAACCACCTGGTGGACACCCTCCAGCAGCTCCGTCTGTACAATCACACTTCCCAGTGGAGCCTTCCCACCTCCATTCCTTCCCAGAGCAGCACTCACAGGTGCACGAAGAATGAGTACCAGTGCATGTGTGACTGATGAGTGCATGAGCCAGTCTCTGGGCAGAAATGTGGGACAGTCGTAGAGTGCTTCTGATGTGGCTTTGAAGGTTACTGCTGTCTGTTGCCTGTGTGATTTCGGTCAGGTTTCTTACCTTCTCTGACACTTTATTTCTTTGCCTAAAAAGTAGACATAACAATACCTGTCTCATGAGATTGTCAGAAAGTTCTGAGCCTGCGTAGCTCCCAGGGCTGTGCCTGATGGCATAGGTGCTCCGTGGGTCATAGCAGACACTGGTCACCATGTTGTCATTTAATGGAAATTAACCAATAGGATTCAGTTGGCCGACTTGTCCCTGAAGCCCAGGTACACCTTTCTGCTTGAGCGTGGAGATGATCAGACCCTAGTGGTTGGCTGTTTTACCTCTAGAGTTACCAAGGGAGTTTTGCGTTTCTGCTTTTGAGCCAAATGTGTAACCGTTAATTGTCCTTTTCAGTGAGGCACTGCAGTGTGTTTGATGCGGGAATGGGATATGTTACTGAGGTTGCAGTCTCTTTTTTGGATTCTTAATGTCAGTTGGTCAGGTGGCATTTTTTTTTTACCTTAATTGCCGGAGGGTACATGCACTTGCCAAAGAGAAACAGAGGAACAGAGGAAGAGATAAAGCACTCCCGAACAGGGTGTGGTCGTGCCTCAATAATCCTTTCTCCATTTCTCCATCCTGTCAGGATTAGACACTTGCCTGGTGTGCATTCAAGGCGCCAAGGCCAGTTTGAACTGCATGGTTGGCCGTGTGGGCTCCATCTCCCTTAACCACTAGGCTGCAATGCTTCATTTCTATATTGAGTATGCGCTCACCTCTTGCATTTCTATTTAAGTGGATAAGGTGCCCCTCACAGCCTCAGCTATCTCAGCTCAGCACTGGTTTCTGTATAACACTGTCCTGTTTCAGTTTTGACAGCGACCTGGAAAGCCTGCGCAATGCTTTGTTGAAAACCACCATAGAATCTCATGCCAAACCCTTACCCAAAGTACCAGGTAGATGTAACTTTTCAGCTATTTAGCTCTATTCTCTTCCAATTACTAACACCTAAAAAACAAGTCTTAAGCATTTATGGTTTCATGAATTTCTTGCAGCTAAACTGTCCCCTGTGAAACTGGCACAACTGAGAAACTTCTTGGCCAAGAGGAAGACCCCACCTGTGAGGTCCACTGCTCCAGGTAGAGAGCTGTTCTTATGTGTTTTAGCATAAACCACGTGGTACAAAGTGCCAGGTGCACTCCGTGTATGTGTACGTGTTTTCCTTTTGGTTCTTAGCAAGGGATAGGGAAAACATCCCCAGAATCTGTTGTGAGTTTGAATATTAGAATGAGAAGCAGGTTGTATATGATCAACAAAACATTTCAGGATAGTTGTTTTGGGTTTTATTCTATGCTGTTTGCATTCTTCAAGTTGCGTGATAGAGATCCCCAGGGGTTCGGGATAGGCCAAACTGGAGCCTAGCCTCTGCTTTAGCCAAAGAAGCTCTACTTCCCTGATGTGTGTGAGGACTGAGTAAGATTGTATTTGAGAAAAAAAGGAAAGAAACTTCCAAATTACTAGATGTACGGAGGTGCTTAGAGACTGTGGGTGCACTGGGAGAGGCGTTTAATTGAAGAAAAAAGTCTATTATCTTTTTTGCCATGAAATTTTCTATATAATAGTTCCTTTTAAAAAAAAAAAAAAGAAAGGGAACCAGCAGTTGGCGTAATGGCTATGTCGCTGGACTCCCACGTAGTCAATCGCGGTTCATGTCCCGGACCCAGTGGCTTAAAACTCACGCCGGGCGCGTGTGCGTGCGTGCCCAAGATCCCGAGAGGAGAATGGAGGAGAAGGGATTGCGGCGTGACCATCCCCCCTGGGGGGTGATTTCTCACTTTCTGTCTCTATGTCTCTCTCTGTCTGTCTGGCGAGCGCACGCGCCCTACAGTGAAAATCTCTCAAAAAAAAAAAAAAAGAAAGAAAGAAAAAGAAAATAGAGCAATTATCTAGATAATTGTTTTGCATTAGACGCACAATTTGTGCTTTTCTTTAAAATTCTGTTTCGAGTTAAAATTTTTTTATGCCAACAACATATGACATTTGATAATTAAAACATCGAAATTTAACTTAATCTTAACTGTACCATCATTTCTCTGTAACATATAGGGCTAAATTGGGTAAGAGTCCCAGAGAAGTAAAATTTTTAATAATTCTTTTTATTTACTTAAAAGAATTATTTGTTTAATTTACTTACTTAAATTTGTCCAGAGAGAGAGGGAAAGTGAGAAAGCAAGCCACCAGGTCTAGGACTCAAATTGTGGTTGGCCTTGTGGGGTTTAGTGCCTTAACCACCATGTCACCAAGCCAGCCCCAATAATTATTTTTATTTAAAGAGTAAATCTTGGGGCCAACAGGTGGCATGGTGGTTAAGGTGCCAAGATCTCACATGGCCAACTAAGGTTCGAGTCCTGGACTCAGTTTGAATTATGCCAGGTGTGTGTGTGTGCATACCCAAATTCCCAGGAGGAGAATGGAGGATATGTGATTGTGGTGTGGCCATCCTCCCTGGGGGGTGATTTCTCGCTTTGTCTCCTTCTGTCTCTGCCTCTCTCTCTCTAGCAGGTGCGTGCACCCTATGGCAAAAACCTTTATAAAAATTTTTTTTAAAAAAGGTAGATCATTGTGAAAACATATGGACAAGTATAAAGAAGAATAAACATTTGTCTTTATTTTTCAAACCACTTACATCATTTTGGTATATTCCTAAGCTAATTTTTTTGCATAAATACAATTTGTTGAAGATTAAATTGGATTATAACATTATGGTTTTGTATTCCAACTTATTTTTTTATTTAAAAAACATTCATGAGCCCTGGGACCAGCAGTTAGCGTATCGGCTATATCGCTGGACTCCCATGTAGTCGACCGCGGTTCGCATCCCAAACCCGGTGGCTTAAAACTCATGCCAGGCGCGTGTGTGTGCGTGCCCAAGATCCTGAGAGAATGGAGGAGAAGGGATTACGGCATGACCATCCCCCCTGGGGGGTGATTTCTCGCTTTCTGTCTTTCTGTCTCTGTCTCTGCCTAGCAAGCGCACGTGCCCTATAGCAAAAACCTCTCCAAAAAAAAAAAAAATTCATGAGCCCTTTCTGGAAGAAAAACAACAAAACCCAGAAAATCGGTTTTATTCAGGATAGTGGAGAAATTGGAACCCCGTGCTCTATGGGCAGGGGTGCGAAATGGTGCAGCTGCGGCCGAAAACAGTTTGGTGGTTGCTTAAAAAAATAAAAATAGGAACCAGCAGTTGGTGTAATGACTATGTTGCTGGACTCCCATGTAGTCGACCACGGTTTGAGTCCCAGACCCAGTGGCTTAAACTCACGCTGGGCCCGTGTGCTTGCATGCTCAAGAGTGTGTGCATGCCCAGGATCTCGAGAGGAGAATGGAGAAGGGATTGTGGCGTGGCCACACATACCGTGGGGGGTGATTTCTCGCTTTCTGTCTCTCTGTCTGCCTCTGTCTTTCTGGCAAGTGCACATGCCCGATAGCAAAAACCCCTCCAGGAAAAAGAAAAGAAAAATTAAAAATAGAATCACCATATGATCTAGGAATTGAAAACAGTCTCAGCAATATTCATCCACCCATGACCGTGGCAGCATTGTTGATAGTGACTGAGAGGTAGCATGAGTATCCATTGACAGAAAATGAATGAAGAGGATGCTGTCTATCCAATAGTGGAATGAACTTTTCAGCCTCATGGACTTTTCAGCCTTAAGAAGGAATGAAAATTTGGCAATGCTGCAATGTAAGTGCACCTTGAAGAGATTCTGCAAAGCAAAATAAACCAGTCACAAATAGACAGTGCTTTATGATTCTACTTATATGAGGTACCCAGATAAGTCACATTCCTAGAGAGAGGAAGTGAAATGATGGTTGCCTGTGGGGTAGTGGAGTGGTTGGAGAAGATGGGGAGTTATTTAATGAGTTAGTTTCCGTTTTGCAAGATGAAAATAGTTCTGGAGATGTTAGTGGTGCTGGTTCAGGACAGTATGAATGTACTTAATACCACTGAACTGGAACCAGCAGATGGTATAATGGTTACATTGCCGAACTCCCACATGATTCACGTCCCAGACCCAGTGGCTTAGACTCAATGCCAGGCACATGTACATGTGTACCCAAACCCTGAGTGGAGAATGGAGAAGAAGGGACTATGGTGTGGCCAATCCCCCAGGGGTGATTTCTCGCTTTTTGTCTCTCTGTCTCTCTGTCTCTTTGGCAAGGTTATGCACCCTATTGCAAAAATCTCTCTAAAAATAAAAAATACTTTTCTGAACCATACAAATACAAGTGATAAGGAGGTCAATTTTATATATATGTATATTTTTATCACAGTAAAAAGAATTGGTAATAATTTTTTTTTTAATTAAAAAAATTCATGGGCCAATTGGCATCACAGCAGTAATGCAACTACATCCATGTGGGAAGGTCCCGTGTTCATATCCCAAGGCCACCCTGTACACACAGTGGACGTCCCCACCATCTGCGTTGAGTGATGGTGGATTGCGGAACGGGAACCCTGTTGGCTGCCTGCCTTCCTGCCTGCCTATCTTGTCTGTCTCTGTCTCTGTCTCTCTCTCTCTCTCTTTCTCATGAGAATAAATAAGCTTTGAAAAAAATGCATAAGACTTTTCTTCTGCCTTCTGTTTTAAAATCTTTAATATTCTTTGAACACGTGCTTTAGAGTATAGTGACTGCACAGTATTTCCTCATGTTAGAAGGCCTTAATTACTTACTCAATTTCTATTGTTAGTGTTCATCTTATTGCTAAGCTTTATCTCAGCACATCTTTATTCATAAGTATTTAACCCAATCTCTGACTATACGTTTATAATAGATTCCTTAGAAGTGAGATTTATGGGGACCAGCAGTTGGCGTAGTGGCTATGTTGCTGGACTCCCATGTAGTCGACTGCAGTTCGACGCCCTGACCCAGTGGCTTAAACTCACACCAGGTGTGTGTGCGTGCATGCCCAAGATTCCGAGAGGAGAATGGAGAAGAGATTGCAGCGTGGCCATTCATCCCGGGGGTCATTTCTTGCTTTCTGTCTCTCTGTCTTTCTGGCAAGCACACGCGCCCTATAGCAAAAACCTCTTCAGAAAAAAAAAAAGAAAAAAGTGAGATTCATGTAATATTTTATTCATTCATTCAACAAATACAGTTGCCTACTTTTGCAGACAGTAGTAAGGAAGAGATAAATGGTCTATGACCACATAAAACTTTAAGAAGGGAAGGGAACCAGCAGTTAGCGTAATGGCTATGTCGCTGGATTCCCACGTAGTCGACCGCGGTTCGTGTCCCGGACCCGGTGGCTTAAAACTCACGCAGGGCGCGCGTGTGTGTGTGCCCAAGATCCCGAGAGGAGAATGGAGGAGAAGGGATTGCGGCGTGACCATCCCCCCTGGGGGGTGATTTCTCGCTTCTGTCTCTATGTCTCTCTCTGTCTGTCTGGTGAGCGCACACGCCCTACAGTGAAAATCTCTCCAAAAAAAAAAAAAAAAAAAACTTTAAGAAGGGAATATGAATGTAAAGCAGATAACTATACATTATATTTAAATATATTAGGATGCATTATATTTTAAAATATTAGGATGCATAATTAAGAATACAGAAATACTTTTTTTTTTTAATTTGTGAAATATGACAGAGATGCACAAAACAAAAATTTATGTCCATGGAGCCTTTGCCCGGTGCAAGAAACAGAACATTGCCAAGGCTGTGGACAAGCTATCACCCTGTCCTCCCTCCCCTGCAAGGGTACCATCATACAGGGAAGAGCCATGCCTTTCCTCTGATTTTTTTCACTTGACATTTTAAATTCTGTTATTTTGAAAAAATTGAAACCTCCAATTCCAAAATTGCAAAAATACAGTAAGTACCCACTTATCCTTCACCATATTTATCAGATAATGTTTGCCATCATTGTTTCATTTTCTCTCCCCCTGTCCTGTTACTGTTTTTGCTGAGCTCTTTGAGGATAAGTTGTAGACAAGTGTCTCTTTAGTCTTAAATGTTTTTGCATATATCCTCTAAGAAGAAGGAAATTATCTTTTACAACCATAGAACAGTTACAGGTCCAAGAAATTTAACATGGATGGACTACTGTTATCTAGAGTACAATCCATACTCCCATTTTACTAGCTATCCCACTTAAGTCTCATATGTTGACTTAGGAAAACAAAACAAAGCTTGGATCCAGTCTAGATTCTACGTTGCAGTAAGGACATAAACTTTATAATACAATCAAGTAGGCTTTAAGCAAGGAATACAGCTGCTAATCCATGCTTAACAATTGATTGGATTATTAGGAAAGAAAGCCATTGCAATCTATCCTTTTAGATCTAACAGTCTTTCCATCAGGTATTTGGGTACATAGATATTTATAGGTGTTAAATCTTCTTGATGAATTAGCCCTTTTACCACTATATAATGTTGTTCTTTTTCTCTTACAGTTTTTGTCTTAAAGCCTATTTTGTCTGAAATCAGTATCGTGACTCTAGCCCTTTTTTGATTTTTGTTTGCATTTCTGTTAACCCATTAACATTCAGTGTTGTTACTGATATTTCTGGACCTGTCCCTGTCATTAGTTAGCCAGTTTCTTAGTTGTTTTTTTGGTTCTGTTATTTCTGTCTCTCTCTCTTTAGTTTTCCTGCTATAGCACTCCCTTCAGAACTTCTTGAAGAGCTGGTCTAGTGTTGGTAAAGTCTTTGAGATTTTTGTTTATCTAAGGATGTTTTTATCTTTTCTTCCCATTTGAAGGATAATTTTGCTGGGTATAGTAATCTCGGTTAAAATAGTTTTTCTTCTAACACTTTGAATATATCTTCCCATTCTTTCCTTGCTTGCATTGTTTCTGCTGAGAGGTCCGATGTTAGCCTGATGGGGTAACATTTGTGCATGTCCAACCAAGATCCTGAGAGGAGAATGGAGGAGAAGGGATTGCAACGTAGCCATCCCCCCTGGGAAGTGATTGTGCACTTTCTGTCTCTCTGTCTCTGTCTTTCTGGCGAGCGCACATGCCCAATAGCAAAAACCTCTCAAAAAAAAAAAAAGAAAGAAAAGAAATCCTGTTTCTTTGTAATGACTATGTATATACCATTATTATCTTCTAACATAAATATTTTGCCTCTCATAAACATTAAATCAATTACCTAGAACTGATTTAAAAAAAAAAAAACTATAGCGGTATAATTGATACAGAGTTTAACTGTTCTAAGTATAGTTTGATGATTTTTAGTAAGTTTACAGAATTGTGGAACCATCACCACATTCCAATTCTAGAACATCTCCTTTTTTCAGAAAGTTTCCCTATGCTTATTTGCAGTTGATCCATATTCCACCCCCAGCAACCACTGTTCTCTCTCTGTGGATCTGCCCTTTTTATAAATTATATATAAATGGAGCCATGTATGCAGTCTTTTGGTTTGGCTTCTTTCACTTGGTTTTGTGTTTTTGAGGTTCATTCATGGTTTGTAACAGGTATCAATAGTTCAAGCAGGAGCTTGCTGTTCACCCTGAGCTACTGAGATGATTGTGTGATATCCCTCTCTTTTTTTCCCTGCCCAATGTGGCTTTCTGCCTTTTCTTGTCTGAGCTAGAGCTCAAGCAGAATAAGATTCTCTGCATTTCAGTAGGATCCCTTTCTCATGCCAGGAAGGTAGCTGCATCCTGATCACAGCAGTGACTAGTGCCCATCAGCGGTGTAGCAGCACCACCCAGTGGAGGACAGCCCAGGCCCTAGGCGTCTGTAAGTGAGCGTGGCCGTTGCCTTTTCCGGGTGATGGAGCCACCTGCACCCAAGGCAAATGAATGGCATCAGAACAGTGAAAGTGGGAAACTGAGAGGACTCCAGCTTACCTCAGACCTGAGGAGTTAACATAGTTACGCCAGTTTCTCTTTTCTACCTAGTTCTCGCAGGTGAAGATCTAAGTCATCTTTCATTGTTACTAACGCTCAGGAGATAGGATTTAAGAGAAGATCTGGAGAGTAATGTGGTCCTTAGTGAATGGAGGCTTTGCAGTAGTTTCATGTGGATCCCCTAACAAATTGTCACAAGCTTTGTGGGTTTATTCTCTCACAGTTCTCTGTCCAGATAACTCAGCTCAGTCCACTGCTCGGTGCTCACAAGGCTACGGTTAAGGGATCAGCTGGGCAAAGCTGTTATCTCTGGACTTGTGGAAAGGCCCCACTGGGTCAGACTCCTCCACCAAGCTCCTTCAGGTTGTGGGCAGAATTCAGTTCTTGGAGTTGTAGGACTGAGGTCCGTGTTTCCTCAATGTGTGCTCCCTACCCCTTCTTCTTCTGGCCAACGAATGCACAGTGGATTTTCATACTTTGAGTTTTTGCTTTTCTGAACTTGTGCTACTTCTCTCTTCCTCTTCTGCTTAACTTCTCTGCTTTTAACAATTCATGGTATCTTGTGTTGGACCCACCTGCATAATCCAGGGTTACCTATTTTAAGGTAGTTGGTACCTGCAGAATTTCTTTGGCCACCTAACAGAACATAGCATGGTGTAGCTCAAGGGAACAGAGGTCATGAGGTCAAGATTTCACCCGGGATGTGCTTGTTCTTCCATGGCAGAGTTATGAGCATGGTCTGCGAAGTCATGTGCACACAGGTCACAGGTCTGGATTCTGGCCCTACCTCCTACCTGCTTCATGGCCTTGGGAACATTACTTAACCTTTGTTTAGCACTAACCATCAAGTTGGACAATAGCCTTTTCTAACTTAGAGGGTAGCTGTGAAGATCACGTGGGATGATGTGTCCAGAAGCTTTCGGTAGCACCTGGTACCGAATAAGGTGTTCTCCACGAGCGTGACTGGCAGCAGCTCTGGCGGTTATGGGCGAGCTCTCTGAATGACTGCTGTGTACTTACTTGCATCAGAGAACCTTAGCACAGGGCAGTCCTGGAAGTCTCTGCGATGACGGAAATGTTTCCGGTGTGTCCTGTCCCACCTTGCAGCTCAAAATTGTGGCCTGTGCAACAAAGGGGTGGAGTTCATCATTCATTTATTTATGTGAGTTACTTTAGCCACATACACCTAGAGGACAAGCGAATCGGCTAGAAAGACGTAAGCTGACTTAGGGAGGAGAAAGAGACATGTGAGATGACTTGGGGAGGAGAAAGAAAGAGCTAGGTTTTTTGCTTTTCAACATACAGGTAGTATACACATTCTGACATTTCTGTTGGCAAAGCCTCACTTCAGTGTTGTTCTCTAAACCTAGTCATCTGATTCAGAAGAATCCTGAGAATTATCTGGAAATGTTGAGAGGCTCAGAACTGCAGGCACCCTATTTTTACCAGTTTGTGGCAGCCTTAGGTTTCCCGAAGTTATTGTCAGAAAGCGACGGCAGTGGCGTGACCGTGCACCCTGCTTGTCTGCTAATTCTTACTCTGCCGGTGCGCACTTCTGTGGGGGCTCAAGATCTCGCGCTTTTACACCAGCATTCCTTCTGTCTCTCGCCTTCTGACATTCTTTTGTTTGACAGTCAAAATGTTCTTGTCCTACACAGCTTGGTTTTTCAAAGCCCCATTTGAACGAAGACCCAGAACCATCTTTGTTCTTATTCGACAACAGCTGCTTCCACTTAAAATAAGTAGTAATTAAATCGTTTTACAAACTGGGTACTTTTCTATTGGCAGTGAAAATGAACAGCTTTTGGACTTGCTTTGAGTTGTCTAAAATTGTGTCTTGTTTGGGACTTTTGTAGCCAGCCTGTCTCGGTCAGCCTTCCTATCTCAGAGATACTATGAAGACTTGGATGAAGTCAGTTCGACCTCTTCCATCTCCCAGTCTCTGGAGAGTGAAGATGCCCGGGCGTCCTGTAAGGAGGAGGAGGCAGTGGTCCAGGTCCCTCGGCATGCCCCTGTGGTTCGCACTCCCTCCATCCAGCCCAGTCTCCTGCCCCAGGCGATGCCTCTTGCTAAATCTCAGCTGATTCAAGGCCCTTCTCCTGGTGTGATGGGAACGTCAAGTAAGTAAATAGTGAGGAAGGAAAAGGTCTTTTTTCCCTATGAGAGTTCTAACTTTGGAGGAACTTGACTGGGTCTCAGTCCATCACGCTAGTAAGGCCTTTGGTTCTAGCCCATTTCTGCTAGTGTTCCAGAAGCTAGAAGACTAATTCCACAGATGTGTGTTCCCCTCGAAAGTGGTGGTGGGACATTGTGCGGGAGAATACTCTCCAGGGATATGCCCCGTAATAACGTTGCTGTCGAGTCCAGCTTGGGGCTTTTAGAGTAGACCTCTGTCAGGAGTGGGTACTGCCCTCAGCGCAGTGCAGCACCCACCCCGCCCGTCCTGGCCGCAGCCCTGTATGCCTCCCGAGCAGATTCTGCTCAGCGCTCACCAGCTCACCGGGCAGCTGCCCTGAGTGCTCGCACCTTCAGCACAGTTTCCGGGCTTGGCCTTGGAGTGACTTTCAGCAAAGGACAGGTACCTGACAAATGCCAGGTGCTAGAAAAGATTAAGGAATGGATCTGTGCTGCTGTGAAAGTGGCACATGGAGCAGTATCAGAGGTGTGGCCACATCAGGTGTCCTAGCTAGTAGGAGAGATGGGCAGGCAGATTGCAGGTAGTGTCAGAGAAGAGAGCCAGCCTGTCAGGTGACAGGTCCTTGTCTGTCTTTAAGAGCTATTCATCATAGCGTTTTCCCTGCAGCCTAATGCGGAGGGAGAATTTACCACTTTTAACTTTGTGTGTTCCTGTTCTCTGACCCACTTTCTCACCTAATTTTTCTTCTCCCTTCAGTGTCTACATCTGCTAGCAAAATGATCCCTCAAGGGGCTGATAGCACAATGCTTGCCACAAAGACGGTGAAGCATGGCGCACCCAGCCCCTCCCACCCCATCTCGGCTCCCCAGGCAGCTGCTGCCGCGGCGCTGAGACGGCAGATGGCCAGTCAGGTGCCAGGTAAAACCAGCCCACAGCCCACAGGGACTGAGCATGAGCTGTTATAGGCACAGGCCAGGGCAGGAGAGGCGAGAGACAAGTGACTCTCTTCGCTGCCCTGCAGAAGCAAAGACCGATGTGATAGCCCTCTTCTCCAGGAGAGAGTTCTGAGGAGGCACAGACTAGGTCTGAAATTCTTTCCTTTTTAGGGGAGGTATTAGATCTGCCATGTTTGGTTAAGTGGGAAATCAGTGGTGGTTGGTTTTTTATGAAGTTGATGATCCCTACTCTTGAACGTCTGCTTTGAGCCCTAAAGTTATCTTTGAAATTATTAATAGGTCATCTGATAACATCAGAATTGTCTCATATTTTCTTGAGAGTCCCAAACCACACTGGGAGGTGGATATTTTGTATTAGAGGAATGGAAGGTTCAGAGAGGTGAGGGTTATCTAACCAGTAAGTAGCAGAACCCAGACTCCAACCAGCCCACTATTCTATTTCAAAGAGCTTTTTCTTAACATTATAAACTTGGTCTTCATTGATGAGAACCCTACTGAGCTGATAGCACTTAAATTTTGTCAACAGTCTATGGGTATCTGAAATTTCTACGTTAGAATTTAACAGTCTGGGTAGTTGGTCTATAGGACTTCAGTTATTACTACTAGAGTTATCAATTTTGTAAGCCAGTGGTTCTCAACTGGAGACCACCCTTCCCCCTCCATCCACTCAGACAGTTGGCAGTGTTGCTGGCATGAGAGGGTAGAGCCAGGAATACTGCAAAGAAAATCTTCTAAAAACTTTGTTGTGGACTCCCCCATGGGAAGGGGTTATGTAGCACTAATGTCTAAAGTGCCAAAGTCTAGGAACTCTGGTAGGAGCCATGTGCCACTCTGGGAACTCTTAAGGCTCCCGCCACCTATACTTACAATAGGAGCCATACAAGTCAATGGTGGAGAATACAAAAAAATCTCGAAAAATCAGGTTTCAGGCCAGGCTGATGAGAAACATGACCCTGGCCACGGGATGATCTCAAGGCCAGCCCTGACCCTAACGTGGGTCCAAGACTCGGACCCGGACTCAGACTCGGAAACAATTCTTTAAAAAAAACCCAGGAAATCTGCATTGATTTACATACGCATGGGCATGACCCTGACCAAAGACCAAAAAGACATGGCTTGATTTAGGCAGTAAAGAATTACCATTAAGATGGGACCAGCAGTTAGCATAATGGCTATGTTGCTGGACTCCCACATAGTCGACCGCGGTTCAAGTACCGGACTCGGTGGCTTAAAACTCACGCCGGGCGCGTGTGTGTGCATGCCCAAGATCCCGAGAGGAGAATGGAGGAGAAGGGATTGCGGCGTGGCCATCCTCCCTGGGGGGTGATTTCTCGCTTTCTGTCTCTATGTCTCTCTCTGTCTGTCTGGCGAGCACACGCGCCCTATAGCAAAAAAATTTAAAAAAGAATTACCATTAAGGCAGGGAGTGGTGGCGCAGCAGTACCACAGTACTCTGTGAGGTCGACCCTCATGGGAAGGTCACAGGTTCTCGTTGGAGGTCTCTGTACCCATGATGGGCTAGCCAAGGCTGGAGGTGGATTACTGTATAAAGATCCTATTGGAAGTATATGTCTCTCTCCCTCTGTCCCTCTCTTCCCCTCTCTGTCTGTTTCCTTCTCTCATGGAGGAAATAAACTAATTTTTTAAAAAAGAATAGAGGACCAGCAGGTAGCTTGGTGGCTAAGGTGCTGGAGTACCACATGGCCTATCTCAGTTCAAGTCTTGGACCTAGTGGTTTGCTTTCTCACTTTCTCTCTCCCTCTCTCTGCTGAGCACAGATGCCCTATAGCAAACTTAATTATAATGAATTTAATTAATTAATAAAAATTACCATTACATCAAATGGTGAAAAGCAAAGGATTTCTAAGAGAATTTTAATTATTAAAACCGTTATTAAGACACCTAATATATATTGGAGAGCAAGAACAAGGTAATTTTTTAAGGTAATTTTGAGCTTTCTGGAAATAGAACTCTGTGATGCTTTTTTCAAATATTACTTGAACCAAGCAGAACTCTGGCATTGTGCTGAACAGGCTCTATATCAAGCTAGCCGAGTCAGTTGTTTCTAAGCTGAAACTTCCAGGACTTAGGATTGTCCCGGTGTAGCAGGAGCTGGCGTGACCTCCATAATCACATTGGAAGCACTGATTCCTAAGGTGTAGGCATCTTTGAATGGGAGAGATGAACCGCGTGCAGTCGTAGGCCAGCTGTCCCTGATCGCTCCTCCGGAGAGCTGCAGATCCACCATGCTGCTTCGGGTACAGCTTTCACCTCTGCCAAAGCAATGAGAAGAGAGCAAGAGCTTTGCTCAGGTTTTCTTAGTAGTCAATTACAGAATATCATTCTGACTTCTGAAAAACAGTCAAATTATAAGACATAAGAGGTGAAAGATCAGTTACTGTCAAAGAGAATTCCATTGCCATTCCCTCATTCAGTCCTCTCGGCCTCCTCCCTCTTTCTCATCCAAGCTCATTTTCCACCTTTCTTCATTGCCTGTCTGTCTCACTGACCTGTGAGCGCCTTTAGAGAAGAAACTGCACTTTAGACACCTTTTTCATTCTCACTACCTGATACAGAGCCTGGCATGTCCTAAGCACAAGCAAAAAAAGGATGGAGTAAATGGATAGCAGGAGCCCTGAGTCTGAGTGCTGCTCACCTTCTAGCTCTTGCTGACTTTCCCTGACTAGCCCTAGCCCACACTGGGCAGGTGTCTCAGCTGCGCTATAGAAAAGCTGACCAGGGACTGTTTTCTCCAGCTCCGTTGTGTTTCCTTGGACTGCCCGAAGTCTGTTCCATGTCCTTCTTTACTGAAGGAGGCCGGGTGCTCACTCAACACAGCGCCCAGAACTGCCTAGAGTTCCTTTATACGATTAGGTTGCAGTCTGCATGAGTTTGTGTCCTGGTCATTTATTATATGTGACTAGACTTTTTGACCCTTTACTGGAATTGATACAGTTCTCTCTCCTCTCTATTTAAATAGCTGTAAGTACTTTGACTGAATCGACTTTGAAGACTGTCCCTCAAGTGGTAAATGTGCAGGAATTGAAGAGTAATCCTTCAGCTCCTTCTGCTACGATGGGGTATGTATGACCCTCTCACGTGTTTAAGCCAGTGAGCGAATGGTTCTGTAACAGAAACGAACTGCCTGTAGGGAGCAGCGTTGCTATGGGCATGATGCCCTGAGGGTGACAGCTACGCCATGTGCACAGCTGGGTTTTTAGGAGGGCCTTTTCAGTGTGTTAGGAACAGTTGCCTTGTAGACCTTAAAGTCCATCTTTGTGACATTTACTCAGTTTGCTGCTTGTCCAAATGTGCCAGTCCACGCACAGTACACATTGATTCTTAGGGTGAGTATATAGTTGGAGTATTTTCTGTTATTTTCCTTTCTGTGAGAAATTTTTGCTATAGGACACATTTGCTTGCCAAAGAGACAGGGAGAGACAGAAAATGAGAAATCACACGCTGGGGGGATGACCACACCCATCTCTTCCATTCTCTTGGGATTTGAGGCATATATATACACACACACACGTGTTTGGTGTGAATTTAAGCTGCCAGGTTTGGGACTTGAACCTTGATCAGCTACGTGGGAGTCCAGCAATGTAACCTTTATACCATCTGCTGCTCCCTGTTTTTCCCCTTTTTAATGTTCTCAGGGTTCTAAAGTTGTTGAAGCTTAAGGTCTAATGCAGACCATTGATTCTGAAAACTGATGATTCAGGACTGACATTTTCTCCCTTCTTCCTCTCCCTGGCCATTTCTGTTCTTTCGTATTTTGTTTGCCTTTTGTTTGAAAAAGAAAATAGTCTTTTTTTTGTTGTGTTTTAAAGAACTTTTTACTGTGGGGTGCATATGCTTGCTGGAGAGACGCAGAGCAAGAAATCTCCCTCCAGGGGGTTGGCCACGCTGCAGTTACTTCTCCTCCATTCTCCTCTCGGGATTTTGGGCCTGTGCACATACACACACACACACACACACACCTGGTGTGAGTCTTAAGTCACAGGATCCAGGACTCGAACTGCAGTCAACTATGTGGAAGTCCAGCAATGTAACCATTATGCCATCTGCTGGTCCCGAAAAGTAGTCTTTTAAAAGGAGCCCTGAGGCCAGTCCATGGAGTGGTGGTTAAGGCTACTAGATCCCATGTGGCCGACTGCACAATTTGAGTCCTAGACCCGACTCAGAACACATGTGAAAAACACATCGGTGCGTGTGCGTGTGTGTCCAGAGTCCTTGGGAGAGAGAAAAGGCGGAGAAGAGACTGCAGCCGAAATATTCTCCATAGGAGCCGCTTTCCACTTTCTCTGTCTGACAAATGCACGCTCTCTAGCAAAATTCAGAACCAAAACTAAAACCAAAAGCAGCCCTGTTTGGATACCTCCAGCTTCCCTTCCATGCCACGTGTGAGGGTGGAGCCACTTCTCTTTATCATGTATGTGCTTAGAATTTGGGCTGTGGACTCCCTCCACAACTCTGGGCCCGGTTCATAGGATACGTCTCTGCCTTGCCTTTTGGTGACAGACTCCTTCAGACCTTGTGTCCCCACGGCATAGGGGAAGGTTGGGACGTTTCCCTGACATGAAGGCGGGGATCACTGAGGGAGCAGGAGCTGCTTCCGCTCATTGGTCCAGCTGTGAGAAGATTAGCCACAGGCTCCATGTTTTTTCCAGAACCTGCTTACCAACTCTGTCACCCACCCAGAGGGGACCTGCTCTGTCTGTTTTTGCTTTGCTGTGTGACCTTGTGTCACTGACCCCCTGGCCTCATTTTTCCGTGTTGGTCCATTTATCAACACTGCCTGCTTTAAGAATTTTTCAGTTATCCAGGGCCGTACGAACAGCCAAAAAACAAGCCTAGCCACTTTCCTATCTTGTAGTGACCTCGAAGCCTTGGTATGCTGTTTAGACCAAGGTGGTATTTGTGGCTGTTGTGAACTTTTCAAGGGAAAGAACTGTGCATTAGAAGTCAGGGACTACAGCTAGATTCCAAGGTTAGGGAAGGCAAGGAAGCCCAGGCCACGGCACTGGGGTGGCCATGGCCTTAGTGGCTGGCCATGCAGGAGAGGTGCTCCCTGCAGTTTTCACTTTTCCTTCTGTTGAGCTCTGTCTCCATCATGGAGCTCATTGGAGCTGATCTCTGAAAAGGATTGTATTCAGCGGGCAGTTGAGATTGCTCTTTTCGGCACGAAAAATAGACACAACAGTTCACAAGGAATCTTGAACAAACTTCTGTCCCCACAGGATTGGGCTCTTGTGCTCACCATGGTGTTTGAAGTGTAGTTTCTTATAACCATTTATTAAACAATAGGTAAACTAAGCAAATTGGTTAAAGAAAATAAGTATTTGCCACTTTCTCTCCATAGGAAAGATTGAGAAGGAAGCATTTTGTCATACAGTGACTGACTTTCAGATTCTTTCAGGCAATGGTTTCCTAACTGTATTTTAAGTGTTAAATTTTGCATTTTTCTGTGTGGTATCTTACAAAAGACTCTGTAGAATGAGCTTATGTAAGCCTGCCATTGGTACAGCCTATGTTTATTGGCCTCGTTCTGTTTATCGACTAAGCATCTCTTTTATGAAATGTCTATCTGAAGCAAGCCCTGACTGTTAGACTGCCTCCAGGGTGGGTGCACTCGCTTGATGGGGCAAGTCCTTTATGGAATTACAATTTAATTTTTTTTTTTTTTTTTTTTTTTTTTTTTGGGGAGTTTTTCACTTAAGGGTGAAGAC
>NW_006203448.1:2768137-2816560 GCF_000334495.1 Tupaia belangeri chinensis | reverse complement strand
TTTTTTGGAGAGGTTTTTGCTATAGGATGTGTGTGCTCACCAGAAAGACAGAAAGCGAGAAATCACCCCCCCAGGGGGATAGCCATGCCGCAGTCCCTTCTCCTCCATTCTCCTCTCGGGATCTTGGGCACGCACGTACATGTGCCCGGCATGAGTTTAAGCCACCGGGTCCGGGACTCAAACTATGGTCTACTTGGGAGTCCAGTGACATAGCCATTACGTCAACTGCTGGTCCCATGGGGCAAATTCTTAACACAGCATCTGTTACAAGCATGCTCCTGCAGGTTAGGAGTACAGGAGAGAACCAAACCTACTGAATTCCTGCTTTCATTGTACTGGGGCTTCAGCAATGAGGCTGCCATGAAAGTACCAATCACACAAATGGTTACTTCGTTGCAATGCAGTATGTTCAATGAAGGAGTTCAGGGCACTGAGAAAGCATCTAACAAAGTAGGCTGATTGTGTCTGGGCTGGAGGAGGAGTTTGATAAGGAAAAGATGCTGTTGCTGAAAGTTGAACAGAGACTAGAAGTTGCTAGGTATAGTAGAGAGAAGAATGTTGCAGACAAGGGTTGCAAACATGTGAACACCCCAGGCCTGGTAAAGGGCAGAGCAGGTTTGAGGCGATGCTGAGAGAAGGCCAGAGTAGCAGAAGTCATGGCAGGAAGGAAGGATGTGAAGAACATGGTGTCAGATGAAGTTAGAAGAGATGGCATTTCCCACTAGACCCATCATTCCTTTCAGGATGGCATTCATTCACTGTTTTTTTTTTTTTTTTGGAGAGGTTTTCACTATAGGGTGCGTGCGTTCGCCAGACAGAGACAGAGAGACAGAAAGCGAGAAATCACCCCCCACGGGGGATGGTCACGCCGCAATCCCTTCTCCTCCATTCTCCTCTCGGGATCTTGGGCATGCACGCACATGCGCCCGGCGTGAGTTTTAAGCCACCGGGTCCGGGACGCGAACCGCGGTCAACTATGTGGGAGTCCAGCGACATAGCCATTACGCTAACTGCTGGTTCCCTTCATTCACTGCTCTTTAAACAATACTGATGAGCATGTGCTGTGCTCCACACTGTCCTAGGTGCTGGAGATAAAGCAGCCAGCAAATACTCTTGCCCTGGTTGTGGAGAGATGACCGATAAGCAAGATGTGTAAAATACCAGTCATTGATATGATGGGGAAATTAAAGTAGGAGACGGGATTAGGGACTGTTGTCTGAGTGTGACTTACATAGGGCTGCCAGAGAAGTCCTCCCTGGGAGGTGACATTTGAATGGTTACCAAAAAGCTAGAGAGCAGGTTTCATGACTCCCAGAGGGAGGGAGACTCAGTACAGACAGCCTGAAGCAGAAGTGTGTCTGCAAGGTTTAGGAAAGAGCCAGGAGGTCTTGGTGGCTAGAGCAGAGAGAGCCAGAGGGAGAGCACTGGGAAGTGAGGTCAGGGAATACGTGAGTGGACAAGTACCTGCTGAAGCCTTCACATGCAGTTCTTTGAATATCCACTTAGTGGAATTGCTGGATCATATAATTCTATAATTAGCTTTTTGAGCTAAACACAGCGTAAACTTTTTTTTTTTTTTTTTTTTTTGATTTTTTTTTTTTAATTTTTATTTTTATTATCATTGTAATCTTCTTTATATTACATTGGATTACATATAACTTTACATTGTATTACATTGTTTTTTCAAAAGGGAATGCCATGCATGTCAGTCAGTACAGAGACATTAATCTCCCCACTTCAACATTCAATATCTTTTCTGTTTTCCCCAATCATTATTTTTATTATTCTAATTATTTTTATAAAACAGTCAATTGTTATTTCTCGTTTTGCTTGTAAAAATACTTTGCCCATCATGAAATACTTCTCAGACCAATCCAGTTGAGAATACTATACATGTCATCATCAACAGTTAATAACCCCTATCTGTTTCTCACTAACGTCCTGTCTCTCTATTGTTCACTTGCTATCTTTCTCTATCCTCTTCTCTTCACTTACCCCATTCCACACTGTCCTATTCTCATTAAGTACCTTCACTGTGTTTATGTCCTCCGAATTTTTGCTCTCTATTATAGAGTGCGGATAGTCGGTATATATTGAGTGGATACATACGATATCTTTCTTTCATAGCCTGGCTTACTTCACTCAGCAATAGATCCTCCATATCTGACCATTTTCTATCAAATTCCAGGGTCTTGTTATTTTTTATGGCTGAGTAGTATTCCATAGAGTATATATACCACACTTTTCCAATCCATTCATCAGTTTGTGGACATTTAGGTTGGTTCCATGTCTTGGCAATTGTGAATAATGCTGCAATAAACATGGATGTGCAAGCACTTTTCTGACTGAGCGTTCTCCTGTCTTTTGGGTAAATACCCAGAAGTGGGATTGCTGGATCAAATGGTAGTTCTATTTGTAGATCTTTGAGGAACCTCCATATTGTTCTCCACAGTGGTTGAACTAGTTTACATTCCCACCAACAGTGGAGGAGGGTTCCCTTTTCACCACATCCCCGCCAACACTTATCACTTTTTATATTCTTAATCTTTGCCATTCTGACAGGGGTTAGGTGGTATCTCATTGTGGTTTTTATCTGCATTTCCCTTATGATGAACACAGCGTAAACTTTTACAAAACTCCTCTGTCATTTACTTTACCAGCAGCAACATGCAGTTCCAATTGCTTCACCTTCTCACCAACACTTGTTATTGACTTTTATTTTTCCTAATTGTTTTCCTACCAGAGAGAGAGAGAGAGAGAGAGAAAGGAAGAAAGAAAGAAAACACACGCACGCACACACGCACCTCACAGTGGGACATGGTCAGACTGCAGTCCGTTCTCCTGCACGTCCCCATCTGTCAGAATTCGGGGCAGACGTGCTCATGTGCCCAGTGTGTTCTTTACTGGGCCATGGAGTTGGCCCTAAGACTACTTTGTAACATAGACATTATTGTATTTTTATTTTCATTCAGTTCAGAAATACCTTAAATTTATCCTTTGGTCTGTTTATATACTTATGAGTTGTTTAGAAGTTTCTAAGTATTTAGTTTCTAAATAATTGCAGATTTTTCAGCTACCTTTTTGCTATTTTTTTTTTCCTAATGTAAATCCATTGTGCCAGAGAATATACTGTGTATAACTTGAATTTTTAGATTTATTAAGTCTTGTTTATGGCCTCAAACTGGGACCAGCAAGGTGTGTGTTTGTTTTTAATTTGCTGTAGGGTACTTAAACTCACTAGAGAGAGAAAGAAAAAAAAAAAAACCCTCCATAGGGGAACAGGGGTTTTGGTTTTTTGTTTTTGAGAGATCTCTTTGCTCTGGGGTGCAATATTATATGGTACATGTGCTCGCCGAAGTGACAGCGTGAGAAATCACTTCCTGTGGGGGTGGCCATGCTGCAGTCCCTTCTCCATTCTCCTCTCAGGATCATGGGCACACACGCACATGCAACTGGCATGAGTTTTAAGCCACCAGATCCGGGACTCAAGCCGCAGTCAGCTATGTGGGAGTCTAGTGATGTAAACGTTACACCATCTGCTGGTCCTTTGTTTTTATTTTTTATTTTCTTTTTAAGGAATCATTTATTTCCATTTGTTATTATTATGTTTTAATTTGACCAGAGACAAAGAAAAAGGGAAAGCAAGAAAGCAAGCTGCCAGGTCTGGGACTTGAACCCTGGTTGGCCTTGTGAGAATCCAGGCCCTTTAACCACCACATCACCTGCCGGCTCTGGTTTTGTTTTTGTTTGTTTTTTGAGAGGTTTTTGCTATATGGTGCATGCGCTTAACAGAAAGAGACAGAAAGCGAGAGATCACCCCCAGGGGGGGATGGTCACACCATAATCCCTTCTCCACCATTCTCCTCTCAGGATCTTGGGCACGAATGCACATGTGCCCAGGTCTGGGATTCCAACCGCAGTTGACTAAATGGAATTCCAATAACATAGCCATTATGCCATCTGCTGGTCCCTTTTTTCTTTTCTTTTTTTTTTAATAGACCATATTTAGGCTTTTGGGCCATATGATCTCTATCTCTTGTCTACTCAGTTCTGCCGTTGTAGCCTAAATATAGCCAGAGATGATATGTAAATGAATAAGCATGGCTGTGTTATAAAAAAAACTGTGTTTATAAAAAACAGCTGGTCCTCTGTGTGTATCCTGCAGATCCCTGACCTACAATACCAGTCATCTTGGTGAACGTTCTGTATGCACGTTAAAGGGCGTGTGTTCTGCCATCGTTCGGCACGTTCTGTGCTTACTAATCAGGCGACGTGGGTTGGTGGTGTACAACCTTCACGTGCACTGTCTGCCCCCTCAACTTGTAGTGTTGTCAAAGGGTGGTAACAAAACGAAGAAACAGCTCTTCTGTGTTCGTGGCAGTGTTTGGAACAGCTTGGTTGTGCTCTTCCATGTTTATCGCATTTGATAGTTTCACTTTCTATTAATTTTTTTATTTAACTTTTTTCATGAGCAAGAATTTCTCTGCCTGCTTGTCTCACATACACATATTCTTGACATGGTCTCATTGCGCCCTGATACCTGCCTCTCCCCACCCACCAGCCTTCCAGCCAGCCAGGATCTTGGGCATAGCTGGCATGTCAACATGGGATCTGAGCCAGGCCCTCCTCATGTTCCAGCACCAAGCAGCAGCGCCCTGCGACTGTGCCACCGTGTGGGGCCCCACCGTTCATCTGAGCAGTCTGGACCACATCGAGCCCAAGAATTTTGCAGTCGTTTCTCTCCAAGAACACGAGTTTTTTTCAGGGACCTTTTGTGCTTCCATCGCTCACACCCTACACAGGAGCTCTGGTGATACTGGCGATGTTGCTGTCATTTGTAGACTTAAATACATGCCTCGGGGCTCTGTTGTAAGGCCACTTCCTGCTCATGGGCCTTTGATTTTAGTTTTCAGTTGTAGCACAGAAACTGTCAGGATGAATTTCTGGTGATGTCTTTCAGATCTGTGTTGCTAGACAGTGGAACAGTCGTCCAGAATGTGGTGACTTCACGTTGGGCTTTCACGTCTCTTGAGCGCTGCTGGCTCTTGGTTTCCATTGCATTCGTTCATGATCCTGCGTGGATCTTTGGACTTGTTTATTTGGGCGTATTCTGTCCTTCTCTTCGTGCTCTCGTGGATCACAGTAGTGAATTTTTAGACCGCTTTGTCAGGCGGTCTGTGAGCTGACCGCCGTTTCTCCACCAGGTGTCACGTGCCCTGATGTGTGGGTGCCACACATCTTATTGTGCTGTTCGGGGGTTTGGGATACCCAGGAGATATGTGCATGGCACAGGGAAATGGAGCAGTAATGACACGCGATCTAACTTATGCCGGACTTAATCTGTCACAACTAGACAGATTAAGTGTAAACATTTTTCTTTTTTTTTTTTTTTTGAGAAGTTTTCGGTATAGGACGCGTGCGCTCGCCACACAGACAGAGAGAGACATAGAGACAGAAAGTGAGAAATCACCCCCCAGGGGGGATGGTCACGCCGCAATCCCTTCTCTTCCATTCTCCTCTTGGGATCTTGGGCACACATGCACATGCGCCCGGCGTGAGTTCTAAGCCACCGGGTCCAGGACGCGAATTGCGGTCGACTATGTGGGAGTCCAGCGACATAGCCATTATACTAACTGCTGGTTCCCTGATCATTTTTTCCTATGAGGCACGAGTCTATCTTTTCTCTTCCAAATTCATTTTTGTTTTTTTTTTGGAGAGGTTTTTGATATAGGGCACATGTGCTCTCCAGAAAGAGAGACAGAAAGCGAGAAATCACCCCCCGGGGGGGATAACCATGCCACATCCCTTCTCCTCCATTCTCCTCTCAGGATGTTGGGCATGCACGCACACGTGCCCGATGTGAGTTTAAGCCACTTGGTCCGGGACTCAAACTGTGGTCAACTACATGGGAGTCCAGCAACATAACCATTATGCCAACTGCTGGTCCCACCAAATTCATATTTTGATGGGAAAATATTAATCCACCCGGAAATCTAGGGGAGAGCTCTGAAAAATAAACCAGATCATACACCTACTACTGCTGTACATACCAGGCAAATTGCTTTGTACTGAGGACAGACAAAGCTGAAAACATTGTCCCTGGCAACCATGGACACTTGAGACTGCATTAACAGGTGATTTCTCCCCCAGCTCTTAACACTGAATAACGATTGAAATAACATTTACCCACACACAGTGTTCAGGCGTAAGAAAGGATGGTGAGAGCTTGTTCTGCAAATAGTTGTGCACTTCTAGTCCAGCAGCGCAGGTGCAGGCTGGGAACAGACCAGTGCTCCCGTGGCTCCCATCGACTGTCCTGGTGAACCCTGGGCTCTGGGAGAAGCGGGGACCTCCTGCTTGGGTAACACCTTTCAGCTATAGCTATACATGGCAGCAAATCGGCACATCCCCTAGGTTTTGTCACACATCCTTTTCAGGCTCGGAAAAGAGAATCTAGGGATGGGGAGGGCTTGCTTTCTAGATAAGAAAATAGATGTAATTCTGAATAGTTGCCAGTTTTTTTTTCTTAGGTTTGCCGGAAGGAAAGTAGTTTTTAAAGTCAAAGTCACTGCTTTGACTTTTATCCTGAAAACCCAAATTTCATTTGTAAAATTTATTCTTCAATCAAAAAAATGTTGAATAAGTTTGGTTGGAGTCCCAGACGTCTGTGTTCTCCCCAAACTTGGTGTCTTTACTAGAGTGAACTTTGACTAAGGGATGAATGTGATTTCCATCCAGTCATGCCTTTCTCTGAACTCACGCTTTGTGTGTGTTTCAGTTCTTCAGTGCCGTACTCTGCAGCTAAAACACCTCACCCCGCGTTGACGCCTGTGGCTGCCAACCAAGCCAAGCAGGTACTGTACTGATCAGTGCTGTACGTCTGCAGTGTCTGTCTTTGTGTCTAAAGGCCATCCTGTTTTCGGTCCAGACTTTAAGTGCACCGTGAGCCGGGTGAAGACCTGTGACCCTTTCCCCACAGTTTGTGCCAGTGTTAACGTGGTTATTAACCAGAGTAAGTCAGTCAGGACCTGCCTGACACTCTTCACCCGCCATTGACATTATGTACCAGGTCATCTTGGGTCGTAATTCTAATTCTGTGCCTTTGTGTGATGCTCTGGTTTGCAGTTTGATTTCTTTTAACACTGTCTCAGTCGACCCATACGACAACCAGGCGGAATAGGTAGGAAGGTGTTCTGATACTGATGAAGGTCTCACTGATGAAGGAGCCTTGACCCAAGTGCCTAGTGCGAGCTCACCTGATTAGTAAGTGGCAGGCCCCGGCTGGAGCAGGACTTCTCTTCCTGTCCATTTCTCTTGTTTCTATGTCGTTCGTATCATTGTCTCAGGAACACATTATTTTGTTTTCTCCTGCTATCCCTGTTTCTCAGTTTGACTATTTTCAGTGCTGTTTATGTCTAGCTTCAGCTTTTTCCTGCTAAACATTGTCTCTTAGAAAAATAGGCTATACTTCCGTTAAATATCCCAGAAGAAAATAATAGAGGTGGCTGAAAGGCAAATCTGGCTACCTCTGAAAAGTTTGCTAGGAAACCCTGATTCCTCTGCCTCCCTTACATCTTTCTATGAGAGTAACTTCAGGTTGTGTTTGAGATCAGAGCTTGAAACTGAACATCGGAACTTGCCAGTTGTGAGTTCTCGAACACGGCCCTCTTCTTAGCTTACCGTAACCTAAACTGGCATTTAAGCCTGTGGTGTTGGCCCACTCCTCTGGAGGTTTCAGCTTCACAGTGGAAGACACAGGGTAAGGCCTGAGTTGTGATAGGCGAGGGAAGGAGCATTGACTAGAGATGGGTAAGGCAGAACGTTTTGCTTTGAGCCTTACCGTAAATTCATTGGGAACTGGAACCCTTTTATTAATTTCCTCATTCATTAATGTATCTACCAAGCACGGCTTGGCCTTTTTCTTGCCATGCACAGTGCTAGGCACTGGGCAAACCGTCATGCTCAATAGGCATGACTCTGCTTTCTGGGAGCTTGTAAGATATTTCTATTTCAGAGACCAACAGTTGGCTTAATGGCTATATCGCTGGACTCCATGTGGCTGACTGCGGTTCAAGTCCCAAACCCAGTGGCTTAAACTCAAGCTGGGCGCGTGCGCGCGCAAGATCCCAAGAGGAGAATGGAGGAGAAGGGATTGCGGTGTGACCATCCTGCCAGGGAGTGATTTCCCATTTTCTTTCTCTTTGTCTCTGTTTTTAGAGGTTTTTGCTGTAGGGTATGTGTGCTCGCCAGACAGAGAGACATAGAGACAGAAAGCGAGAAATCACCCCCCAGAGGGGATGGCCACGCCACAATCCCTTCTCCTCCATCCTCCTCTCGGAATCTTGGGCACGCACGCACACATGCCCAGCGTGAGTTTTAAGCCATTGGGTCTGGGATACGAACCGCAGTTGACTACTTGGGAGTCCAGCAACATAGCCATTACACTAACTGCTGGTCTCTCTTTGTCTCTGTCTTTCTGGCAAGCGCATGCGCCATATAGCAAAAACCTCTCCAAAAAAAGAAAAAGGTATTTCTATTTCCATCTTCTAATTTGATCTCACACTTACATTGAAACTTTGTCTTTTTTCTTTTCTCTTTTTGGTAATTAAGGTAAGTAAAAGTGTTTACATGTGTTTAAGTTGTGTTATTCCACTTACATTTTACGCTTCTTTATTCTAAAGTTGGTTAATGGCTTAACACAAACATTGTGCTTATGTTCTATTGTAGGGGTCTCTAATAAATTCACTAAAGCCGTCGGGGCCCTCACCAGCATCCAGTCAGTTGTCCTCTGGTGACAAAGCTTCAGGTCAGTTTGCATTGGTTTCACTGAAAATACAGGTGAAAAGCATTCACAGCAGAGTACTGTTCTAGATCACAGAGGAATTTGACATAGACAGCCAAGTACACAGGTCATGTTTAAACGGTTACAGCAAGCGGCTAGCAGGTGGCAAGGAGGTTAAGGTACCTCGATCTCCACATGGCCGACTCTGTGGTTTGAGTCCTGGACCTAGTGACTCAAAAATCACTCCAGGCACATGTGCGTACATGCACAAAATCCTGAGAGGACAGTAGAGGAGAAGGAATTGCGGTGTAGCCATCTCATCTATCTATTTCCCTGCCCTCCCCCCACCCCGCCGCCTCGTGAGCACACACCCTATAGCAATACCTTAAAAAAAGAAGGGAAAAAAAACTTGCAGCAAATGGAGTTGTTCCAGGAAATCAGTGAGCACTTCAGTAGCGCTGTCTAGACTTCTGAATTTTTTAAGTTAGTTTGAAAAATTTTAGCGTGATAGGAGAAAACCTGACAGATGATCAAAGCATAGAGAGGAATGACTCTGAATATTGAATTCTCTATGTCTTCTCAAAGAATTGAAAATTCTTTTGATTCACAATGACAGTGCAAAAAGTAGTAAAATATAGAAAGTAAAACAGATTTGTGTAAGATTTCCTAGTAGATTTAATAAGTTGATATTACAGGATTTTATGGCTTCATGTACGTCCCCAGAACTCACTCAGACATAATTATTATAGTTAACTCCGTCTTTACTGTAGCATAGTGCTTTAACCAGGAGAGTCTGCGCTGCACAAGCCACCTTGAAGTGGCTAACAACCTGGTTCCTCCTCAGTGTGCCCTTTCATTGGTCCTTTTTTTTTTTAGATTTTTGTCATAGGGTACATGTGCTGGCTGGAGAGAGACAGAGAGAGAGAGAAAGTGAGAAATCAGCCCCCGGGGGATGGCCAGCGCTATCCTCTCACCTCCATTTTCTTCACAGGATTTTGGGTACCTTTTTCATTACTAGGTATTTATTTCTCTTTCACTTGCTAGATAGTCAGGGTTTAGAAATGAACTTATTTTGTTAGGAAAACTTCCCTGAAAAATACTATTAAGTTTATAAAAGTGAATTTTTTTCAAAGAAAAAAAAATATTTTTAAAGCCTCATTAATTAAGAATGAAAATACTTTCACTGGTTTTCTGATTACAGAACTCTAACACACTCACAAAAACATCTCTGGTGTAGATATATATGTGTGTGTGTGTGTGTGTGTGTGTGTGTGTAATGTAGCAAGCAAAAGCTGACCCATAAATTTCCATATTCCAGAGATAACAACCCTGAACGATTTTATAGGTGCTTCTTGATACTCTGTTTTTTTGTTTTTTGTGTTTTTTTTTTTTTTTAAAAAAAAACACAAAAAACAAACAGAAATGGGCTTTTGTTTGCTGTCTACACTGATTTTTATAAACTGCTTTTTTTAAAAAAAAAGAATTCTTTATTAAATTTTATTTCTTCTTATCATTATTAATTTTTTTTTGAGAGGTTTTCGCTATAGGGCGCGTGCGCTTGCCAGACAGACAGAAAGCGAGAAATCACCCCCCCCAGGGGGGATGGTCACGCCGCAATCCCTTCTCCTCCATTCTCCTCTCGGGATCTTGGGCACGCATGCACATGCGCCCGGCGTGAGTTTTAAGCCACCGGGTCCGGGACGCGAACCGCGGTCGACTACGTGGGAGTCCAGCGACATAGCCATTACGCTAACTGCTGGTTCCCTATCATTATTAATTTTTAAAAATTGATTGTAAGGCACATTGTGCTCACCACAGAGAGGGGAAAAGTGAAAAAGCAAACTGTCAGATCCAGGACTTGAAGAACCACTGTTGGCCATCTGGGAGTCCAGCACATTAACCACCATGCCACCTACTGGCCCCAAAACTCTTTCTTCTCCCTCAGCCCGAATACAGTAAATGTGCCATTGATCTAGGTGTAATGCAGCTCTGCCTTCTCATTCCAGTGACTGCCTAGGCCTTCGCTGTACAGTCATACCCTGTGAAGTCTGAAGCTGTGCTTCACATTGTTTCCGACGTTCTGAGGTCATAAGCAGGGCTGCCTTGACTATCCTGTGCACACTACACTGTATTCAACTGGTTGCAAACTATTTTTACTGATACCTATCCCGTATTAATTTAAAGAGAAGGTATTTTGTTCTTGTTGTTTGATTTGTTTTAGTTTGATATGGGGTTTATAAATGTGGTCTTCTGGGACCAGCAGATTGAGTAGTGGTTATGTCGCTGGACTCCCACATAGTCGACCATGGTACTAGTCCGAGACCTGGCGGCTTAAAACTCATGCTAGGCACATGTGAGTCCATGCCTAAAATCCTGAGAGGAGGATGGAGAAGGGATTGTAATGTGGCCATCCCCTGTGGGGAGTGTTTTCTTGCTTTCTGTCTCTGTCTCTCCAGCAAACGCATGTGCCCTAGAGCAAAAAAAATCTCTCAAATAAATAAATGCAGTTTTCCTACTCCCCTCTTGCCTTTTAAAACAGAGCAATAGGGACAAAATCAAAGATTACTCACCAAACTTACTAATTAGTTAAGAGTAAAATTGAACGTGGAGAGGCTAATGAATTACATGTCTAACTTTCTATACTTCTCTATATTGTAGCAATCATGTTATTATAATTTTAAAAACTATTAGGTTTTGTTAAATGCAAGAAAAACTATGTAAAAACCCAAAAATGTATAGAGCAAAAGTAGTCATGAAGTTAATACTCAGAAATATTTAGCTTATTAACTAATTTCTCTTCTGGTATTTTCCCCTCCAATGTGTGCATTAATTTCAAATAATTAAAAACTACATTATACCGTTTTAAATTCCTTTTTTTTTTTTGTTTAGCCTCAAATTGAAAGTATTTCAAGAATTACTTATTTTAATTTTACTTACTGTTCTTCACTTTGACCAAAGAGACAGAGACAGAGAAGAGAGAGGGAGAAAAGAGGGAGTGTGAGAAAGCAAGCCACCAGGTTTGGGACTTGAACCATGATTAGCCATGTGGAAATCCAGTGCCTCGACTATCATGCCACCTGCCAGCCCCAGAATAATAGACTTTTAAAACTTTGCATTTAAGCTGCACTAGAATTATTTAGACACCTTTCCTAGAAAGGAGACATCTTGGGAACCAGCAGTTAGCTTAATGGCTATGTCGCTGGACTCCCACGTAGTCGACCGCGGTTTGCGTCCCGGACCCAGTGGCTTAAAACTCACGCCAGGCGCGTGTGTGTGCATGCCCAAGATCCCGAGAGGAGAATGGAGGAGAAGGGATTGCGGCGTGACCATCCCCCCTGGGGGGTGATTTCTCGCTTTCTGTCTCTATGTCTCTGTCTGTCTGGTGAGCGCACGCGCCCTATAGCGAAAGCCTCTCAAAACAAACAAACAAACAAACAAACAAAAAACAAAAAAAAAGAAATAGGTAAAAACCAGAAAATACTTCCCTCATGAGGAAGCATGATAACTCCTCACTAACAGTAAAACACAGGAGATCATAGAAATGACAGAAGAATTCACAGTATTCAATGTAACAAAACTCAATGAGATGCTAAAACAGGCAACCAATTACAGAAGATGAGAAAATTTTTCTATTACTTGAATCAGGGATTCCATAAAGAGAGAGACACACTGAATAAGAGTCAAACAGAACTTCAAGATAAATATGCAGGAAATCAAAACCTCCCTTGAAAGTATCAGCATCCAATTAGACCACACAGAAAAGAGAATGTCTGACCTCGAAGAAAAAAAAACTCTGATTTAGTCCAAACAGCTGAAAAGAATAGTAGACTAATCATTAAAAATCAGGACAACATATGGGAAATCCTAGACATCATTAAATGGCCTAATATCTTCATAATAGTCATGAAGGCAAAGAGGCAAATTTGCAGAGACATGTGGACATCCTAACCCAGCAAATACAAAGGATATCAAAGAAATTTAAGAAGGTCATCTCCAAGGCGTATTATAGCCAAACAGCTAAAAATCAAAGACAATATTCTAAAAATGGTGAGAGGGAAATGCCATGTTCCTTACAAAGGTTATCTCATTAGATTAACATCAGACCTCTCAACTGAAACAATGAAGGCAGGGAAAGAATAGAAATATTTATGTAAAATGCTGACACACAAATAATTTCTGCCAAGAATACTATACCCAGCAATAATATCCTTCAAATAGGGAGGATAAATAAAATAACTCCTAGATAAACTAATGCTGAAAGAATTCTGCCAAACTAAGCTAGCTTTTCAGGAAATACTACACCAGGAAAATTAAAGGGAAATAAATAAAAGCAAAGGAACACAAAATAACTATTAAAAAAAAGCCCACACATATCGATGACATTGAAGTCAGGATGAAATTTACCTACTAAAAATGCATATTAAACTATTTTACACACAAGCAGTTTTAAGTACAAAATCAACAATTATTTGATAGTTGTCTCCACAGGTTTCAATTTATATATTTATTAGAGCCATTAATTATTGTGTAAAACTAGATAACAGAGGAAAAGCCCAAAATGTTATAAGTAGCTGAGTATCTCTTTAGAATGAATTTTAAAAAGGCTAAAACCAAGAATGCTGTAAAGCCTGTACATCACCAAATCAGTGATTTACCATGTCTTCACTTTTAAACATCTCTCTCTAATTTTGTTTTGCTTTTACTTTTTTGAGGATTTATTTCTTTATGCAAAGTACAGTACTATGGTCTTATAAGACCTCACAATGAGGGAGTAACTTAAATCTCACGCCGGGTGCGTGTGCATGCATGCCCAAGATCCCGAGAGGAGAATGGAGGAGAAGGGATTGCGGCGTGACCATCCCCCCTGGGGGGTGATTTCTCGCTTTCTGTCTCTATGTCTCTGTCTGTCTGGTGAGCGCACGCGCCCTATAGCGAAAACCTCTCCAAAAAAAAAAAAAGAAAGAAAGGAGACATCTTTCCTTCCTTGGGTGGGAATTGGCATGAATGGAGCCAAAGAGCAAGTGCAGCGGCCTTGCACGCAAATCAGGAGTAGGTGTACTCCCCAGGTCGGGCCTGTCACCAAGAGCACACGACATCCACAAGCTGAGTCGGCGGCCCAGAGCACTGCACAGCCCAGGCTTCAGGGCTTGCAGATGGGACAGTGTTTCTGACTGACTCTGATGTTCTTCTCATTTCTTTCTCTATTTTCAGGGCTGGGGTCAGCCAGGTTGGAGACCACTGTGACTTCCACCCCGTCTGCTGTTGGGCACTTCAACAAGCCTTTCTCGTTTTCTCCATCGGGGTAGGTGATGAACCTCAGTTTCTCACTAACTTGCCAGCAACCTTGTAGAGGTTGCCCAGGTGTTCCAGAAGTAGGCGTGTCTGCGTGCTTACTAGATATGCGAGAACGCGGAGTCCCCACCACCGCGCAGTGTATCTCACCGCAGTGCCAGTAGCTTACCATCCTCACATAAATGTATTTCCCCTTTGAGGCTCAAGTTCATCCATGTGCCATTGCACGTTTGGTTACTGTGTTTTTCAGCCTGAGGCTCATTCTCTGGGTGGAGGAGTCTCTGTTAAATTCTATAGTTCATCTAGTTTATCTCCCTAAGATATTTTCATCCTTATGCCATTTAGGGGCTAGATATAGCATTTTGATGGCTTTTACTACATTGAGAGTTCAGTAGGCTAGACTTCTTAAAGAACATAACGAAGGGTAAGAGCCCTTTGAAATTTGGAGTTTGATATAAATGTGGGGAATCTGTTTCATTTTTAAAAAAATGGTGACTGTACTTATGTAAAGTTGAGTCATATTTTTTAAATGAAAGAATCTTCTAAACCTCATTCCAAGGCAATCCTTTATCAGCCATGGAGTGAGGGCACCTTCTCTGTGTTGCTAGCACAAATGTTGAAACTGAAGCAAGGTGCCTTCACGTCTTCCCTCAGGGATGGAGGCAGGCTACAGCTGAACTCAAAATCCCTCGGAAGGGGAACCAGCAGTTAGCGTAATGGCTATGTCGCTGGACTCCCACGTAGTCGACCGCGGTTCAAGTCCCAGACCCGGTAGCTTAGAACTCACGCCGGGCGCGTGTGCGTGCGTGCCCAAGATCCCAAGAAGAGAATGGAGGAGAAGGGATTGCAGCGTGACCATCCCCTCTGGGGGGTGATTTCTCGCTTTCTGTCTCCATGTCTCTCTGTCTGTCTGGCGAGCGCATGCGCCCTATAGCGAAAAACCTCTCAAAAAAAAAAAAATCCCTCGGAAGATATTTTTCCCATTGAAGAGTTGTGCATTCAGTTCCACTAGAAAGGCCTCAAGTTTTCAGTTCATGCTTTTGTAACTGGAGACATACTAACCACCATTCTTGTTTTCTGATGTCAGTATGTTTCTTGACTGTCCTTCAACCTAACATGTTAGGAGAAAAGAGGGTATTAGCATAGAATCTGAGGGAAAAAATGATGTATTTTTTGTATTTTTTTCCTTATTGTAAATCGTTCTGTTTTATAATTCCTGTCTTAGTCTGTTCTCTGTTGCTGTCACAGAATACCTGTGATTGGGTAATTCACAAGGAAAAGGATTCTTACTGTATTTGGTGGTTTTAGAGGCTGGGAACCCCAAGAGCATGGTAGGCAGCTGGCAAGGGTCCCAACCAGAAGGCATCACCCAGCAAGAGGGTGTCAGCTCTGGTCTCCCTCTCCGTATAAAGCCATCAGAGTTCATCCTGGGAGCCCCACCCTAACTCCCTGATCTAACCCTAAGTACGTCCCAAAAGGCGCATGTGGGGGGCGGGGGAGAGCTTGGTGTTTTTGGCAGGGTCTCACCACTTGGTGGTTGCAGTCTGCCCCCACCTCCCAACGAGCCAGGACCACAGCAAACCTAGGCCTCCCACGTGGCCTCAGCCATCAAACAGTGGCCCCCTCCCTCTTGTGCCATCATGGTTAGGCCATCCCCATCTGTTAAACCGTAGTCAAGGTAAGTCGCCATCCTTTACTCTCTCTAGTAGAGAGTAGATTTCAACATGAGTTTTGATGACGACATTTAAACTGTAGTATCTCCCAAGGTAATTTGGAGCAAAATTTAAAGAGTATGTCAATGCCATGAATCATTGTGTCCTTTACAAATGCTAATTAATATTTACTTCTGTGAAATGATACTTTGCTTATTTGGGCCTTCGAATCAGTGGCTTATCTCAAGTATAGATAAAATTTCTTCACCGTGAGACCAGCAGATGGCGTAGTGGTTATGTCACTGGACTCCCACATAGCCAACCGTAGTTTGAGTCCCGGACCCAGGGGCCTCAAACTCACACTGGACCCATGTGTGTGCATGCCCAAAATCTCAGGAGGAGAACAGAGACGGGATTGCAGCATGGCCATTCCTCCCGGGTGGTGATTTCTCGCTTTCTGTCTCTCTGTCTTTGTCTCTCCAGCGAGCACACATGCCCTAGAGCAAAAATCTCTCTTAAAAACAAAAAATTTCTTCACCAAGGTTGAGAGCTACCAACAAGAAAAAGGGTTTCCCCTTTTTTCTTTTTTAATACAGTAATATGTTTAGTGTATCTTCTAGATGATTTTTTTCGATGTAAGGAAGGCAACAATGGGTAAAAAATGTAAATCTTTACATTATTTACTGTATTGTTATGTGGTGTCCCTTGTATTTTACATTTTTTATTTAGTTTTAAAATGTGCTATTTGGGCTTTTGTCACAGTGAGTAACCCGTTCTGGTCCCCCTTTTGCTGAATTTTTTTCTCCGACTGTGGCTCCTTTCCTTAGAGCATAAAGAAAATGTATAGGGTGGGGGTGGCAGGCAGAGTTAGAGAGTTTTTGAACCAGATTTTCCCAGCTCAGAACTCAGTTTCTGTCCAGGTGGCAAAGGTGGTTTGTTTCCTTCTGCCCGTCGTATGGCCCTCGTAGTGTGGGCTCTCTTGACAAGCCCCTGGATCTAGGGGTAGGGTATTCAAGGTGCTCCCCGGTCTCGCTGCTTCTGTCTCATCCAATGTTCTTTTCCCTCCACTCAGCCAGCTGTCTTGCTGAGCCTCCATGCCCATGTGCCCACGTGCACTCTCCTGGTTAGTTTCTGCATTCCCGCCTTGTTCCTCTGGAAGGAGTGCCCACTCAGACCTCTGCTGTGGAGAGCTCTGTCGCCCCTCCTGACCACCGTCTCCTTCCTGGCACACTCCCTGATTCCCGCCCCTGCTTAGAGATCAGAAGCAGTTTTACTCCCTCTGAAATGCTTTCACTGTTATGCTTACCATCGCGATTGGGAATTTCTCAAGGGCAGAATGAATGAATGAATTAGAAATGAAATATTAAGAGGGCCATTCTGTACCTTAGGTTCATTCCTTTTTAACTTTTCTTTTTCTCCCTCTCTAGGACTGGCTTTAATTTTGGGGTAATCACACCAACACCATCTTCTAACTTCACCACTGCACAAGGTATGGTCTCCGCATTGCACACGTTGCCTTTATATTTCTCTGAACAAAGGCAGGGGATTTCTTTTCTTTTCTTTTTTTTGGAGAGATTTTCACTATAGGGCGCGTGCACTCGCCAGACAGACAAAGAGACAGAAAGCGAGAAATCACCCCCCAGGGGGCATGGTCACGCCGCAATCCCTTCTCCTACATTCTCCTCTCGGGATCTTGGGCACGCACGCACACACACACACGCCCGGCGTGAGTTTTAAGCCACTGGGTCCGGGACGCAAACCGCGGTCAACTACATGGGAGTCCAGCGACATAGCCATTACGCTAACTGCTGGTTCCCAACAAATGTAGGTGATTTCTGTGTGATTGTGTTGACTTTATCTTGCTCCTGAGTCTTCTGTAGTAAGCATGATGTTGATAATGTGCATTGAAAATATACTGAATTCAAGAAACTGACGTGAAGTATTTCACTCCTCTTATGTCATTCACAATTTCATCAATTTCAGGGTGTTCCTGCCGGGTGAGGTAGACGTAGCACTGCAGAGAGAAAAGACTGGACTTGTGTTCTTGCCTCAGCAGCATATCAGCTAGCACACTGGTCCCGTTCATGTCAGTACAAATCCATCAACTAGCATTTTTTTAGTGTTCAAGAGAATTTAAAGACCTATGAAAAACCATATCTATTTGTTAAGTCCTCAACTTAAGTAATTAAATTTATTTTTCTTATATTTTAAAGAGAAAGCTTTTAGGCCATATTGCTTCTATAAAATAACTTACTTAGTAGAGCACAAATAAGTAGCCCTTAACTATAGAAATGATTGTCTGTGAATGACATTTTATTCCCCCATCAAAATAAAAGAAGAATTACCATTTTGAATCAAATCCTCATCTTTCAGGAGGCTCATAGGCTCTCCCTGTGTGCAGTGTCATCAAGGGATGCACAGAGACCGGAAAACAAGGGTAGAAGCCTTTTACCTCTTTTCTAGGCTAGCATATTAGTTTCATGTATCCTGGAGATCATGTATCTGTTGTGATTTCGTGGTCATAAGAATATTCCTTGCTCTCCCCTGCAGTGTGTTGACTCAGAGTCCACTTTACTGTGGAGTGGTATTCATTCTGTCCTCCCTCAGGAAAACTGCTCTAGAACAAGCTATCCCAGAGTCTGTACAGGGAACAGAGAGACTGGCTTAGAAATACAGCCAGCAGACATGGGGCAGGTCACATTTTGCTAAACCCAAACCCCTTTCCAAATTTCTCTTTCTCGCTAGGGGCAGCACTACCTACTAAAGAGTCCAGCCAACTCGACACGTTCTCATTTGGCGGGGGAGGCAAACCTTTCTATGAGCCCGTTCCCGAAAGCTCTCCTCCCTCAGGAATCGCATCGGCAGCCAACACCGCATGCACCACCGTCGCTCCTCCAGGAGAGCCTGCTCCGTCTGGCAGCAGACCTGTGGCACCTTCTGGCAACGCTCTTTCCACCACCTCGAGCAAGCTGGAGGCTCCACCGTCCAAGTTGGGAGAGTTCCTCTTTCCAAGTTCTTTAGCTGGAGAGACGCTAGGAAGTTTTTCAGGACTGCGGGTTGGCCAGGCGGACGACTCCACAAAGCCAGCCAGTAAGGCTTCGCCCACAAGCCTCAGCAGTGCCCAACCAATCAAGACTTCGAGCATGCCCTCAGGCTTTAGTTTTCCTGGCCCTCAGGTGCCAGGAAAGCATTCGGAGCCCCCCGTGACCTCCTCCGTGGTTGCCACCACGGTAGCACTACCAGCAGCCACCAGCACAAGCACTGGCAGCTCCTCGGCTAGTGTTTTTGGCACTCTGCCACTCACCAGCACGGGCTCCTCTGGGGTGATGAGTTTTGGTGGGGCATCTCTAAGCACTAGCAAGACTAGCTTTTCATTTGCAAGCCAGCAGACCAGTCCAGCGCCCCCATCTGCCCCACCATCATCTACAACTGCCTCTCCCCTTCCAGCATCGTTCCCCACATTGTCATTTGGTGGCCTCCTGAGTTCACCTCCTGCTTCCTCCCTGCCTGTGTCCTCTGGCAAAAGCACAGAGGAAGCCACATCATCTGCGTCACCTGAGAAGCCAGGCAGCAGTGAGGTCCCATCACCAGCGTCATTGTTTTTAGGGCAGCCGCAGGCGGCCCAGCTTCCCCAGGCGACTCTGCAGACTCCTGACTCTGTTAAGAAAGAACCTGTTCTTGCCCAGCCTGCAGGCAGCAGCCCTGGCACTGCAGCATCTAGTCCCAGTCTTCTAGCACCTTCCACTGAGGCCACTCAGGCAGACATCAAGACAGAGGCAGTGTCTTCTTCCACCTTTTCCGTGCCTGGGCAGCCTGCCGTTACAGCAGCTCCAATCACAAGTGCAGGCCCTGTGGCCATCGAAGCATCAAGTGCCCCCACAACCTCCAGCGCAGCTTCCAGTGTTGCTCCAGGCCCAGCCGCAGAGACGGCCATGTTTGGGACTATCACTTCTGGCTCATCAGTCTTTACTCAGCCACCTGCTGCCAGTTCTAGCTCAGCTTTCAGTCAGCTCACCAACACAGCCACTGCCCCCTCCACTGCCCCTGTGTTTGGGCAGGTGGCAGCCAGCACTGCTCCAAGCCTGTTTGGGCAGCAGACAGGCAGTGTAGCTAGCACGGCATCTGCCACGCCGCAGGCCAGCAGTTCAGGGTTTGGCAGTCCGGCTTTTGGCACCTCTACCCCAGGGGTCTTTGGACAGACTGCCTTTGGTCAAGCTCCAGCCTTTGGGCAGTCAACAAGCAGCCCCACAAGTGGCTTCTCCTTCAGTCAGCCTGGGTTCAGTTCTGTGCCTGCTTTTGGTCAGTCTGTCTCATCCACCCCCACATCCACCAGTGGGAATGTGTTTGGTGCCTCCTCGAGTACCAGTAGCTCCGGTTCCTTCTCGTTTGGACAGTCTTCTGCCAGCACTGGAGGCCTGTTCGGCCAGAGCAACCCTCCTGCTTTTGGTCAGAGTCCTGGCTTTGGGCAGGGAGGCTCTGTGTTTGGAGGGACCTCAGCCGCTACCACAACAGCAGCATCCTCTGGTTTTAGCTTCTGTCAAGCTTCAGGTAAGAATATGTGAAAGATTTTTACTTTGTTCCCTGCTGTAACTTGAAACATTCACAACAAACTTGTGTTTGGAATTAGAAGAAAGGGACAGTACAGAATCGTGCGAGCTCAAGCAGGAGCTCAGAGCACACGCAGCCTCAGTAAGTTCCGTGGCTCCAGGACTGCTGGTCGGCACTCTCCACCCTGATAGCCACCAATAGGCCCGTTCTGTGGGGGAAAGCAAGCTCCTTTGGTTTAAAACCATGGCAAGTAATTTAAAGACATAAATAAGTACTCCTATTTAAATAAATAGAGTTCACATTTGGAAGGAGCTGGTGGAGGCCATTCTGCCCAAAACTGCCAAGCCTCAAGGAAGTGCACTAACGTCAGATGGCATTGGTGGGCCCGAGCAGAACCCCGTTTCCTCCTCGTCGTTCCCAGCCTGCCGTCGTCATGCTTGCTAGGAAAGTGACTGCCGACATTTGAGGAGCTGGGTGTTCCTCTATTTTCAGTGTTCTCATCATTGTCTGTCTGTCTGTCTGTCTTTCTTTAATTGCCAGAGGACATGTATGCTTACCAGAGAGAGGGATGGGGAGAAAGCACCTCTGGTTGGGCCTGGTCGTGTTACAGCCCTTTCTCCTCCATTTCTTCACCCTGTTGGGGTTCGGGCACGCACACACACGTGCCAGACTTGTTTTTCAAGCCATGTGACTGGGACTTGAGCCATGGTCAAGTGGAGTCTGTCTCCTTGAGCCACCAACCTATGGGGCTAAACCATTGTTCCTGTTATTTTTTTTAATTCTCCATTTTACTGTTTTTGAAAGTGAAACTTAATCTTTTACTATTGCATGTCCAGTTTTAGCATCTACATTTACTTCTGAAAGTTGTCAATACAACCATTTGAAAAAATCTTTTCTAGGTTTTGCTTCTGATGGTTTCTCTTATAAAAAACCTGCTCTTCAACAATTAGGCTCTCGGGGAAAACAAAGGTCAATTTTTGGTGGACATTATTACTAGTAACTCATTTCTTAAATGACTGTTTGAACATGGCTCAATTTATTAGAAAGGAATGTTTTCCTTCCTTCAATAAATGTTTGTTAAGCTCCTACTAGGTTCCTGTATAAGGACACAGTGGTGAAAAGATAGACATGATTTTGAGATCCACCTGATAACCTGTGAAGAGGCCAGCTGTCCTTGAATGAAGAGAAAAGTGATGACTTGGTTTAGAGATTGCTCAGGGAGAAAACTCGTGAATTTCAAAAGACACAAATACTTAACACTGGCTTCTCTCTAGTGCATTTGCTCTATTTTGCTGTCAAAACTTGAGTAAACTTCACATGCAGGTGTTACTTAACTGTTTCAAGTTCCAATCACTGAAGGAATCTTCCTTAGTAACTGTATGGAAAGGTCCTCCTGCCCTGGTTGAGGAATCGAGACTTGCCTGCGCTCACCTACCTGACCAGTGTCTGATGGGAGCAGAACTACCTTACGCTCCTTGTCCAGAGCCCTTTTGTCGTAAAACATCGGTCTGCCTGATCGTCCTAGGCCCTCCTCAGCCCGGGACCTCCACCATGTTAAACCACCTGGAGGAAAGATAAGCGGCCCTGAAAGAACCTGGTATTTAAAACTCAAAGGCAACCAGGGGGTAGAAACACTCTTAAGACCCAGTCCTGGGCATGGGAAAGAATTCTTAGTGGCTCGAAGTCTGATGAGAAGCTACTCTGAGAATATCCCATCTGATTAGTCCCCACTCACTGGAAATTTGGTAGGAGAGACTTTGGAATTTACACTGTTAGAAAATGTGAGTTTTCTCCATTTCCTTGGTGGGAAAACAGATTTTATTCATAAGTTGACTTAGTGTGGGTTATCTTAGCACATCAGAATGCCATTTAAAAAGTTTTAAAAAATAACAGAATGCTGATGTTGTGAAAGACTCATCCATACTGAACTTTTGTTTTCTTTGTGTCTTTCAGGTTTTGGGTCCAGTAATACTGGTTCTGTGTTTGGTCAGGCAGCCAGTACTGGTGGAGCAGTCTTCGGCCAGGTAAATATGTCTCCTTGTTTCCATTCGTGTCAGCATGTACCACACTCACCCAATTTTCCCTAGTATAATGCAGTCAGTTCATGTCGCATGTCCAAGCCCGCAAACAGCCAGAGGTGAGGACAGAGAAGTCTAGACCTCTGCTTAGAGGGAGTCTCCAGAATTTTGATCCTCCTTTGGCAGTCCTCTGGGAAAGTACTTTAAAAGCACTTTCCTGATTTCATCAATCTTCTGTCTGACCTATTAGGTCAAGGGTTGGCAGACCACATTCCACAGGCTAAATCTACTCCTCACCCCAATTTCTTTAAAAAGTTCTTGAGTGACGGAACCAGCAGTTAGCGTAATGGCTATATCACTGGACTCCCACGTAGTCGACCGCAGTTCACGTCCCGGACCCGGTGGCTTAGAACTCACACCAGGCGCGTGTGCATGCGTGCCCAAGATTCCCGAGAGGAGAATGGAGGAGAAGGGATTGCGGTGTGGCCATCCCACTTGGGGGTGATTTCTCGCTTTCTAGCTCTCTGTCTCTCTCTGTCTGTCTGGCGAGCGCATGCACCCTATAGCAAAAGCCTCTCCCAAAGGAAAAAAAAAAGTTCTTGAGCGACAAATTGGTTTTACATTTTTATTCATTCACTGATATTTTCACTCATCATTTATTTATTCATCTTTAGTTTGCTATAGGGTACATGCACTTGCCAGAGAGCCACTGAGAGAGACAGAGAGAGTGAGAGCAAGAAATAACTTCGCAAGGGTCTGGCCACACCATCATCCCTTCTCCACTTTCCTCTCAGGATTTTGGGCATGTATGCATGCATGCCTGGTGTGTTTTCAAGCCAGCTGCTCAGTAGCCCTGAAGGATCCGGTGCCACAGACCCTGGGTTTTACATTTTTTTAATGATTGTTTACATGAAAGAGGGGACCAGCCATGGCTTGGTGGTTAGGGTGGCTGGATTGTGTGTGGTCCAAGTTCCAGGTTCAGGGGTTCAAAAACCATGCTGGACACGTCTGTGCATGTGCCCAAAGTCCCAAAAGGAGGAGGTGGTGGTGAGGGTGGAGGAGAGTGTGAGCAGTCTGTGAGTGGCACTGTGCTAAGTCAGATGCAGTCCTGGGACTCCTTTCAGTGAACTGAGGCTCGTCAGTTTAGACAGCGGGCATTTATGTACGTGCCAGGCATCATTGAGGTGCTTTATGCAGATTAACTCTTGTAATTATTACAGCACGTCTAGAAGTCAGGTGCTTTTGTGTCGCCATTGGAGAAGGACACTGAAGGCCCAAAGGTTAAACTTATTGCTATAAAATGTGGCTGCTGCTTCAGATCGTGATACCTTCATAGGCAGTCCTTCTGAAGAAAGGTGATCAGCTGTATCAGAGGCGATGTGACCGCTGGAGGTGGAACTGGGGGTAGTCCATGGGTAACAGAGTGGAAGGCATGTTGTTCCTTTCACACTGTCAGCATTTATCATCTCCCTTTTCCTCTGAAAATGGGTTCTTCCCTAGTCAAGATCTTTCAGAAAGGAGAGAAGTGAACCTTCTGATTTCCAGTGTCTGCTAGTGGAGGATAGGTCATTCAAACTAAGTTGCCTACTGAAAACAGCTAAAAGTGGTAGGTAAAATATAAAGCCCAGATGTTTGATAGCACTGGAGATCTGACAAGGTGATTCACCAAGCCAAGTTCAAAGGGAAGGGAGCTTAGGGACGTTCAGTGGAGCACAGAAGCCAGTTTTGCCGTGAGGACATCGACTAATTGAGATATGTCAAACTTTCAGTTTCATAGCCCCACGGGCAAAGCACAAATTGAGGAGTCTGAAAGAGACCCTCCTTACGATAAGGAGAGACCCCAGATTCTCAGGGCTGGGCATAGGTGGGTGGGGCCTCCATGTGTCTGAGTGAAGCAGCATGGACCCACTCTGAAAGAAAGAAATTGAACTCTAGACCTCAGCTTACTCTTACGGATAACTCGGGAGAACATTGATTACCACGCCTAAATTAGCCACACAAGGATGTGAGGAACTACAGAGCAAAAGTCAGAACGAGCATCAGAAATACACTTACAGAGATTACTAGACTATAAAGCAGTCATGTTTCATGTCTTTAAAATAAATAAAAGAAAAACTTAAAATGTCAGTAAGGAATAGGAAATTATAAGTGTCATAACAGCTTTGAAGAAGACCAAATAGAACTTCTAGGGAAAAATTAAGTAATTAAAATTTAAGGTGCAATGGATGTATTTAACAGCAGATTAATCCCACCTGAAAAGAGCAGTGACGTGACTGTGACAAGCAGTGGCGTGCCAGGACGGGTGAGGAGGAAGTCTTCAGGCGTTGAGGGCTGTGTACAGTTCCTGTCACAACTGCTCACCTCTGCCGTTGTGTCAGGGAAGCAGCATGCACAGCACATAAATGAGAGGCGTGGCTCCGTCCTGGAAATAGAGCTTATGTGCAGCAGTAGCTAGCGGGCCGGCTTGGGCTTTGAGCTGTCGTTTGCTGACTCTTGAGCTAGCAGGTAGATGAGATTAAAGTATCTGGGATGCATCAGAGAGAGCAGAGATGGAAAATACAACAGAGCAGAACCTAACTTACATTTCATCAGAGCCCCAGAGGAGAAGAGGGGGTAGTGGTAACATTAGAAGAAAGACAGACATTTCTCAAACTAATGGATAGCAGTAACCCACAGATTCAGAAGGCCAATGTATGCCACACAGAATGTGTGAGGAGAAATTGATTCTAAGGCCTGTTACAGTGAAACTGCAAATCAAAATAAAATATTGAAAACCGCCAGAGAAAAAAGATGGACTGCCTTGTAAGGATCAGTTGGTGAACTGACGGCTGACTCTTTGGCAGTGGTGATGAAAGCCCGAAGACAGAGGCTGCCAGTGCGGAATTTTAAACCCAGCAAAATTATCTCTTACAAAAGGAGCGAGGGCTGTCTCCATAGTACAGCAGTTCAGATTGCACATGCCAGACTGGTTTGAGGCCTGCCTTGGCAGCTTGAAAAACACACCAGGCATGTTTGTATGAATGCCCCAAATCCTAACACAGTGGACAGAGGTAGGGAAAAGATTGCAGCATAGCCACACCCCACTAAGGAGTTCTTTCTCTCTCACATACCTTCTTATGTTTAAAAAAAAAAAATTTAAAAAAACGGGACCAGCAGTTAGCATAATGGCTGTCGCTGGACTCCCATGTAGCTGACCGTGGTTCGAGTTACTGAACCCAGTGGCTTAAACTCATGCCAGGCGTGTGTGTGTGTGTGTGTGTGTGTGTGCGTGCGCCCAAGACCCCGAGGGGAGAATGGAGGAGAAGGGATTACGGCGTGGCCATCCCCCCGGGGGGTGATTTTTCGCTTTCTATCTCTCTGTCTCTCTCTGTCTTTCTGGTGAGTGCACGCACCCTATAGCAAAAACTTCTCAAAAAAAAAGAAAAAAAGAGTGAAGGGACATCAGTACATATTTTTTTCAGGTGGACAGATACTGAGAGAAATCGTTTTTAGCAGAGGTGGAAGAAATCAAAGGGGCATTCTTTAGGCAGAGGAAATTGAACTCTCACTAAAATTATAACCTTCAGTTAGTAAAGCAAGCTGTGAAGTAGGAAAATTGGAGCCAATTTAGCCAACAGAGTAATTCTATTCAGAATATATTTTAAAATGCCTACAAATCAAAAAGAAAACGAGGTTTTACTTACATCAAAATGACTAAAACCCGAAGGACTGACAATGCCAACTTCGGTGATGAAGTAGAGCCACTGGAAACTTGCTGGTGGGAGCATAAATTCATGTAACCCCTGGAAAACCATCTGTTAGTGTCAACACTAAACATACAGAATCCCTGTTGACTAAGCAAACCTACAGTGAATAGGTAGCCAACAGAAATAAGTGCCTTTGTTCACTGAAAGGTATGAATGAGAAAGTTGGTACCAGTATATTCATAATAGCTAAAAACAGGAAATAACCCTGATGTTTATAAGTTGAAAAATAGATAAATAAATTGTGTAATAGTTATATAGAATTGTACAAAGCAGTGAAATAAAATGTCCTGCCTCTGCACAAACCAAAATGGATGAATCTTATATACTGAAGGGGAGGAGCTAACACCAGAATACTCACTGTAGGGCTGCATGTCCCTGAAAGGTCAAGGACAGAACACGGTGATAGCAACTATTATAGCAGTTACCTTTAGAGCGCAAGAACAGGGTATAGGAGATGGGGTACAACCTGTATTATGGCAGCTGTATTGCACATGGCCAACCACATGGTTCAAGTCCCAGACCTGGTTGCTTGAAAAACACACTGGATGCTTGTGCACACATGCCCAAAATCATGCAAGGAGGGAGAGATGGAGGAGAAGGAATTGAAGTGTGACATTCCTTATGGGGATCCTCCCCGCCTCCCCACCCCTGTCTGAGGACTGCAGGTACCCTCTGGCAGAGAAAAGGGGAGGGGACATAAGGGAACCTTCTGAAGCACTGGTAGTGTTTTCTCTCTTGAACAGTGAGCATTATGACAGTTGTAGTCACACATCAAATGCTTCGAGCTTTCCACACGTTTAAATCCGTGAACTTCAAAGACACAATAGAAGGAAAACAAGCCAAAGACTGTTCATAAAAAAGGATATGGCCCAGCTGGGGCAGCATGCACTGGATGCTGCTGCTTGGCAAGCTGAGGGTTCGTGAGAGGCCCAGGGTCAATTCCCAGACCATCCTAAAAAGTGCCAGGTATGAGACCAGCAGTTAGAGTAATGGCTGTGTTGCTCAACTCCCATGTAGTCAACCATGGTTCGAGTCCTGGACCCGGTGGCTTAAATTCAGGCTGGGCGCGTGTGCATGCGCACCCAAGAGCCTGAGAGGAGAATGGAGTAGAAGGGATTGCGGCGTGGCCATCTCCCCAGGGGGTGATTTCTCACTTTCTGTCTCTCTGTCTCTGTCTTTCTGGCGAGTGCACGTGCCCTACAGCAAAAAAAAAAACTCAAAGAAAAAAAAGTGCCAGGTGCAGTGGCACACCATGGCCCCAGATAAATGATCCAGGTGTCCACTAGTGGCCCATGTATCCATTTGGACGCACAATGAGGTGTCTACTTTCAAATTCAGTATAGTTCAGCTGTTAGAAGGGCTGAGATTCTGGCTCACGCTACACTTGGATGTACCTTGAAAACAGTATTTGAAGCAAAGAAAACCAAGCACAAAAGGATAAATATTGAGTGATTTCATGTATAACATATAGCTAGAATAGATTAATTTAGAGACAGAAAGTAGATTAGAAGTTAGTAGATTAGACTAGACCGCAGTTCTAGTCCCAGACCTGGTGGCTTAAAACTCACGCTGGGCACATGTGTGTGCGTGCCCAAGATCCCGAGAGGAGAATGGAGGAGAAGGGTTTGCGGCGTGGCCATCCCCCCTGGAGGGTGATTTCTTGCTTTCTGTCTCTCTGTCTGGTGAGCGCATGTGCCTTATAGCAAAAACCTCTCCAAAAAAAAAACAATGAAGTCACATTCACTTCAGTGAAGTATGTTAGTTACCTACTTCTGTTCGTTTTTGTGGATAGCCATTGTGGTTTTTTTTTTTATGAATTATTTTATTTATCTTTATTTATTATTATTATTATTATTATTTTCAAGTTTGATCAAAGAGAGAGGGAAGATGAGAAAGCAAACTACCAGGTTCAGGACTTGAACTACAATTGGCCGTGTGGGAGTCCAGTGTCTTTAACCGCCACACCACCTGCCAGTCCCACCATAGTTTATCAGATCATTTTTTTATCATCGTTTTTCAGAGATTAGTTAGCCTTTATTTACTTATTTAAAGACAGGATCTTGCCATGCCTTTATTTATGTATGTATGTATGAATGGATGGATGACAGGATCTTGCCAGGTTCCTAATTTTCCTGCCTCAGCTTCACAAATCTCTGTGACCAGAGGTGCCGCCATGACACCTGGCCTTTAGGTTAGACCAGGAATTGCACCCAGGCCTCCCATGCTGTCCCATGCTGTCCCAGCCTACAGAGCACAGGTCTCAGCAATGTGTGCCACCACAATTGGGACTCACTTTTTTTTATTAATTTGCCTGAGGGCACTAGACTTACCAAAGAGAGACAGAGGAGACATCAGAGCGTGTAAGCACCTTTCAGTGGGGTCTAGTCATGCCATAGTTTCTTCATTTCTCTGTCCTATCAGGATTTGGGGTATACATGCACACCCACCTGGTATGTTTTTCAAACTGCTGGGTGTGGGATTCAAACTGCGTGGTCATCCAGATGAAAGTGGCTATGCTTGTAGAGCTTGTCTTTTGATGGAGGGATCCAATCTCATTAGCCACTAGGCCATGGCCAGGCCCTCAAATCAATTTTTTGTTTGTGTTTTATACTGTGTATGTACTCACCAGAGAGATAAGAGACAGAAGCATGTCTCTGTCACCCTAGGTGGGAGTGGGAGGATGGCCACACCACAACCCTTTCTCCTCTGCTCTCATCTCGAGATCTTGGACGCACAGGCACTGACGCATGCACACGTGCTTGGCATGAGTTTCAAGTCACCAGGTCCAGGATTTGAACCACAGCCAGCCATGTGAGAGTCCAGCACCTTAACTACCACGCCACCTGCTGGCCCCTCAAATCACACTATTAAAATTAGGCAGACCCATGAGAAATTGCTGGGTTTTGCAGGGCAAGATGTCCAGGTCTGGGCAGCTTCCTGTGTCTTGGTCTGGTACAGGGAGGTCAGCTAAGCAGCCTGATGTCCCCTGTGTGCGTGCCCTTAGTGGCCAGGTCTTTCTCTCCAAGGCAGTGTACTGGTTACCAGAGCCTGTGCTTTTATGAGCATGTTGGGTTCACAATTTTAGTGGTAGTGAAATGTTACTGTAGTTTCTAAAGACATTTAAGGAAAAAGAGCAAGAGGAAGACCAGCAAGCACATTAAGTGCTTCAGTACATCACCCTGAGGCAGAACTTAACGTGTGTTGTTGAAGGCGCAAAAGGCAGGCGACTGTGCTGAGTGAGGAGGAGTGCGACAGCAGTGACATCGGAGAGGTCAGCAGCGGCCTGATGACAGGGGCTTTGGTAAATAGAGGACAGGAGCCAAATGCCCTGCCTCCCTTTCAGGAGTTACTCCAGTGCCACGGGAACTGGCTGTGTTGGGCAGAGTCGCACCACCAGTTACATCGCTGCATAGTCCAGCCCAAGGGTGGAGCAGGTGACGCAGAGCAGCGTGGAGAGGAGGGCACTTGCTGGGGCTCTCTGTTGGAGATGGCCTGATGGATGTATGACACTGTGGAGATGAGAGGATTGCTCAGGAGAGTGCCCAGCATGGACAAAGTGCTTGGTCATTGATCTGTCTTCCTTGTTAAAATCCTGACCGACAACCCTTTTTCGATCACCTAATTGTGTTTCAGGCACTGCTGTAAAACGTGTTGCATGTCTTAAGCTTATTTAAATCACTCATCATCTTTGAAGGGGTGGTTTTTATCCCTGCATCGCTGATGAGGACTGATACCCCCCACTCTACCCCTCTTTGAAGGAGCTCCGGTGTACAGCACAGCCTGCTTCTAAAGCCTGCCTTTTTCCATGTTGACAACCAAGGAGAAATCATACGTAACTAATGAGAATGGCCCCCCACACAAGCACCAATTGAGCATTGGTCATCCTTAAAGAACCATTTTCCAAGCAGAAATCTAGTGCCTGGTGTCTGGTACAGCTTTGAGTCAGCAAGCGCTCCTAAGTTAGCAGCATCCTCTGAGCATAAGACTTGCAGACTTGGACAGAATTCAGCCACGGTCATCATTTCAACAATGGAACTAATTTAAGCTTACTTCTGCAGCATTGGGAAAGCCATGGTGAAATAAGAGTGCACAGATTAAGAGAAAAGATAGTATAAATCACTTACAGGTTGCTGGTAAGTTTAGCCACACACTAAGGAATCAGAATAAGTGCTCATACGAGCTTCTAAGTGTTTCCAGACTCTTATCGGGTGGATGTCTTGTGGAGTTGGTTTTCCTGCCCCGGCACGGTGTCGAACAGAGCACAGGCAGCAGGGCAGACAAACATCCCAAGTTGCTGCCTACCACGAGCACAGTTGTGAACATGGAAGAGTTTGAGGACTTGGGCTTGGTGGGCAGTCCCTGTCCAGTGTCCAGCCGCTGTCGTTGTGAGAGCGTCCGTCCCAGAACTCAGAGCATTCTCTTGCTTTTCCACCTGTGCCAGCTGTGAGCAACTGCCTACAGATGAAGCCTGCTATGTGGCCATGACCTCTCATCCTATCTTGTCCCTGTCCTTCCTTGTTTCAGCAGTCATCCTCTTCCAGTAGTAGCGTGTTTGGGTCTGGAAGCACTGCAAGAGGGGGAGGTTTCTTCAGTGGCCTCGGAGGGAAACCCAGCCAGGATGCAGCCAACAAAAACCCATTCAGCTCAGCCAGCGGGGGCTTCGGATCTACAGCCACCCCAAGTAAGTTGAGAAATGTTCTCAGTCCTTCAGTCCCCTACTATCATTGTTGTCCTCCTGGTGTTGTCAGAGCTTCAGTGACAAAAATAAAAAGAGAAGGAAAGGTCCAGAAGGCCCACTTAAAGTATCTGCCCTAAAGCAGTGTGATCTGTTTCTGCTTTGTTTTTTATTTTTGGTTTCTTAATGAGCTGTCCTGTGTAATCATGGAACAACTTCGGAGCTGCAGGGAGAGGCTCTGTGTACCGACCTCCTCCTCCTCTCCCAAGGCCCCAGTCGCGCTGTTTCTTAGTATCGCAGTGACTTGAAGTGAATGCAAGCGGACAGGCATGCAGCAGCAGCAGCAGAATAAACGGGCTGCTCACAAGAGGAGCGTGGGGACAGGCATCTGAGTAACATTCCCTGAATTCGCTTTAAAATTCAGCCGTTGTAGAGCGGTGTCCCCCCCAAATGTGAAGCCCTCACTGTTTCTCATCTCTTACAGTTTAGGTTTATTTTTTTTCTGAAGCTGTATCTTCTAGCGTTTTCTTCTCCAGCTGGTTTTTAAAATTCTTTGTTGATCTGCCTATAGTTGAGAAATGAAAGAAATTTATTTGTTTAAATCTTTTTAAAAACTACCCTGCTGCTAACGGAGGCTGCGATTGGGAGTGGGAGCCTGTCTTCATTTCAGCTGCTCTTCTCTAACACACTGTGCACAGAGCAGCCTCTCCCATCTGTCGTGCTGCCTGAGCTCGTAGGGGACCGCAAGCCCGTGTTCTACAGCCATGACAGATGTTTCCTTAACATGACAACCCATGTTGTTAACAGCAAAACTTTCTAGGCTGATTAACTCTTCTGATTTCATAAATCAAAAACCAGTTATTTTGATGTCACTGTCCACTCCAGTAATATATAAGGAAAGATTACTTGTCCAGAGACACACCTCATGAAGTTATATAATCAGACATTTTTGTTCTTCTGCTTTCAATCTGCCAGGAGGGATTTAGAACCCTAGGACAGAGGGATCTTAGAAATCAAATCTAGTCATTTCCCAAATCTATTTTTGCAAATAAACTCTTATGTAAACTCCCAATAAATAAAACCAGCAAAAGTAGATTAGCCCTGAAGCAAGGGGTGACTAGCCCTGAGATATACCTGAGTAGTTTCTCACAGGACCATGAAGTTCCGTGGCACACACTTTGAAAACATGATTCTTTTATGGCTCGATATTTTCCAATGGAGAAATAAGCCCAAGGTGGGAATGGTTTTTCTTTTTTCCTAAGTCACAGAGCCAGAAAGTGACCAAACTAGAGCCCAGCTAGATCGTATGTGACACATCAGACGCCATATCTGGCATAGGATAGGCACTTGATACCATGTGAATTAGAAATTGGGGTTATCCCCAACGGTATTATCATCAGTGAGGTGGTATTAGCTGATTTGGGGGTGTCTCTCATTATGCCCTTTTGTCCTGGCTGATTCATCTCTAATGCCATGGCTGCTAACTAGAAGAATCACCTCTCAGTGGTTGGCTGGAGCTGGGTGATACCAGCTCAGAAGACCAGCTGTGCCCTTCTCTCCTCAGTTCTGCGTTTAGCCCGAAATCAGCCACAGAGGAGCATTTACACCACAGGAATTGGAGAGCACTGCAAACTAGGACAACTCCTCTCTCCAGCCTGTTGTTAAACAGTTACTGGTACAACATTCTTATTCTTTAATTCTAGTTTAGACACATATCAGTTTCTTTTTTTCTTTTTATTTATTTATTTATTTATTTAAGCTTATTTCTTTATAGAGAAAGAAGGAATGAGAGAGAGACAGGCACCCACAGGGTCTTCAGAGCCACTCTGCTCCCTCAGACCCAGCCATCTAGGATCTCAGGCATGCATATACATGCTTGGCACGTACAGGGAACCTTGGGACAGATCTGGGACTTCCCCATGTGGCTTCAGCATTGCCTTGCACCACCACAGCTGGACTGGACACATCTGTTTTTGCTACCGGTCGCCTGCTGGGCTTCAGCTTCTGAATGCTGGCTACTGATTATAAACCAACAATTTACATCTAGGCCTAAGGGAAGCTTAGGTGAATTTGAAGGGATAAAGAAGGACTTGACATTCTTTTATTTCTCAAAATGAAATGTATCATTTTAAAAGTAAAAGGGACAGGAACTCCTTGGGCCTGGAGGACCAAGTGCAGGATAAGAAGGAGCAGTGGAAGGGGAGGAGCTAGAAGTCACGGGGAAGGGCATTGTCTCCTCACAACACCAGTAATGCTTTCTACAGAACCATCAGGGATGATGCCTCTTTCTCCTGGGTGACTGCAACACGTGATACTTTTGATCACCACTTCTTTTCTGGACTGCATGAATGCTTCTGGTTCCCTCCTGCCTCTCAAGCAGTTCCTTTTCTGCTCCTTTTATCTCCGTTATTGTGGGGCGTGTTTTCTGTGGAGTCATCCTGGTTGTCGTAGCAGTCTCCAAAATCCCTTTCCTGCCTCCAGTCTCCTCGACTGTGGTCTAGAAATCCATCCCACATCAAGTAGCTTAAACCACTTTTATTCTGCCACTATTCCTACTCAAAACCCCGTGGCAACTTCCGTCCTCTACAGGATAAACTCCAAACCAGCTTCGGACTGGAACTCTGGGCCCTGCATGAGCTGACCCTAAAATGCATCCTCCTGATACTGGCTCAGTTCTCAGTGTGTTCCTCCTGCTTTGGCCAGTTCGCCTGCTGCCCTTCACACATCCTCCTCCCTTCTTGGACTTCCTTCAGTGTCGGGCCCATACGCACCCTCCACCCCCACCCTCTGAACCACCTTGCTTTCAGGGATGAGTAGACCTGTTCCTTTGTGCACCTTTGCCCTCTTTGGAAGTCATGCAGCCTTTGAATTCCAGCTGCACAGAACATCCGGCAGGAGGGAACTACTTGCTCAATGCACACAAGCTGGTCACTTCTTATAGTAGTGCTTTAAATGTGGCTGGCTCCATCTGACTGATAAGAAATCAGTTCTAGAAGAACCTCTGTGGACTGCAGAGGTTGCACACTGCTAAGTGACAGCTGCTGAGTGGCATAGCCAGGATCTAGTCCCATGTTCTGACCATTCCTGTCACCTCCCGAGATCCTCCCCAACCTGACAATGTGATTGATGCCTGCTAGGTGTGCCTTTTTGATAACTCCCTCTTCTAACATGGCATGGACACACCCCCTTGTGGGTAGATATCGGAGCACAGACGAACGAACCAGGAGTTCCCTTTGTGACATCTCTACCCTAGGCTGCCTGGCAACATCTCTGCAGCTGCCCTCTTTAGCCCTGAGAAGTCATGAGAACTATGACAGCAATCAGGAAAGATGAGCCGAGGCACCATTGCCCAGAACTGGCGTGTTCTACATGCTGAAACTCGAGCCTTGTGAAGATGTCTTTTTTTTTTTTTTTTTTTTTTTATAAAAAAAAAAGGTTGGGTCTTGTGAAGATGTGGTTTTTTTTTTTTTTTTTTTTATAAAAAAAAGAGGTTTTTGCCTTAGGGTGCATGCACTCTCCCAAGAGAGAAAGAGGGGACAGAGACAGAGGGAAAGTGAGAAATCACCCCCTGAGGAGATGGCCACACCACAGTCCCTTCTCCCAGGATCTTGGACATGGACGCGCTCACACATGGCATGAGTTTCAAGCTACCAGGCCCAGGACTTGAACCAGATCAACTATGTGGGAGTTCAGCAACATAACCGCTATGCCATCTGCTGACCTTTAGAGCGTCTTCTCTTTAACAATGGCAGACTTTTTACCAAAGATAAACTGTTGACCCCTGGGGTTATTTCATATTCAGCATCGCTGGGAATCATTACCCATAATGCCCTATTGTCACCTTAAGTCTTGTTCTGAGGATGCTGTCTAGAGTCATTCTCAGCATGCTCTTTCTGTTCAGAGGCCTAGAAGACTTCTGTCAGGAGATCGAAGCCATTGGGGGATCATCTTTGGGCCTACAAGGCTTCCCATCTAACTCTTCTCTAAGAAAACATCTTGAAAACTATCCCAGACAAGAACATCTTTAGAGTCCTCTTCTGAATGTGCATTAGATTTTTGGTTAGTGACTGCGGGTGATGATGACAACTTTAATGGATTGACTCTAGAGGTCCTTGCAAAACGAAGAGGATTTAATCTGCAGCTGCCTCCTGCCCTGTGTTGTGTTATATACACCATGACTGAGTGTGGACTGAGGCCCTCCTGGAGCCCAAGCAGGAAGCTGTCCTGAGAGTCTGCCTTGGGACACATGGGACTCCCATTCCTCATCTCACAGCATCTTCCCGGCAGCCTGCCATCATCAGAATTGCTGTGGGACTCAGGAAGGTTAAGTCCTTGCCCAAGGTTACACAGCTGTTAGGTGATCTAACTCAGGCCTGACTGCAAGCCTCAGGCTTGCTCCACTGCAATATGCTGTGAAGATCTTAAAGGCAGAGGACTCTTAAAGAGAGAGAAGATACTGAAGAAACTTCTCAGTGCTCTCTGACTTCTCAGAATTTAGGTCTCCTGGCGTGTCCCACCAAATCGTTTTACTTCTTATTTTGTAAGGTTATACCAAGCTTCAGAAGACCCAGCCCCTGATCTTACACTAAAATTTGTTTGCTCTTTGGAATTTTGCATCGCTGGCACTAACAGTCAGAAAATTGCAGCTCTCTGTTCTTGAAATACCAAGTAAAGGATTACCTGAGAAGCTGGTTTTGTCTCCAGCGTCAAATGTGCTGCCACTGATAGCACCAGCTGTAACTTGGGCTACTCCGCAGGTATAGATAAACTGTTCCAGAGGGCATTTTGTGGGTCCCACCGGGGCTCAGTGATCCTGCAGTCAGTCCTAAATGTGATATAAAGGGGTTTCTTGACCACTCCTGCTGTAGATGTCTGAGGACTTGACATCTAGGTCATTGCCAGACTCTCAGATTGTCAGCAGCAGTTGTACAGAGTGGTGGCCGAGGCTCTGTGTTTTGTAGTTGGTGCCTAGAAATCCGAAGTGGCTGTGTCCCTGCAAGGAAGCCACTTATTTCCCGGGTTGTAGCTCGAGCATAGTGACTGCTACTAGCGGTGTAACCCAGTTGATTATCGCACAGGGTCAGGCTTGGTTACAGAGTGAGGTGAGAGACTGGAACACTGACGGCTTAGTGGTGGGCCACCGGCAGAGCTCAACTTTGAGAGTAACTTTCAGTGCCCTCCGCCCCTCTCGCCTTTACCGTGAGCGCTGGTTGGCTTGGGGAGAGACTGGCCTGTCCAGGCATTTATACTTCTCCCTTGACATTCCCAGTGATTACCCAGAACATGCATGTCACAGCTGTCTTTGGGCTTTCATCCCATTTCAGGAAAGCTTCTCCCAGCTTTGCTGTCAGTACAACTCATTTTAGTAAAACTCGCACCTAAACATGGTAGGAGATCGGGCCCAGGCAGTGGTGCAGTGGTGACCTCAGTGGACCCACATGGAGAAGGTTTTGGGTTCCCATCTCAGATCTTAGGACCTTCCAAGCATACCAGCTGCCTGTGTGCTTGTCTTTGATCCAGACTGGCTGAGCCCTGGGTGCATCATGGCATGAAGATCCTACCTGGGTGCCTGTGTCTGTTTCGCTGTCCCATTCTCATGGGAGAAATAAATGAATGAGCTTTAAAAAGAAAATGAAGCCAGCAGGTAGCATGGTGGTTGGCACTGGATCCCACATAGCCAACTGTAGGGTTCAAGTCCCCTACCCAGCAGTTTGGAAAAATCATGTTGGGCACATATACAAAATGCTGAGGGAAGACACTGCAGCGAGGCCACCCTGCGGAGTGCTTTCTCACTTTCCCTCTGTCTCTGGTGAGCGCACGCGCCCTGTAACAAAAATAAATAAATAAATGGGTGGGGGAACGTAAGTTATTCCGCCTCTTGCCCTATCTGGAAAATCCCTGCTATATAGTGTGCTGTTTGTCTTACCTGAGCAGTTGCTTCTGCGTGTATGACCTTGGACAGTTACGTACATCTGTCAGCCTCACATTTCTTGTTATAGACGAAAGCACTTCTCAGCCATCTTGTAGAAGTTTCCGTTTTTCTTTCACTTCTGGAGCGAATGGGAGTGACCCACTAGATAAACATCTGAAAGGTTAAGGGCTTAATTACACCGCTTAGCCAGAGGAAATCAGACTGGGCGTCTCCTTGGCCTCTCTGTCATCCTTACCCTCCCAGCCTCCCTTGGACCTGCCGTAGTAGCACCACTGAGCAGCTCAGGCAACAGCCAGATGCCAAACTTGACTTGCAAAAGCAGAACCCCCTGGGAGCCATTCTGCTTGGTTTGGATTTTTCCCTAACTTTAATTCCCCTGGATCAACAAAATTTGGTGTTGGCCAAATTCATTTGAAACCCAGTGCCATTCTTCAGAAGGAAGCAGGGCGGTCTCTGTGAGGCTGAGCCGTGGGCTCCTGTGGCAAGGCAGGCCTGCAACCTGGCTGGCACCGGATGAGCTTCCCCTGAGCAGCTCCTCAGGGCCTCCTGCTGCCCCTTCATCTTGTGCTGGGGTCCAGCCTTGGCGGGCGTGGGTTGACGCGTCAGAAGCGGCGCAGGTGAACAGAATTAGGCTAAAACATCAATACTTTTTAGTATGTTTTTAGCCGACTACAGTCAGAGCAAAACTCCAGGCTGCAGCCCTGTGGCTATTAAGACATGCGTATTTATTGAGGGATGTTTAGGAAGTAAGGAGGGTGAGGAGTAGTAAAAAATTTACTTTAAGGAACAGGGTATACAAAGCATGGAAACAATAATTATAAGACATGCTGTTTGTCTTGTCAGATTAGGTAAAAACCAATCGCAGTTTTTAGGATGAAGAAGTCCGTTTGTCTGTTGTATCTTCTTCTTAAATCTTAATTACTGGGAAGGGTCTTTTAAAGAGGGGGCTTGCAGGATGTTTAATAGCCTCAGTCCCAGGCCAGTTTGATAACTTTAGTCAAGACCTAAATAGAAATCTTGTCTTGTTAAGTAAAGACACCGTTAATATATAGACTGTCTATACATTACAACAATAGAGGGTGAGTCTATGATCTTATATGGGAAAGAAAAATAATCTTGTAGCTCAAGAGACAACACAAAATGTTTTATTAGCAGTTTTTAATAGTCAACAGCACATAGATAAACTCTTTGTAGTTGAAAGCTACCTGTTGCTTTAAATAAGAGCTCCCAGCTAAGGTGGTTAATCTTTCTCTGGAACCCTCGGGTTTGTTCATCCTGTCTTCCCCAGTCAGGCTTTTCCTTCCTTAAAAAAAAAACATGGGTTTTTGTTTTATTTACTGAGTCTGTCAATTAGTGAGTTCTTTTGTTTTATCTCTGGGTAAATGTGCTGACTTTGCCTGGCACAAGCTAACTTTGGCCCATAGCTTTAACAAGGGGTATGTACATAAAACTAGCCTTAAACTAAATCTACATATGTTACTAACACTAATCTGGTTTATACTAACTTAATCTTAACATATGTTAACTTTGGTTAAAACAGACAGGTGGGGGAGTCTCAAACTTCCCGCCCTCCTCTTAGGGAACCACATTCCTACAAGATCACTAATTGTCTTTATTGTAATGGTTGGGGGTGATATCTTACCCTTGCAGAGTACCGTAATAACAGTAAATCTCACGGCAGAGAAATTAACTACAGGCCCGTAAAACGACGCAAAGAGGGTTAGTAAACCGCTGGCCTTGTCTCGCAGTTTCTTCCCAGCCCAGGCCATGCCTTTAGAAGTGGGAGACAGCCTCTTTACCAGCTTGTGTTGTCTGCATGGCCCCGTCAATCTTGTGCCCGTAGACCAGTGCCAGGAAGTCCTTAGCTCGGCACTGACATGATCAAAATCCCAACTCGAGTGCAGGATGTCCAAGAGGGTATCTGCTGGTCTGCAGCTCGGCCCCCTTGGCCTCTCGTCTGCTTTGTCATTCCTGTCTCCACAGACACCCAGCTCTGTCCTGACAGGTGAGACCTTCACTCACACCTCTGACCTCCCCTTCCCATCCCTTCAGATACCTCCAGCCTGTTCGGGAACAGTGGGGCCAAGACGTTTGGTGGCTTTGGCAGCTCAGCATTTGGAGAGCAGAAGCCTGCTGGAACTTTCAGTGCTGGAGGAGGAAGTGTGGCGTCCCAAGGCTTCGGATTTTCTACCCCCAATAAAACAGGTACTCCCGTACAGATAAGCCCTGATATTTGTATATGTAGTTATTTATGCTAGATATACAGAAAGCAAGAGCTCAAAGGCGGTTACCTCAAGGGAACAGGACTGGACTTTGAGTAAAATTACTTTTTGAAGAATAACATGTACGTGTAAGTATCAGCATGTCATCGACATACAGTTCAGTTCAATTTCACCCTTGGAATACACCCTCATGACCAAGGTATTCCAGCACTACTTTTTATCCCACCACTACTTTTAAGTTTATAAACCGTATGCGTTTTATAATCATATGTTATGCATTTAGAATTTACAAATTTTAAAGAATAGTGTTTGTTTCGGTACAAAAACATGTACTTCATGTTTGTGGACTGCCTCTCTGCCTTGTTTCTGTCTCAGATCTCCAGAGGATTGCACTCCTGCCCTGGTGGTAGAAAGTTATGTGCAAAGATTTTTGTAAAGATGGGCAACTTGGGAAGGCTGCTTGCTGAGAAAGTAGCTCTTTAAAGCAAACTCCCCATGCTAATTGGTTGGGATTCTTGGAAACCACATTCATCCCAGAGGAAGGGCCCTACCTGAGGACTAGTGCATAGGTAGCTCTGACTTAAGAGCAGACTACCTGGAGGCACATGTGTTAGAGCCTCGAGTGCCATGGTCCCCAGATGCTTCGGCACCTCCCCTCTGACCTGGGTACCTTGCCTTTTAGCTGCTAGTTTTATTTTTGTTTTTGCGGAAGTTTTTGCTTCAGGGTGTGTGTGTGCTCACTAGAGAGAGACAGAGACAGTGAAAAGGAAAGTGAGAAGTCACCCCCTGGGGGGTGGAGTAGCCACACCACAATCCCTTCTTCATTCCCCTCCTGGCATTGTGGACATACATGCACGTGTGCTTGGTGTGAGTTTCAAGCCACTGGGTCCGGGACTTGAACCACAGTTGGCCATGTGGGAGTCCAGTGATGTAACCACTATGCCATCTGCTGGTCCCTAGCTTCCAGTTTTTAATACTCTTCCTAGGATTCAGAATATACAAGAAATGGTCATTGCAGTTTTATTTTGGTCATGCACATACACACACACACACACACACACACACACGCACACCAGTGAATGACTTTAAAATGAAAGGCTGTCAGAGCTTTCATTCCTAGTTACAAAGGTAAATATAAACATTTGACTGAAAAATTTTAGTTCCATAATCATCAAGACTTTCCAATTTTTTTTAGGAATCGATAATGATTTCTTTGACTCTTACATTTTTCTTACACGTGGTTCCTTGTCCTGGGATTATGTCCCCCGTATGATCTGAGAATCTGACCCTTTTATTTTTTCAGTCTTAGAGAAAGTACATCTTTCCACCTTTCATCATATATTTTTTCTAAGGTTTTTGCCATAGGGCATGTGTGCTTGCTGCAGAAGTGACAGTGAGAAGTCACCCCTCCACAAGGGGGGGTGGCCACATCGCAGTCCTTCCTCCTCCATTCTCCTCCTGATATTTTCGGCATGCATGCACAAGCACCTGGCCTTATTTTCAAGCCTCTGGGTTCAGGTCCCGAACTGCTGTCGGCCATGTGGGAGTCCAGGACCTTAACTACCATGCCACCAGCTAACCTCCCTTTCAGGAGATTTTTATGCTTCCCCCACCCCCCCACACACACCCCTTGAAACCATCTAGATAGAGGGATCTAATGGATAAAACTACCTTTCAAATGGATGGGGTGAACAAGCTAGCAAACCAAATGCTGAAGTGAGGGTGGGGAGAAGACCCTGCTCTTGTGTTTCAGGAGCTCTGTCTGCTGCAGAGCCTCACTGCTTCTCAGAGAGCTCTGTCTGTGGAAGCAGCACTGTGAAGGCTGTTTCAGAGGAACTAACCTTCCTGCCCAGGCTGTCCAGATGCCAGAGGCCTCAGACTTGCCACGTCCTGCTCTCAGGGGGATTTTAGGTTGACAATTTGGGTGGGCCTTTGAAAAATGCCAAGAATGTCCATCTTCTTTTCAGAAAAATTGCTTCAGAAAATAATACTGCTGGAGATTATCTAAAGAGAGGACAGGAGGTGGGACAGACTGAAACCCTGGCCTACGGGGTCTGCACCACCCTTCCATCGCTGGGGTGACAGACTGAGTGAAGGGCGCAGAGGGCCGCGTAGTGGGAATGGGGGCTTTAGAGTCCCGTGGACCTAGTTCCAGTCCCAGCCCCCATACCTAATTATGGCTAGTTAGACAGGTGAGGTTTTCTTCCTCACCTCTGAAGCGGGGATCCCACACTCACTGGGAGGATTAAAGTGAACTGTCTCAGGGCACTTGGCATCGTAGCCGGCACATGGGCCTCAGAAAGTCAGAGACTTACTGCTGTGGATTATTAGTGAATTTCTGCTGCTTCCAGAAAAAGAAATGATGAAAATATGGCCATCTAATAAAATCAAATGCCTGCTAGCATCCTATAGTGATGCTGTCTGCTACTTTTGCGTGTGTCCAAAAGTAAGACCGGAGTGTCTTCCTGTTTCACTTGGCTGTGTCCCAGCTCTGCTGTCGGGGGCCTTTTCTGTGTGTGTGTGTTCACCGCCTCTCCCCTGTCCAGGTCACTTTCTGTGTCACTGTACATCCTCCACCCCAGCCCCCCACTTTCCACTCACCTTCCACCAAGCAGTCTACACAGCCTCAAGCACAGACAACTACGAAGTCCTGTGTGTGTCTAGGGAGAAAGAGTAACTGGATCTCTGACCAGCCTTAAATAATTCAGCTGCGAGGGTTTTTAGCACTTTTTTTTCCAGTCTGTTATATTTGTAATCCAGCAGTCGCCATTATCATGGCTTGGAATTTCACTCAAGGTTTTCAAGTGCAGGATGCTAACCCAGACACGAGCCTTAGCAAAAAGTGTCTTCTCGGCCGTGCAGCTGTAGTTAGTGGGAAATAAATCGAATCACAGAATCACAAGTTGACTAAGGAACTCTGCTGACAGCGTTTCATACCCAGTGTTTGATCTCTCCTGATCCAGGTAGCAGGAGCTTATAGTGTGATTATGTTTATAGTAAGAAGGCCAGATTCACTCCCTTAGATACACAGTCACTTTCCGAAAGGGGTGAGAGTGCTGTCCCCTCCCTGCCACCTCAGACTGGTCGTGTTGGTTGTCCCCCGTCTAGCCTGCAGCTCGTAGGCCCACTTTCATCTTAAGCATTGTCCTCCCTGTTTCGGTGTCTGCCCTCAGACCACGTACTCCATCCCACCCAGCAGAGTTCACCGAGCACATTTGCTGATGCCGACAACAGCTTGGCCGCATCCTGGAGGTTGGGGAAGCCCCAGGAGCAGCAGCACTAGCTCTCAGAGGAAGTTCACCTTCCCGCTGATTGGCGTTGCCCTCAGTCAAAGGCTGTATGTACATGAGCTGGCCCTCTGTGATCGCCCGCGGCCACGGCGCCGTCTGGGCAACTGGCGTTCATTAGCTTGCAGACGGCGCCTGGCCACGGAGGCACCCTCACAGATGACCTGTGATTGCGTCAGATTCATGCAGCAGCCTTCCTCCGGAGAAGAAACTCGGTGTGCTTTTTATTGAGTAGTTGCAGACTGCAGAGAGAAAGCATTTTTAAAAAATTCTTCTGTACTGAGAGAGGGACTCTGGTGAGAGACGTGCGAGCTGTGAGGCTGTAAATAAATAAAAAGCACCTGGCTGGGTGCCAGCCTGCGCGTCTCCATCTCTGCTGTGACCTAGTTCATGCATTCTCCCTGGGAGGGGCGTTGAGCCTCTGATTTTGTAACTTGGGTGTCCACGAAGCTGGATGCCTTGCCCATGTGCTGATACATAATAGAGTCTGTCATCTTCTGGCAGCTGGTTGGGATTGGAGTTTTAGTGGATGGTTTGCAGTGAGGAGCTCAGAGCAGTTCAGGGGAGTGGGAAGGGATCTGGGTTGCGCCGAGCTGAGCGGGCTTAGTGGTGGTCAGCCTCCCTCAGACTTCACTCCAGCCAGCCCACCTGCCTGGGAGGAATGGGATGGGGAGGGGTCCTTTGGCAAACACAGGATCTGAGGAAGCACTCCTTAGTGGATCCCAAGGCTCCTGTGCTGGGGGGCGGCGGGGGGTGGGCGGGCTGCTTGGTTTGGGGTTTTTTGGTTGTTTTCTGGGTTTGCTCTATCATTACTGGTTGCCCTTTGTTACAGTCCTTTGTGTTTGAATTTCTAACATCCTGTTTCCCCTTTTCCCTTCCTCTTCTGATTTGATTTCTCATGGCTCACTGTCTCCTCCTTTCCTCCTCCCTGTTTCTGTTTGCCTCTGTTTTGCTCAGGTGGCTTCGGTGCTGCTCCAGTGTTTGGCAGCCCTCCTACTTTTGGGGGGTCCCCTGGGTTTGGAGGGGTGCCAGCATTCGGTTCAGCCCCAGCCTTTACAAGCCCTCTGGGCTCGACGGGAGGCAAAGTGTTCGGAGAGGGTACTGCAGCGGCCAGCGCAGGAGGATTCGGGTAAGCCCCCTGGGGGGACTAGGGAGCCCACAGCTCGTGCCAGCCTAACCCTGGGCCCAGCACTCCTGTTCTGAAAAGCGCTCCTGTGCTTTCCAAAGTCTTGACTGGGAGCTGAAGAGCCCTCTCTCAGTCAGCAGACAGGCCGCCCGGAGCTCCCTGTTGCTCTCTGGGTGAGGCTCCTTTCTTTCAAGCCAGGCCCTGTGCACACACAGGTGGGCGTCAGCTCTGTGGCTGGCCCCTCCTGTGCATAGCACTGGTCACCAGTGCTATGTTCTCCTGGCGGGGCTGAAGGAAGGAAAAGACCCATCTTGGCTCCTTTACAGCCTAGAGTACCCTCAGGTCTGACTCCTGATAGGAAGTTCCGACTCATTTTCCCCAGATTCTTCCCTCTGGGGCTTGTCATGCATCAGGCCCATTGTCCTGGAACAGCAGCTCCTGTGTCCCCAACTCCATTCTGGACACCCAGGGCAGGTATTCGGCGCCCTGGTCAGCATCTCCTTCCAGGGCCACCCTCCACCCTGAAGGGTCCTGGTGCTCTCAGCTTCAGAAGCTGCTCCTTGTCACCTTACATGCACCCTCACCTCAAAAATGCCGTGTTAGGGGTTTGCTTAAAAGAGTCCCAGTATTTCAGTCTGGTTGCCAAAACCCCAAGGAGAAAAGCCTTCTCCACCCCACCAGATCCCAGTAAAATGAGTCTCTCGTTCAAAAGAGGCACGAGTGCCTGAGTGACTGAAATGCCTCTCGCCTGATGGGCCTTGGGACGCAAAGCTAAAGACTGGGTCAGGAGGGGCTGTTTGGGGCATCGTCAAGGTACTTGGGGTGAGTCTTTGCAAGATGACGGCATTTTTCTCTTGGAAATAAACTGAAGGATGTTCTGATTCACACTCTCTCATCCACGAAGGAGGCTAGAAAGTCTCAAGGAAGTGAGCACATTGGTGTGTTTCTTATATTTGATACAGAGACTTACAGGATTTTCCCTTCAGGAAACCCCAAGAAGTAAAGTCCAGGAGAGTTAGGGGCCGTGTTAAATTAGTAGTCTTGGCAGAACGCGGTGTCCACCATCCTCTGTCAGGACAGCCCAGCACACAGCCCTGCAGAGTCACAGGGGAGTTCAGGTTGACCACGAATCTTGAGATTTTATTTATTTGTTTGAAACCAGCTGTTCCTTTACTAATAGGAAAGCATTATTTGGCCTTGTGGCGTCTCTCCCACAAGGACCTGACCAGCTGGTTTTCTAGCACAGGGCTAACAAGGACCAGCTTGGATATTAATCTCCATAAGAGCCTGTTACCTCTTTCCAGGCCCTTGACCGCGAGCCTGTGTCTGGCAAGCAGCAAAGGGCACAGTCGTGCCTTGTGGACCAGAGGCCTGAGGCAGGGGCCACTGCTCGGGACAGAGCAGCTTCCTGTGTGTCAATGGCCCTCACCTCATCTTAAGACTGAGTGGGAGAGGAAGAGTCTGAGGACTTGTAGACCCCGTTTTTTTAGGGCAGGCTCGGCCCTAGGCACCCTCTCCTTTCCTGCGCACGCGCTCCATTTCCCTCACCTAGTCACCTCCTACCCAGAGTCTCTCCCCACCCCGGCGAATTCCTCTGGAGATGACTCAGGCTCTTAGCTCTTGTCACAGCCTCGTTTGCTGGACCGGATCTGGAGGGAGGTCCCCTGAGTACAGTTGCCCGAGGAGTGGGGAAGACAGTAGTCCTTCCTGCACTGTTTAGCTAGTGTTTACTGATTCAGGAAACAAACTCAGAATTCAAGTGAAATGACTTGGAAACAAAACAGTAAAGAGAACAGCCATCTTTGTATGTAAAAGACCCTTCGCCTCATTTAGAGTGAACAGACTCATGAAGGGAGGAGGAAGACAGGTGACTGGGGAGGACAGAGGTGCAGGAGCGCTGCTCTAGTGTGGCTTAGCCTGAACCCGGGTGCGGCACAGGCTGTGGGAGCTGGAGCGGGGGAGCCTGGGGCTGCCTGGTGTCCGGGCGGTGTGTGGGAACGCACAACAGGCCTGTCAGATCTCACATCACAGTCCATCGTTGGGTCTTCCGAAGCGTCCAGGTAGACGCTTGCTCTGGGCCGTAGCCCGTTCTTTCTGAGGCTGCTCCTAGAGGCCAAGCCTGTCACCTCAGCTCGTCGACCGGGTGCACGAGTCTCGTGGGGCTAGGCTGGCTGGCGACTGCTGTTACTTGCTAACCACAAGCATTTCTCACCGGAACCCAGGTTTGGCAGCAGCAGCAACACCACATCCTTCGGCACCCTCGCCAGTCAGAACGCACCAACTTTTGGGTCACTGTCACAGCAGACGTCTGGTTTTGGGACCCAGAGCAGCGGATTCTCTGGTTTCGGCTCAGGCACCGGAGGTAGGCAGTCCCTCACAAAGACAGAGTCTCTCCTGCCTTTTCTCAAGCAGATGTTTCTCCCCAAGAAATGGATGTTTTGACCTGACCATTTAGTTTAGTGTTTTCTAGGCTGAAAGTGGTTGAAAACTAAGATGTTCCTCTTAGATCTTAGTCAGTCTTAACTTTGTGCCATTTCATACCAAGTGGAGAAATTTCCAACTTGATTTTCTGATTCAAGCATCCCAGATAATAATGGCCTTACTAGATCTTGGTTTAAAAATCCAAGCCAGCAGACTCAAAAATAAGGTGTAGGGACTTCACAGAATGCCCTGCGTTTATATAACACCCTGCTTCTTCAAATACAAAATGTGTGGAATCAGCAGATGGCGTCTTGGTTATGTCGCTGGACTCCCACATAGTCAACTGCGGTTCAAGTCCTGGACCCGATGGCTTAAAACTCATACCAGGCGTGTGTGCATGCCTGCCCAAGATCCCAAGAGGAGAATGGAGGAGAAGGGATTGTGGCGTGGCCATCCCCCATGGGGGGTGATTTCTTACTTTCGGTATCTGTGTCCGGAGGTGGATGTACCCTGTAGCAAAAATCTCTCTCCAAAAGAAAAAAAGATGCAAAATGTGTGTGTGCTGTTTTGTCCTTCTGACAGATGTTAACAGGCCCAGAATTTAGGTATCTTTGTTACTTACAAGCGGAAAAAAACTATTACAAAGAACTGATATGTCCATTCCCACGTCTAGCAGCAGAGCCAGGCCTAGAACCCACATATCTTACTGCTCTGGCCCTCAAAAAGATGAAGAAACAGGGAACTAGCAGTTAGCGTCATGGCTATGTCGCTGGACTCCCACGTAGTCGACCGCGGTTCGCATCCCGGACCTGGTGGCTTAAAACTCACGCCAGGCGCGTGTGCGTGCGTGCCCAAGATCCCGAGAGGAGAATGGAGGAGAAGGGATTGCGGCGTGACCATCCCCCTGGGGGGTGATTTCTCGCTTTCTGTCTCTCTGTCTCTCTCTGTCTGTCTGGTGAACGCACGCGCCCTATAGCGAAAAAAAACCTCTCCAAAAAAAAAGAAAAAAAAAAAATGAAGAAACAGGGCCAGCAGGTGGCATGGAGGATAAGGCAATGTTCTCCCACATGGCAGACCATGGTTCACGTCCCAAACCTGGAGGAGAAGGTTCAGTGTGTGCAGTGTGGCAATCTCCCAGGGGGTGATTTCCCTCACTGTCTCTCTCTGACAAGTGTACATGCCCTATGTGGGGGGGGGGGGGTTGGGGGGGTGGTAAATAAGCACGAGGGTAGAAAAATAGGGGAAAAACAAAGTTTCCTAAAGGATTTGTGTGATGCAGTGCCGCTAAATGGGAAGGTGGGGAGGAGGGAAGACCTCCAAGATACCAAGACAATGACTCTAAGACTAAAGGGCAGGGTCTGCAGGTAGCATGGTGATTAAGGCTCTGGACTCCCACATGGCCACCTGTGGTTCAAGTCCTGAACCTGGCAGCTTGCTTTCTCACTTTACCTCTCCCTTTTCCTCTGTCTCCCTGGTGAGCGTACATGCCTTGTCACATAGTGATAGTGATAAATAAAATTAAATTAGTCTTTAAGAAAAAAAGAGTAGAGGACTTCCCTTGGTGGAGCTGAGCAGCTCTGGAGGATGAACCCAGCATAGGAGGTCTGCTGCAGTACCTTCCTGCTATCCCACAGATGGTAGGCAAGGAGGGCTTTCAGTAGGAGGCGGGAGAGCAAGGACGTGGCTTTGAGGCCGCCCTTGTCTTCATGCTACCTGTGCATTAACACTTCCCTTCCCGTCTGTTTTTCAGGCTTCAGCTTTGGATCATCTAACTCGTAAGTGTCCTCCAGCTCTGAGTCTGGCCCCAACCAAAAGCATGAAGGAAGGCTGGGAGAGTGTGTGGGCCGTGGACACCACGGGTGCTGATTCTGCTGGAGCCGTGCATTTGTCCCCACTGTCCCTTCCCATGTCCTGACAGTGTGGTTCAGGACCAGGCTTTGGGTTTTGTGGGTTTGTTCATCCCTGCAGTAATATGACAGGAGGTGCCAGGCCTCTCTTCCCCAAGGGCCGTGGGTAAGGGGAGGACTGTGCCTTCTCGAAGTGGAGACCTGGAGGGCAAGTCTTCCAGGTGCTTGTCCTTATTTCCCCGCTAGTGTCTCAGCATCGTCCTGAGCTCTGAGCCCTAGGCCACTGCCAGGTCACCTGTGTTGATCTTACCCTGTGTAGAATCGCTCCATGTTAAAATCCCGTGTCCCAGGCCAGCTGGTGGCATAGTGGTTAAGGGGGCTGGATCCCACATGGCCAGCAGTGCAGGTTCAGTCCCAGACCCGGCAGCTTGAGAAGCACTGGTCATGTGTGCACCCACGCCCAGGATTCCACACGGAGGGAGAGAGAAGGGTTAGGCATGACCATTCCCCATGGGATGCTTTCTCACTGGCCGTCTCCCTTTTTCTGCCCCTTTCCTCTTAGTACATGTGCCTTCTGTCAAAACCAGAAAAATAGGGACCAGCAGTTGGCATAATGGCTATGTCGCTGGACTCCCATGTAGTCGACCGCAGTTTGAGTCCCGGACCCAGTGGCTTAAACTCACGCCGGGTGCATTTGCGTGTGTGCCCAAGATCCCGAGAGGAGAAAGGAGGAGAAGGGATTGCAGCGTGGCCATCCCCCCGGGGGGTGATTTCTCGTTTTCTGTCTTTATCTCTGTCTCTCTGGCGAGCGCATGTGCCCTATGGCAAAAACCTCTCCCAAAAAAACTCGGGGGGGGAGGGAGGCACGCAACGAT
>NW_006203448.1:2766628-2768106 GCF_000334495.1 Tupaia belangeri chinensis | reverse complement strand
GGAAGCCAGCACCCTCCTGGTGGTGCTCTGGCAGTTGCCTGAGCTCTGGAGCCCCTCCTCGGGCAGAGCCGGGACCAACTCTGCCTGTCTCTGGTGTCCTGCAGGTCTGTCCAGGGGTTTGGTGGCTGGAGAAGCTGAGTGGTTGTTGGAGTTCGCTGCAGTCCTGTGACCTCTGCATTTTCTGCTCCTCTTCCCCAAGAAACACTGGAGCAAGCTGGTAAAATGGACGTTCTCACTGAAACACACCCCAGGAGAGAAACAGGAGAACCACGGCTCCAGAGACACCGAGTGCTTGTTTTGTTTTGTTACGTTTTGTGTGGGGTTCCCCTGCTATTAAACTGTTCGGTCTTTTCCAAGCGTATGTAGACGAGTGTGGGCTTCGGGTCACAACGTCAAGGGTAAGATCTGGGCTCACTGGCCACGACTCCCCACACCGGGAAGAAGTCAGTGCTGGCAGCGGCCTTTTTGAGGCATAGCTTGGCATCACTTCTCCATGTGCTGCTTTTCCCTCTGTGCACACCAGAGAAACAGTTGGCTCCTTGGGCGCGTGGTACCCTAGACAAGGACCGCCTTCCATTGTCAGGCTGCCACCCCCTTCCCCAGCCCATGCACACACTGGGGCCAGACACTACCCACTGCACCAAGGCGTGGCCCACTCCATGACTGGGTGAAGGCCCGGGAGCTCACAAGCTGTCAGCGCTTTTCAGAGGCAGCCATGGCACCTTTAGAATCACAGCCAGTCGGAGGCTGCGCTTCTGATGGCCTCACCCGCTCATGTCAGTGTGGCTTATGGGTGCTGTGTCTCAAAGCGAATCCTTCCACCAAGAGCTGGGTGAGGCAGTTGCAACTGGGAAGCCAGCCTTTACCTCCAGTGTGTGATGGTGACACCAGTAACCACACCTGGCCCTGCATCAACTGCCATGCGGATTAACTGGATGAGCCAGGTGCTATGTGCACTGCTGTCCCCAGATAGCACGGGCAGGATGCTGTGCTGGCTTTGTCACAGTGTTGGCCAGCACGGCCTGGAGACCACGGTTCAGTCTCCTCAACTGCTTATTTCTCTGACACGCGGTGTCTTTCGGGCCTGGGCAGAGTTTGTCTCTTAGGCCTGTGATAGCCTCGGCAGCTGCTATCAGACAAGGACACCTCTCAGAGCAGACAGCTGGTCTCTCGGGCCTGGAATGTGACAGTTTGGCCTGGGCCACTAGCAGGATTGGGTTGGCAAGCAGTTGGTGGTTTCAAGCTTTACGTAGTGGGAAGTTGCATTTTTAAATGTCTCAAGAAACTTTTGACGTGGAACGTTAATTCGTGTTGTGCACCAGTATGACCTTTGTGGTTCTCGACTTATCTGAGAGGTGGACCAGCCAGCCTGGGTTCAGTGGCTGAAGTTCATAGGAAGAGGCACCTCGGAGTGGAACAGCCCCTGGGTTCTAGGAACCCTCCCTGAGCTGGCTGGCGGGCACGCCCACAGCCGGACG
>NW_006203448.1:2747046-2766566 GCF_000334495.1 Tupaia belangeri chinensis | reverse complement strand
TTGGTGGGACCCCTCCGTGGGCTGGCCCCCAGCCACGCCAAGAGCTGGACGTCGGGCTGTGTGTGTCTGAAGGTGACCGTCACCCTTCTCTCTGGTTCATGAAAAGGAAGGACTGCCCATGCTTCCTAGTAATTAGGGGTTCTGCCTCATGAGAAGAGCTGGGGGCTTCAGGCATGTCACATGTGCCTTTCCCGGTCCTTGCAGAATTGAGCCTCTCACTTCCTCTGTCCTGTGCTCCCATGTGGCCTCCTCAGCCATGAAGCAGGGGCCGTCTTAAGACAGACAGACTCAAACATGGCCTGGAAAAGCTTAGGCCAGGGGCCTGGTTTCAGAGGAACAGCATGGGTGACAGCTCGCCTAGGCCGTCACTCTGCCAGCCCGTCACCGTGGCCCAGCCGGTCTTCTGTCCTCTGTTCCCTACCCCCAAGTCTCCTTATAAATAGAAGCGGTGTGGCCTAAGCCCTTGACCTCCGGCTCTCCACAGTAATCCGCCATCGAGGTGCCGTGTGACGGTCCATGGGGCCCTGTCAGCTGCGCTCGGCCTGTCAGCTGCGCTCGGCCAGATAAGGCCCCACGCTCACGGTCAGCCCCCGAGGCATGTGCTGCTGGCACGTGAGCCCTCCGACTTCCTTCTCTGGGGTCAGTTACAGTGGTAAGTGGCGGGACCACCTCAGCCTGGGCAGCCTGTATCTCCTGAGGCCCGAGCTGCCAGGCCGTCAGGCTGGGAAGGCCATCGGCTCCTGCCTGCTCCATAGAAGTGGCAGGCTTCTGAACGGGCCAAGCTGCAGAACCTGGATGACCGTGTCCCGGGGGAGGGGCCACGGCGGCTGCATAGGCCAGGAGGCTGCCCACCACAGCACCCTGGAACAGTGTGGGCCATGGCAGGCTGGGTTGTTTGGGTCAGTATTTGCTTCATGGAACTTGGGGACAGCTGGAAGGAAAAGGGACGGCAGATCAGGGGAGCCAGGTCATGCTTTGCTTGGCTTTTCCAGACATGAGCATCTGTTGGTACCTCAGATGGCAAGACGCTAATAATGGCTGAGCCTCGGGGTTCTCTGGGCATGTGGAACCCCAGCCACACAGGGACGCCCATAAACCTGCGCCTCATCTGGCAGGAACACCAGCCCCTGCGTGACAACATGGCTGAGCCAGTAGTGCCATGGCGCTATCCACCCCTACCTCAGTGCCTGGTGCTTCCCGTGGCTCTGCTCTCTGCCCTGGCAGCCTCCAGAGGGGTTTCCAGATCAGGGCTCCAGCACTAGCAAAGGGTGTGGACTGCAGGCCGACCTCACTCCGGCCCTGCGGTTTCTATGACTAGAACAGGGTACTTAGCTTCTGGGTGACTTGTGGGGTTCCTCCCTCCCTCCTATGGCGAAGCAGAAGTCAGTGGCTCTCGGGTATGGGGTGCCCTGTGTGAGCTGGGAACAAGCCCAGTGCCTGGCAGAGTTGGTTCTGGGTACTGCTGGCTGCCATTCCCCCGTCACGGGCTTCTGCTGACACCCAGTGAGTTCCCACCTCAGCCTCGGAGTGGGGGCGTCTTCACTTTGGCTGTGGGCCCTCATCAAACCCAGGACCCTGTTGTCTGGGTGAGGCCCCCTCTCTGCAAGGCAGCACTAATACAGGACCTCCCAGTCCGGGACTCGGACTCGAGACTCGGTCCTGCAGAGATGAATCGGGCCCTGGACTGCTGTTAACAAGCAGGTGGCTCACGGACACGTTTGGAACCATACCCTCCACTGCCTAGCACCAGAGAGGTAAAGCTAGCTCCCACGGACATACATGCAGTTAATCCAGGGTACAGGGTCTTTCTGGAATTGCTGAGAAGAGATGGGAGTTAGGCAACTAAGGAAGAAAAAAATGGGAAGGCACTGTGGCCAAGGCCCCACCGTGCAGCCACAGCACCAAGCCCGCAAACAGGGCAGCCGCCCTGTCCTCATCCCGCTGCTGCACAGCCCCTCACGTTCAGTAGTTACAGATCCGTGTGGAAGAGGAGGATCCCCAGCTGCTCCCCGCCCCCCGCCCATTCATTGACTCCTCTTGGTAATTCCTTTGTTTTTTGTTTGTTTTTAAAGAATTATTTTATTTAGCTTTATTTTTTATTTTATTTTTATTTGACCAGAGGTGGAGGAGAGAGAGAATGAGAAGGCAAACCACCAGGTCTGGGACTCAAACTGTGGTCGGCAACGATGTAGTCCAGCGCCCTTTAGGACCATGCCACCTGCTGGCCCCTCTTGGTAATTCCTTTTTTTTTTTTTGGTGAGGTTTTTGCCAGAGACAGAAAGCGAGAAGTCACCCACAGGGGGGACGTCCATGCTGCAGTCCCTTCTCCATTCTCTCAGGATCTTGGGTACGCACGCATACATGCCTGGCGTAAGTTTAACCCGCTGGGTCTGGGACTTGAACCACGGTTGACTACATGGGAGTCCAGCGACATAGCCATTACGACGACTTGTCCCCCTCTTGGTAATTCTAACAGGAGACCTGGCTGACTTCATCGTCTGCCTTTCAGCCAACAGAACCAGCCCAGGTTCCTGCCAGAGATGTTTCCTCCCTGAGGCTCACGGAGCTCCTGGGGGCAGGGATAGGGGTGGTGCAGCCTGGCCCTGTGCCCCCATGGGCCGGGGCTAGGGGGGAGCATCTCCCTCTGCCGTGGTGGTCCAGCGCTGCAGGGCCATCCCCCTCTGCCCTTAAGGGCCAGCACTGCGGGGAGCTATTCTCCTTTGCCCCCTGCCGTCCAGCACTGTGGAGGGGCAACTCCCTCTGCCATGGCCGTCCAGCGCTGTGGGGGGCCATCCCCCTCTGCCTTCACACACCCCTCATTGGCCTGTCTTCCTCATCCCTCATCCCTCATCCCTTGTTTAGTAAGAAAAAGCAATTGGATTGAGAGTGTCAGCGCACAAACAACCATTTTCAAAATGTTCCCTAGGGGAGGTGAGTACTCTACCAAACAGAAAGGGCTCCATGTTGGGTAAGTTTGGGGACAGTGGGTGGGACATTTAGCAGCTCTTAAAGGGCTTTTTTGGACCCTTTAATATGCAAATGTGTCTTGTAAAGCAGTTAGGTGAAGTCTGTTGTTTCCCAAATACTAATATTTTTACTTGGAGCCAAGTTCCTGGAGCTCACCCTGGGAACTGGCCTGGGGCAGCATCACGGGCCAGAGCACAGATGGGCTCCATGTGCATGCCTGTGCGTTGCAGTATGAGAATCATGGCCACTCACCTTGTGCTGAGCTCCTAGCCTAAGCAATTCACTGCCCTGGCTACCTTTGGGCCCAGGAGCGGACACACACCTTCCAGATGAGGAATGAGGCCGAGAGAGGACACATGTGCCCAGGCCGCACAAGTTGATGGCAGAGCAGCGCTGGGAGGGGCTGTGCCTCCGCTCTGCACCTGCGAGGCCTTGGCTGGCTCCCCGGGAGCTCGCCGTTCTCCCCAGGGTCCCAGTCAGAATCCCTGCCCTCCGTGCCACCTCTCCCACCTCGCCAATCAGCCGTCTGTCGGCACACCCTGCTACCTTTGCCCTCGTTCGTGTTTGTGGTCACCATCCTAAACTGCCACCTGGGAGGGTGCTTGGGGCAGAGGCCCTGCCTAGCTAGGGCGCACTGGGTGGACCATGTGCACGTGGGGGCTTGCAACCGTGTTGCCATGATGCTCAGGCCCCATGGAAGCAGCTGGCTCTGTGCCCTCCAGCTGTCTAATCTGCCCTCCCTTTCCTTCACCTCGGAGCCTGGCTTCAAGGCTTTACAAGAGACCCACGAGAGGCCAGGCTACAGCCCCACCAAGGCACCAGTTGCTCCATTGTTCAGCCCTCTGTGCTTAAAAATAGAAGCCCATCTATGCTGCGGCCCTGGCTGGAGATTCTCCGGTTGTCTCCGGACCTAGATGGCCACTGCAGTCTGTGGGAGGTGGGCACCAGCACAGCGCCAGGCAGTGTAGGGCAGGAGCGGGCGGGAGCCGGTGCCCCCTCCTCTGGAGCATGAGCCCCTCCAGCCCCATACCTGCTGAGCCAGAAAGGCTAGCAGGACACTTGGATGGCTGTGGCAACCCACACAGCCACTACGGGCCTTGGGATCTGGTCCCCGGCCAGTCCCCCCACCCCCTGTGTGACCCAGCCTCCTCACCTCAGGGCTGTGCCATATGCTCTGTTCATCCCACCCGCTATCCTGCGAGAGTAGTCGTTTATCCAGCCAAACCCCTGCCCTGCACGGTCAGCTCTCTGAGGGCAGGGGCCTTGTTTGCCTTGACTGCCCTCAGCCCCTGGTGGGACAAGGACTGAGCAAGAGTCAGGAACTATCAGTAAATAACTCCAAGAAAGAAGCCAGGACTTGCTCAAAAGTCAGACCTGGGGCCAGCAGGTGGCATGGTGGGTAAGGTGCTGGACTCCCACATGGCCAACCATGGTTCAAATACCGGACCTGGCTACTTGCTTTCTCACTCTCTTTCTGTCTATCTCTGGTGAATTAATAACAATAATTATTATTAATAAGATTAAATTTAAAAAGCCAGACCCACATAGGAAATGCCCGGGGCAGGGAGAAGGGTCTTAGAGACAGTTCAAGGGTGTGGAGTCAGCCGATGATCCCGAAGCTGTACGGCAGCCCACAGTGGGCCAAGCGCCCGCACACTGCAGTCCTGAGCTGCTGCCCACCCCTTCCCAGCAGGCCTCTGATTCCCACTGTTCGGGAATAGGCTTGCCCAGCCCGAGCAGCTGAGTGAGACGCAGAGTGGACGCAGAGGGACCCCTGAGACTCACTGACTGAAACAAGTCATTTATTCGCCCTCAGCAAGAAAGGAGCAGTGTCATGTGCCACTTGGGGTGTGGGGCAGGGCCTGGCACAGAGTCACTGGGGGCTCATGGGAAAAAGAGAGGCCGGAGCCTTGGCCCCAGCCTAGACACACGTCCACAAGGTCTTTGCCTGGTCCTGGAACTGACCAGCGACTTTCATTTCAAGACTAGGAGACAGAGATGCCCCCCGAAGGGGTTACAGGGCCGCAGGCCCGTTTCCCCACTCAGCCTCGTCCTGGCCTGGGAGGGTGCAGGGCCATAGGAAGGTGCCACCCATGTCCCCCTGGCCTGCGGGGAAGAATGGCTGGTGTACACTCACCCTGCACTGCCGCTTGCTACTCCCTCTCAGGGCTCAGCTGGTTGAAGGGCAGCAGAGGAGGGGGAGCAGGAGGCTGGCAGGCCTGGTTTTGAGTCTGTGGCTGCAGCTGACAAGGGGCTGACTGTGTGCTGATGGACAGCTGAGTGGCGTGGCCAGCAGCAAACATTTCCAGGAGCAGTTAGGTGTTTCAAGTCCTAGGGTGTCCGCTTCCGAGTTGCTTTCATTCTCTTTGTTTTAGGTAACAGACTTGCCAGAACTGTTACTGCACAGGTTCTTAGGTGCTTTGACGGTAAACCTGAATCCTTCCCACCATCCCTCCCACCCAGGGCCCAGGCCCCTGGCTCACGGTGGCCAGGCTCTTGCGTTTACCAAGCAGCAGCATTGACCATTTAACAATCACAATCTCCAAGCCACAGTTGGCCGGAGTCCTCCCCACTATGCCCACTGGGCTCGGGTCCGCAGGCCTGGCCGGCCGCTGGCTCTTTTCTTCAGGATCCTCTTTTTTTCTTTTGGAACCACTCTGGAAACAGGAATAAACTTCTCTAAGACATCAAGCCAAGTGATGTCCTCTCTGCTATGTAGTTGTTAGCTTCACCGATGGCGGGGCCTCTGGCCATCATCCAGAAGCCTTCATTGACATGCCATGCTTCCTGCGTGTGCTCCCCTGCCAGCCCGAGCACAGACACGCACGAGGAGAGGACCCGAGCCAGTCCCACCCCCTGCCTACACCCAGCCCCTCACACCGAGCACAGTGCTGGCTGTGAGACTCGTGCTCAGGGAGGAGGCAGTTTCTCCTGAGCCACAGCCTCCAGCAGAATGGGAGCAAGCAGAGGCGAAGAAGCCCAGCATTCAGGGCGAGAGACCACAGCTCAGCATCCCCCTTAAATACAAAGGGCATCGAGACCCACAGCAGAGAGGGGTCCATTCAACAAGGAGAACGTATTGGTTGAGGTCATGTGTGTGAGGCCGGCCGGTCGAGGCGCTGGGTCCCATGTGGCTGACTGTTTCAAGTGCTGGACCCAGTGGCTTGAAAAACACACCAGGTGTGTGTGTGTGTGTGCATGCGTGCCCCAAATCCCGAGAGGAGCACGGAGGAGAAGGGATTGCAGTCGGCCATCCCCCGGGGGTGGTTTCTCACTCTCCTTTACTCTCTCCTCTGGCGAGCACACATGCCCTATGGCAAAAATCAAGGGGAAAACAAATGATGGGGTGGTCACTTAACCTCTCCGAGCCCCGGTTTCATCGTCTGTAAAGGGGGGTCCAGCCCTCCCCTCATCTAGATCTGCCGCGGAGTAAACGAGCTGCTGTGTACAAACCATGTTATTACCACTGTCATCCTTGTTTGCTGACAGAGCAGAACGCCGAGCTTCGAGCATTCCTGACCCGTGACTCTTCAACATGACCCCTGGACTCAGTGGTGTGGTGTGTGGCTGCAGCCAGGCTGGGCGTCTGCAAGGACAGCGAAGTGACTTGCTCTTTTAGCTGGTTATTCTCCAAAACGAAGGAGGTAGCTGTCCAGAGGCCAAACCTTTCTGAGAGCATCACAGCGTAGGGGTCTTCCTCCTCAGAGATGCGACAGGCCTGCTTGAGTGAAAAGCACCCGCCGACTGAGGTGAATAGCCGTGGTCAGACTTGCTGTGGTAAGTGTCTTCACGTACCCGTCCATGCAACCAGTGGTCACTGAAAGGCGTTGGAACGTGGGTCCCTCCGGTCCCTGAAGTCCCGAGGAGTGGCAGGGACACACAGTCCGTTTCAGGCTTCCACGTGTCCACGGAAAGATGGTCCCTAGAGCTCAAAGGTGTCGGCCGGCAGGCCCTGCCTCCTCCCCCAGAGGCTGCTCACAGAGATCTGTCCCTAATTGCCTTCTGGTCCCTAAGGCCCTCTGCGTACTTTTCCGCAGTGGAATGGTACCTGTGAAGGTGAGGCACTTTCAGCATCTCATGTCACAGTGAGGTCTCTCAGAATGCACAGAGCCTGGGATTAGAGCTGCCAGTACAAAGCAGTGAAAAGTGCTCCGAGGAAGCCTCTAGTCTGGTCTCCATCGTGGTGGTGAGCCTTGGCATGATGATGGTGTCCATCTCCTGCCTCCTCAGTAAGAGAAGAATGTTCATAGGGCTTCTCTGCAGCTACCTTTCTGTTTGATGGTTTATCTCACTCAGGAAGAGCAAGCATTTGGTACCTAAGAAGCTGCCTGGGGACTCTGAGAAGACAGAGGGCCCAGCTCTACCCACTTGGTCATTTAATGCTGATCAGGGCATGAGAGGGTCTTTCCTGAGTAGACAAAGTCGTTCTAATCTAAAAGGCAATTTAATTTCCAGTTAGAATCTTAATTAAAGATATTTATTTTGTCTCACTGCTAAACTGCTGTCAAGAACAAATAGAACATTCAGAGTACACTCGCCTTAGCTGCCTGGTTACAGGAAGCAGGACCTTGGGGACCTATGCTATGGTGATCCGTTACTACTTGTAAGTTTATTAATACTGCAAAGAATGACTCCTGCTTTTTTCCCCTGGTGCTAAGGCCAGATTTGAGTGGTAGGAGAGAGCAGAGAACTAGGGGGGGAAAAACCAACTTGGACTGCTCATCCTCGCAGCAAAACTCTTCTAATGTGCATCCTTACTCCCGGTGCCAGAACTGCTCTGCGAACAACTGCCCGACCTCCAGGCCACGTTCTCTACGTTCGTCTACAGACCTGAAAGTGAAAGTTCATTCTTCCACCCAGAATTCCTTACACCTCCTCTTCATGCAAGGAAAGCAGCCCGCTGAGTTACAAATGCTGCCCATTCGAGATTTTCACAAATTAAAAGCATGAGGAAGGTCTGCAGAGGACTCTGCACCCTGCAGAGATACGGGCTGTCATGCCGCCTCAGGCGACATGCTCGGCTTCCTGCAGGAGCAAGCCGGGAGGTCTGGGATCTCTGCGTTCGCAGAGGGCCAGTGTTCCCAGCGCTGCCTCTGGATGTACCGACAGATTGTGGAATTCCTGTTGGTTCTCTTCAGTACCCGTGTTCGTGTGAGATCATTGCAATACTTTTTTCCTAATCAATTGATTCTTCTAAGTCTTGGTTATGTCTGAGTTCTCTAAAAAATGTGGGAAATGCATGGCACCAGCCCATAATCTTATTTGTAAGTGAGCTGAGATGCATTTTTCTGTTTCCATCAAGACGAATTAATAGGTTAATTCTTTTTAAAGAAAAGGAATTAAAGAAAAAAAGGAAAGGGATACCAGCAGTAGATGTAATGGCTATGTCACCGGACTCTCATGTACTCTACCGCAGTTCGAGTCTGGGACCCAGTGGCTTAAACTCACGCTGGGCGTGTGTGCGAACGTGCCCAGAAACCCAAGAGGAGAATGGAGGAGAAGGGATTGCGGCATGGCCATCCCCCTGGGGCGTGATTTCTCGCTTTCTATCTTTCTGTCTCTGTCTGTCTTTCTGGCGAGTGCACGCACCGCATAGCAAAATCCTCTCCAAAAGAAAAAAAAAAAAAAAAAAAGATGAATTAGTAGGAATCACATTTACCCTCATTCCTGAAGAACTGAAAAGCCATTCAGCTTTCAAGACAGTTGACATCAGGCCACAGAGGACAGTGATCCCTGAGATTCTAGAAGCAAATGAGAGGAGCCCCACGATTTCCCATTGCAACCTGGAGAACGTTTCCAGATCACAGTGCAGAGAAGGCAAGCCCACGTGGAGCCCAGCAGTCCCCCGAGTTGGCCAGCCTGGGTGTCAGAGAGGAGAGACCCGTGTGGGAAAGCACGCTGGACGTTTGCAGAGTCCCTGCAGCTATTCCACCCAGTGATGACCACCACACGCGGGTGAGGAAGTCCTGAGTCCGAAGGACAAAGCAAGATGAAAGGGTTCGAGGCAAATCTTCCAACTTCTAGAGCAGAGAACAGTGGTCTTCCTCCAATCAAAGTGGAAAACCTCATAATTAGGAACCAGCAGATGGCATAATGGTTACATCGCTGGACTCCCACATGGCTGACCACAGTTCAAGTCCCAGACTCAGAAGCTTGAAACTCATATTGGGCACGTGTGCGTGCATGCCCAAGATCCCGAGAGAGGAGTGGAGGAGAAGGGACTGCAACATGGCCATCCTTCTGGGGGCAATGATTTCTCATTTTCTGTCTCTTTGACAAGTGCACACGCCATATAGCAAACTCTAAAAAAGAAAAGTGGAAAACCTCATATTTAAACCTCATAATTAACTTAGCCTTGGATGTAGTACTCAGAAAGTTTTGCCTCAGTAATGGGAAAATACTAGAAATGAAGACTGCCACTCTTATTCCACTTAACAAAGCTTAAAGGCAAGACTCCTATGAAGCCATAAGCTCGGTGTGATCATCCCACAATCCCTTCTCTTCTGTTTCTCCCTGCTTTGGGATTTGGGGCACACATGCACCTGCACCCGGCATATTTTTCAAGCCACACAGTCAGCCATGTGGAATACACCCACCTTAACCACCCACCACAGGCTGGCCCACAAAATTTTATCATAATGCATATTTTCCATTATATTTCAGGGCAAAGAATATTATCAGGGATAAACAGTTATTTCATAGTGTATCCGTGAAGATGACATGAGTCCTACGTGTTCCTACACCTAATAATAGATTTAAAATACATGCAGCAAAATCATTAGAACTTCAAGTAGAAATAAAGCCATACTTAGAGTCAAAAGTTGCAACAACCTTGTCTTAGTGATTGATAGAACAAGTTAGACTGAAGATCAGTAAAAATAAGACATGAACAACACTGTCAAACAGCTTGGACCTAATTAACGTTTGTAAAACACTCCAGCCGGCATCAGTAGAATATAAGGTCTTTTCAAGTGCACACGGAAAAATAAGACCACGTTCTAAGACATAAAATGCCGGAGACCTGCTCCAGCCGCATGGCCCCCATCAATAAAACAAGTCTCAATAAATGTGAAAGGGTTCAAATTGTACAAAATATGTCCCCTGACCACAATGGAGCTAAGTTAGAAATCATTAACAAAGATCTTTTGAAGTATCTCCTTTCTCCGCTCACGCGTGGTGGCGGCAGCAGGCACGGCCTCGAGATGCAGAACAATGCCAGCGAGTTTGTGGATCTCCCGGCCAGCAATGGCATCGGCGCCAAGACCACGTGTCCATCCAGATGAACGTGGCCGAGGTGGACAAGGTCACCAGCAGGTTTAACGGCCAATTCAAGACCCACGCCATCTGCGGGGCCATTCGCAGGATGGGGGAATCCAACGACTCCATTCTCCGGCTGGCCAAGGCTGACTGCATTGTCTCCAAGAACTTCTGATAGGAGAGGACCTCGGACCAGGCAGTCTGAGACTTGCCATAAATAAACAGTGAAAACCCCCCTCAAAAAAAAATCTTTTAAAGTATCCCAATATTTGAAAATATCCCAATATTTTAAACTCAATTCAAAGAAGTAGGTAAAAAGGAAATTAGAAAATAGTTTTAACTGGATGAAAAATGAAAACATGATATAATTTGTAGTGCGAAGGCAGTACTTAACAGGGAAATCAATAGCATTAAATGCCTATATTAAAATAAGAAAAAGCTGCCTTTTCCTGTTAGGCGCAAGAGGTGCAAGGTGAGGATCTTGGACGCTGATTTCTCGTTCTTAGTGTGAATACAGCCGGACTGCCAAGAGGGTCAATGTGCCTAAAGCTCGGGCTTCCTCTAAGAGATGTGGCAAGCATCAGCCTCACCAAGTGACCCCGGGTCTGGGGCTCGAACCAGGGTGAACTACATGGGAATCTAGCAGATGGCGTAGGTCTTGAACTGGCCATCATCTCCAGCTCGAGGGCATCTAAGGAAAGGCTCTATGCAGAGAACCAGATCACGTGGCTGACTGTGGTTTGAATCGCTGTCCCAGCAGCTTGAAAAACATGCCGGGTCTGCGCCTGGCAGTTTGCTCTCTCACTCTCTCTCTCTCTCTGTCTCTCTCTGGTGAGTGTGCATGCCCTATAGCAAATTAAATAATAAAACCAAAATTAAATAAATCTTTAAAAAAGAGAGAGAGAGAGACACATGCCAGATACACACAAACATGGCCTAGACCCTGGAAGGATGGAGAGCTGGAGGAGGGACTGTGGCATGACGAAACCCCGTTGCGAGTGTTTTCTGTCTCCCTGCCTGCTCCTGTCAGTCTTATGCGCATGTGCACATGTGCCCTATGGTATTTTTTTTTTTTGGAGAGGTTTTTTTTTTTTGCTATAGGGCGCATGCGCTCGCCAGACAGACAGAGACATAGAGATAGAAAGTGAGAAATCACCCCCCAGGGAGGATGGTCATGCCGCAATCCCTTCTCCTCCACTCTCCTCTCGGGATCTTGGGCACGCACGCACATGCACCCGGTGTGAATTTTAAGCCACCAGGTCCGGGACGCGAACTGCAGTCGACTACGTGGGAGTCCAGCGACAACCATTACGCTAACTGCTGGTTCCCGTGCCCTATGGTATTTTTAAAAAGAAAACAAAACCTAATTTCATAGAAATGGATAATACAGATGGCAAATGGATATATGAAAAGGTGCTTAAGGAGAAAGCCAGTTAAAGCCATGATGCAAGGCCCAGCTTTGGTGTTGCAGCGGTAGCTTGCCCAGGCCGTGGTCAAGGTCAGGATGTGGTTTCCAGCCAGCCTGCGCAGGCCAGGTGTGTGCCTTCCCACCGTCACCCTGGCTCTCTGGGAAGGCGAGGATGAAGACGTGGCCTGGGGCCCCGCTGAGGGCTCTCTTCTCTGTCTCATGAAAGAAACTTAAGATAGCACTGCACACCTGATGGAGGGTCTGGCCACAGTGCGTGTTGGCGAGGAGGTGGACGAGCCGGGAGCTCTCGGTGCTGCTGGATCGGATGTCTAAAATGGTGCGACCACTTCACGCACCGCGACGTGCCCCAGCCATCCCACTTCTAGGTATTTACCCAAGAGAACTGAAAACGTACGTCCATGTGGAGACTTGTGGCAGATATTCGTAGCGACTTCGTTTGTAATACCCCAAACTGGGAACTACCCAGATGCCCACCAGGAGGTGAGCAGGTGAGTGAACGGTGGCTTACCCATGTAAGAGGATACTACTGAGTATTAAAAAGCATGCTACTGATTACCCCGTCAGCATGAATAAACCTCAGGCTATGCGGAGTGAAAGAAGTCAGACCAAGAAGGCACACACAGAGTCTTCGAGTGTCCTGCCCTGCTCAGAAATACCTGGGAGCGGAGAACTGGGTGCAGTGTCTTCCAACTCACGGTGCCAGCGTCGGGGGGCCTGAAGGCGTTGCACAGCAGCGGAGCAGGGATTCTGTATCCATGTGGCTCTCCACGTCTCTCTCACTCCCTCTGCACGTGTGTAAACCCAGCAGAACTCAGTCGTACAGGCCCCACCCTGATGACCCTACCGCACCCAGAGACCCTACCCTGGGACACCATGGAGGAGCTCAGCTTTCACTTAACCCTTTACAACACGATTTGTACAACCAAGTCCAGCACTGAGTTTCTGGACAGCATCCAATCGCCGTGACCCAGAAGACCAGATTCTGAAACAACCTTTGGGGGACAGACCACAGTTCAAACCGTAACATTCGGTATGACTCCACTTATGTAAAATCGAGGGGCAGACAGCAGGTCAGCAATTGCCAGGAGGAGGGGGAAGGTAGGGACAGGGAGGAGAGAGGGATGATGGAGGAGCAGGAGGGAATCTCAGGGGCTTCTCTCTCTTGCCTGTGACAATGGTCACAGGTGTGCACGTATGCCCAGACTCACCAAATAGTTCACATGGCACACTGTGCGGCAATTAAAGCCAAATAAGGTGTGAGCAGCACCGCCTCCTGCCTCACCCACCGCTCTTGACCGCTCAGCGTTCTGGAGGCCCGGCCAGGCACACTGTGTGTGGGTCACTGTGCAGTACCAGGTGGACGTGTGGGATGAGTCTGTTTCTTCTACCTTCCCTCTGAGCAGCCAGAGGGTTGTGCCCTGTGGCTGCAGAGGGGGTGAGGTGAATGAAACTGGCACCCGAAGGGCCTCTCTACAGGACCCAGGTATCCGGGTCCTCACCTGGATCTCAGGACCCCTGTCCAGCCAGTGAGGAAGCTCTTCGTCCTCGGGTGTCAATCTCCTTCACCCTCCCAGGGAAGGAAGGCGGGCCTTAGGTAGGATTAGGCCACTTCTGGGTTCCCTGGTCATCACGCCATCAGTCTTGTCAATCCGGCCACCATTCCTCACACCATGGTTCCTACACGGCCTCTGCTTCTTGTCCAGAGTGCTGGCCTGCTGGCCATCCGTCGCCATCCGTGAGGGCTGCAGTGCGGCGACGTGGCCGAATGGCTGTGCTGCTGTTTGTCAGGAAGACAGCTGCAGAAACCTCGCCACCCCCACCTACCTTCACAGGAAGTGGCAGGCTGTTTACAGGAAATCCCTCGCCTGCACCGCACTGGAAGCTGCTGCCTGGTGCTCGGGTCGCACTGGCTGCCAGGCCATTCTCCAAGGCTCTGCCGTCACACGTCAGCAGCAAGAGGAAGTCCCGAAAGGAGCGTACGCCCCATCGCTGGCGGCCAGCTCTGCTGCCCAGACCATGCAAGGCAGACTCCCTGCCACTGTCCCACGACGGTGTCAGCTGCAGGGCAAGCGGGAATGCCCTAGCAGCAGCCTCTGGGTCCCCCAGTAGCACCCACCCCCGTATCTTGCGATGGGCCATGGCCAGGTTATAATCACTGGGGAAGCCCATGGTTACACCTGCAGATGCCTCTCCCCACCGGCGTCTTCAGAGACCTACTTAAAAGTCACCGGAAAGTCCAGGTTCACAGCGACACTTAGCAAAAGCTTCCTTCTCATGCATAGAAATAATCTCATTCCAGGGAGAGGAGGGTTTTCCAGGTAAGCGAATTTTCCAGATGAGGGTATTTTACTTCTTTAAGCACTTGGAACTTTATTATTTTAAGCAGTTAGGAGGGAAGCCTTTGAAAGCAGACCACCCGCGGCCGGCCTTGCACAGTGCTCTAAACATAATCACTTCCCGTTTGTCACTGACGTGCTGAGGGTCACAGTGGCTGGCCTGTAACGAGGAGATGACTAGGATTCAGGACGACCTGAGGCATGCCTGCCTTACAGCACAGCAAGCCTGGTCCACCTGGTGTCTTGGTGCTTGAGTCAGCCGGATCCCACGTGGCCAACAGCTCAGTTCAAGTCCTGGATACGGCAGCTTTAAAAATACACTGGGCGGGGCCGGCAGGTGGCGTGGTGCCTAAGGGTGCTGAAGTCCCACATGGCTGACCACAGTTCGAGTACTGGACCCAGTGGCTTGTTTTCTCACTCTCTCTTTGTCCCTCTCTGGCCAAATTTAAATAAAATAAATAAATAAAGTTAAAATAATTATTAAAAAAAAAAAAACCCACTAGGTGCATGTGTGTGCCCAAAACCCCAAAAGAGAAATGGAGAAGGGACCTCGTGGGAGGTGCTTGTTCACTTTCCTTCTCTTTCTGTCTCTCACTGGTGAGTGCACACACCCACTAACAAATTACACACACACACACACACACACAGAGAGCGAGCTAGCCTAAACGGGAAAGATTCACACGCTCCATACCACATGGAAGAACCTTGAGGACTTTATGCTAAGTAAAATAAGCAAGCCACATGAAGATACACACTGTACGATCCACTTAGGGGCTGCCAGTGGCTGGGAACAGTGTCCACGGCCACGGCTGGAGAGGGAGCTGGTGGTTTAATGGGTAGAGTTTCAGATCGCAAGATGGAAATGTGCCGGAGATTAGTGGCACAACAAGGTGAAAATATGTTTCTAACTCCGTTTTGTTTGTGATGACACATGCGTGTGCACAAGACGAAAAGGGAGCAAAAAGCACCTGACGGCGCCGTGAGCTCCTTCCCCAGCTCTCCAGCTCTCAGGACCTTGGGCACGTGCGCGCACACCAGCGTGTTTTCGGGCCGACCCAAAAGTCAACTGTGGTCAGCCATGTGGCTTCCAGCACCGCAGGCTGAGCTGAGCAGGCCTCTCAGCACTACTGGGCTGACATGTAAATGCGGTTACATTTCCAGCATAAGTCTTCATGCACTTATCACAATTAAAAACAGGAAAGATGAGTAATAATAAATAAAACCAAAGGCCATCCTGGTGGGTACCCATGGATTGGCAGCTCTGGGCTGAGTCCCTCTTTGAATGAGCTCCCAGCATTTCATGGCATCCTCACCACAACCCTGGAAGGTCGGCCTCACTGTCCACACCCTACAGTAAGGACACCCGCATACCCAGGGAGGGAACTGACCTGCCGAGGTATAGGCGGCAGAGCCAGGGCTGTAACCCCAGGACCCTCGTACACCTGCTTCTCAGACGGTTTCCAGTAGTAACCAAGGCAACGGTAACAGGCTTAAGCACCTGGCAGGCACGGACTGCTAGTGGGAGAGCAGGGAGACCAGGTGGGGCACCCCGAGGAGTACACAGGCAAGAACAGCTTTCCTCGTGGCCTTCCCCGCCTCGGTGATGCTCGACAGGGACCGGACACACGCTGGCCACGAGGTCCAGATCCCTCGGCATGTCCAGGACAAGCAGCCTGTGGGGGCAGCAGGTCAGAGTGGGGAGCGACCACACCTTTTGTGTCATTGTGAACTTTCACAGTCTCAGCTGAAATGGGGGCCAAGCTTCTGTTTTGGCTATAGGGTGAGGGTATCACCAGTGAGAGACAAACAAGGAAAGTGAGAAGTCACCCTCTAGGGTGGATGGCCATGTCACAATCCCTTCTCTTCCAGTTTTGGGATTTGGGACACATGTGCGCATGCACCTGGTATGTTTTCAAACTGCTGGGTCCAGGACTTGAACCATGCAGTTGGCCATGTAGGATCCAGATGGCCCCATGTAAACTTTGGTTTTTTAGAATTTTTAAAATTTAACTTTATTTATTATTATTATTTTCCAGTTTGATCAGAGAGAGAGAGAGGGAAAGTTAGAAAGCAAGCTACCAGGTCTGGGACTCAAACCTCGGTCGGCCATGTGAGAATCCAGTGCCTTTAATCACCATGCCACCACCCCAGGTGGTTACAAGGCCAATGACAGCTATGGGGCACCTGGCTGTAGACGAGGCTTTGTGCTGGGGCGGGTCCCAACCATCTCGCTGAATCCCCTCCTCAGTGAGAGAAACATATCGCCATCCTACCAGCAAGAAGGAGTGCTCAAGGTGACGGGGCCTGTGCCGTGGGCCATGCGCTGTCGCAAGTGCCTGGTCTCAGTTGGCCTTTGAATACCCACCTTGACCCTGTGAGGTAATGAGGTAAGGAACCACTCTCTTTTTTTGGTGGGGGGAGAGGTTTTTGCTATAGGGCGTGTGCGCTCGCCAGAAAGATAGAGACAGAGAGACAGAAAACGAGAAATCACCCCCCAGGGGGATGGCCACACCGCAATCCCTTCTCCTCCATTCTCCTCTCGGGATCTTGGGCACGCACACACATGCGCCCGGCGTGAGTTTAAGCCACCGGGTCCGGGACGGGAACTGCGGTCGACTACATGGGAGTCCAGTGACATAGTCATTATGCCAACTGCTGGTCCCCATTCTTGTCCTCATTCCACATATGAGGAAACTGAGCCCGGAGGGCAGAGTGACTTGTGCAAGGCCACCAGTCTTACTGGTTTTGTTATAACAGCCTGGACAGAGTAAGACAGCTGCACACATTTGCTAATGTACTGAAAAACGTGGAATTACAGACGTCGGGTGAGTTGTATGGTCTGTGAATTCTGTCCCAATAGAACTAGAAAAGGGCTGGCTCCGTGGCCTGGCGGAGCAGGCAGCCGGAGCCCTCACTGCTGACTGTGCAGTTCAAGCCCCAGACCTGGTAGCCTGGGAGACACGTCGGGCACATGTGCATGCCCTGAGTCCCCAGAAAAGGGAGGGGAGGGAAGGATCGCAACCCCCGTTGAGGGTTTTCTCCTCTCCCTCTCTCTGTCTCTTGCCAGTGAGAACATTTGCCCTCTAGCAAAATAAATAAATAAGTTTGAATGCATTTGTCTGGCTATCCAACCAGCACTTGGTATGTATTTGTAGAGGACGCTGAGAATCCTAAATAAGCCTGGCCCCTGTCACCTGGCGTCCTAGACAAATTTAGCCGCATTTAGAGGGAGGAGTCTTTGATATCTAATATGAACCTTGTTTTCCGGCACAGTTATTCTTGGGGAGCCCCGTTTGCATTTCACACTGAGCACAGGGCCAGACCTTGGCTGGGGCCCAGACAGGAGGGCAGGCCAGAATCAGGAAACTCAGGCATGCGAGGCCAGGCCGCTGGGCCCCATCACTCAGCAGGACAAGTGGCAGCCAGGAATAGACGAGCAGGCCCCTAGCTGTGTCCTGCTCTCTGCAAACACCCAGCTGGGACACCCAGCATCTGGTTACAAAGGGACCATCCAGTACGAACCAGGGCTGGGCCAGCGGCGGAACTAATCCCCTCTGAATTCCGAGTCTGCTGTCTGGGAGGACAAGTGGGCACGTCGCTCCCGGACAGGAGCCGGGCTGGCCTTTGCCAGGACTAGTGTCCGTCTGAGGGTTTGCCTCTCTGGACACAGCAGCGAGATGGATGCATTTGTTGGCATTTAATAGTTTCCGTCATCTGGTGCCAACGGGACTGCCAGGGGCTTGTGCTGAGCACCCTGCCTGGAGCCTGCACACGGCATTTAGCGAAGGTGGCCGAGGGCAGGCTGGGGTGACCGTGGCGCTAGAAGGCAGGGTCATTAGAAGGCATGAATAGCTGAGACAAGGTCAGAGGTCGAGTGTTTGAAACCAGTCCCGCTCGGCAACTTGCTGGCCGAGTGACGGGAGCAAGTGCCCAGACTCCCCGAGGGCCAATTCCTACTCTAAAAGGAGATGAAACAATGCAGACGGGGCCAGTGCTGGTGGAGAGGCCCCCCTCGGCACTCTCTGTGGGGCTGGCCACACTCCGTCAATGGACAGAGTTTGGATGGTGAGTGTGCACGGTGGCACGCCGACATTCTTGCTGTGATCCGATGCCCAGGCCTAGCCAGGAGGGAATCACTTCCTGCAGGGACACCCAAGCAGGGCAGAGGATGATCAAGAGATAATAGGACCAGCAGGCCACCGGGCTGTTGGAATATCCCAGAGCCTGGGAGTGAGCACACCACAGGCCCTGCCCTGGTGCAGTCCCCATGCAGCTCTTCTCTGGGGCTCTGGGGAGGGCTTCCTCAGGGCTGGTGGCCTGGCCCACAGGGAGTCCAGGTCCTATCTGAAAGAGCTCAGAGTGGAGGCTGGTCTCTGCCAAGAAGTGACTTGGAGGGAGAAGGCGGCTGGGGTGGGTCTCCGTGCAGCTGCCTCTCCCAGCCATCCTGGGCAGGCTGGCCACACCCAGCCCAGACCACTGACTGCCCAGGCCCTGGATCCTGGAGGGGTACCACGACAGCTGGGGCAGGCTTGGCGCCTGTGTTTCTCATCCCAGTCTGGGCCTCTAAATTTAACCTGGTATCAGCTCACGAGGCAGGAGGGCCTCCACTGTGACTCAGCGCCACTTGGAGGCACTTCCCTGCACACTCCTGAAGCCGGTACCACCAGCTCGGGCGCCAGCTCCCCGTGCTCCCGGCCGCACAGCTCCAGAGCCGCTCTGGCTTTGCGCTGATACGACCCAGCCCTGTTTTCCCTACTTGGTTAGGCCTGCGCACACACATGGGCACACGGACAGGCAGACAAAGTGCATAGGCACACAGGCACATATGCACAATGCGCACACACATGGGCACACGCACAGGCAGACAAAGTGCATAGGCACACAGGCACATATGCACAATGCACACACACATGGGCACACGGGCACAGTGCACAGGCGCACGGGCACAGTGCACACACACACGGGCACAATGCACACACACGACAGTCTCATGGGCAAAGCTCAGAGCAGGCTCCACAACCAAAGGCCAAGCCACGACAGTGAGCTGTGCCCTGGGGCCACCGGCGGAGGGCCCGACAAGGCTGATTGTGCAACTTCCTGCTTTGGTGGTTCAGACCCAGGGGGCAGCACGCAGAGCTGGTGGTTGCTACGATGTGCAGGACCCAGAGCAGGAACCAAATCCCAATGCCCAGAGCAAATGGGGGAGCCTTAGACCCTGTAGAGACATGTGGAGACCGTGCTGCCCTGGAAGCTGGGCCTATGGTCCGCAGCTGACCAGGCAGCCCCTCCACAAAAGAAATGAGATAGGCTGAGGATGGGCTAGAGAAAACGGATGCCCCTAGTACCTCAGGGGGCAAGGGTTTCCTGCCTGGGACCCCCAGGAGCGAGGGAGCCAGAGGCACAGCCTCTGGTCATCATGGCCAACAGTGAGGGGCTCTGGATGTGCCCACGGCACTCAGGCTGAGAACCCACGGTTAAGGCTGGGCTCCGGGGCCAGCAGCTGGGCTCCGGGGCCAGCAGCTGGGCTCCGG
>NW_006203448.1:2739235-2746965 GCF_000334495.1 Tupaia belangeri chinensis | reverse complement strand
GCCTGTGTTTCTCATCCCAGTCTGGGCCTCTAAATTTAACCTGGTATCAGCTCACGAGGCAGGAGGGCCTCCACTGTGACTCAGCGCCACTTGGAGGCACTTCCCTGCACACTCCTGAAGCCGGTACCACCAGCTCGGGCGCCAGCTCCCCGTGCTCCCGGCCGCACAGCTCCAGAGCCGCTCTGGCTTTGCGCTGATACGACCCAGCCCTGTTTTCCCTACTTGGTTAGGCCTGCGCACACACATGGGCACACGGACAGGCAGACAAAGTGCATAGGCACACAGGCACATATGCACAATGCGCACACACATGGGCACACGCACAGGCAGACAAAGTGCATAGGCACACAGGCACATATGCACAATGCACACACACATGGGCACACGGGCACAGTGCACAGGCGCACGGGCACAGTGCACACACACACGGGCACAATGCACACACACGACAGTCTCATGGGCAAAGCTCAGAGCAGGCTCCACAACCAAAGGCCAAGCCACGACAGTGAGCTGTGCCCTGGGGCCACCGGCGGAGGGCCCGACAAGGCTGATTGTGCAACTTCCTGCTTTGGTGGTTCAGACCCAGGGGGCAGCACGCAGAGCTGGTGGTTGCTACGATGTGCAGGACCCAGAGCAGGAACCAAATCCCAATGCCCAGAGCAAATGGGGGAGCCTTAGACCCTGTAGAGACATGTGGAGACCGTGCTGCCCTGGAAGCTGGGCCTATGGTCCGCAGCTGACCAGGCAGCCCCTCCACAAAAGAAATGAGATAGGCTGAGGATGGGCTAGAGAAAACGGATGCCCCTAGTACCTCAGGGGGCAAGGGTTTCCTGCCTGGGACCCCCAGGAGCGAGGGAGCCAGAGGCACAGCCTCTGGTCATCATGGCCAACAGTGAGGGGCTCTGGATGTGCCCACGGCACTCAGGCTGAGAACCCACGGTTAAGGCTGGGCTCCGGGGCCAGCAGCTGGGCTCCGGGGCCAGCAGCTGGGCTCCGGCTGGGCAGCCCAGACAGCTCTCGACTCCATTATCCCCTATGAGATGAGCACAGGGAATCTCGCCCTCCTGGTCTTCATGCGATTCAGTGGCTCACACCCAGAAACAGTGTTCACACCACACCGGCCTGGAGGAGGCTCCTCTGAGAATCCCCTTTCCGCACGCGGTCAGAGGGCTCAGAGGGGCTAAGCATCTCGCCCAAGCTCACGAATGGCCTTGAACCCAGAGCTGGCCTTCAGAGCCCATCCCCACTCCGGGACCTCTGCCCCGCCCCTGCGCAGGTCCCATTAGGAGGTGCAGGCGTTTGCTCTGCCCTGGCTTCTCTGCAGCTGTTGGCCGAGGGCAGGGCGCACAGCCACATTCCCGTCCTGCGTGTCCACAGGGAGACTAGCTTGCGGGTCCAGTGTGACCTGGCCAGGGCCCAGTCTAAATGCTATTCAGGCTGGCCACTGGCACATGGTGCTCCCCGATGCTGAAGCCATGCAGGAAGGCCACAACGCGGGCGAGGTCTGCACATGCCGAGTGTGTGTGTGTGCGTGTGTGTGTGTGTGCGCGTGCTTGCCCGTGGTCCTGGCTGGCTGAGCTGGGAGTGCCATGGCATCCAGACCTTGCTGGGGTACCTCTCTCAGAAGAAATAGATAAGCATAAAAAAATGAACACTCGTCATCCTTGACATAGGGACTTCTGCTGTTTGTCAGAGAGCTGAGCTGCCCTGAGTCCTAGCTTCACCCGCCTGTCTGCCACCCTCCTCCAGGCAGGACAGCCAGGGCACTTCCGGGTGCAGGAGACGGGGCTGTGGACAGAGGGCCTGGAGGAGCGGGTCCGCTGGTGCCCATCTTCCTAGGCCCTCACACCAGGGTCCCATCCTCCAACGTCCTCCCCACCCTCCCAGCCCCCGCCAGCGACACTGAGCGGCCCGCCCAAACGAAGCACCTCCTCAAAAACATCGAGACCCTAGCCAAGCCTGCTTTAAAATTACTTTTTATTTCTCTTTATGAATATGTTTTTGTTTTTTAAAAAAAGGCTCATTTTACATTTTTCAGTCTTGTGCCTCCTGGGGAGGGCACCGGTCTTTCACAGTACTCTCCACGGCCGATGCTCCTTATTGCCGGAAGGAGCGAGCATCCACGCTGGGCCGGCGAGCGGGGCCGTCAGGACTCTGCGCTCTGCTCTAGAAGAAGGGCCGGCCCAGGCTAAGCTGAGCATCCTTAGCAGGACGTGCAGCCTCTGGGGTCACCCCAAGTGCTATCTTAAGCCAGCCAGGAGGGGGAGAGGCCGACACACGCAGGTAAGGCAGGGAGCAGTGGGATGGGGCCCGGCATGCAGGCGAGGGGAGTGCTGGGCCCTGTCTCGAGTGCTTGTTCACGCTCAGGAAGTGCGGGTGTGGGGGCCCATGCCTCCTCACTGCTCTGCTCCCCAGCCCCACCTCCACAATAACCCCTAGTGACGGCCCGGCCCAGGTTGAGACCCCCACTCCTGACCCCTGCTTTGGCCTTGCCTCCTCTATGCACGAAATACCTGAGTGTGCAGAGGGCCTGTCCCAGGCCCACCCTCCCAGCCCATCCTCCGAGGCGAAGCGGACCCCTGTCCTCCACTCCAGGCTACAGACTGTCAAGGTGGCATGACCACACACAGTTCCAGGGGGAGGCCCTGGCTCCGGTGAGGGGCTCCCTAAGCACCATGCAGGCTCAGTGGCTCCAGGGTAGCTGCAGCCTCCCGGCGTGAGCTGGGCTCAGAGACCAACGGGCTGTGCAGCACCCCTTGGTAAAGACATGTGAACGGGGGGGCAGAGCGGGGACTGAGAGGCCCACGCCCGCCCACGCCGTCACCGAGACTCCTACAAGCGGCTCACCTGCGACAGAACGTGGGTGTTTTTGTATCTGACGGTTTCTGTGCTTACTGTCATTAATTCAAGTGCAGGCCAGTGATGTCGCTGGAGGTGGGGCAGCTCGCCCGGACGCACGTGCTCAGAACACTTGGGGCTGCCCAGGACTGAGTCTAGGGGCAGTGCACCCCAAGACCAGCCTCCTGAGGGCAGAGCCCCGGTGGTTCCTCACAACCTGGGGCCCCCTAACCCCTCTCAGCCCTGGACTCGGGTTTGCTTCTTTGAGGGCAAGGGTAGGGATCTGCCTCTCCGGAGTTCCCAGCTCCAGGGTTGCTCATAGCTGGGGACCCCCTCTATCACTTCTGCCTCCACCACTGTCTGCAGCTCTCCCTCGGAGCTGGGAGAGCATCCCCTGAGAACGAGCGGAAGGAACCAGCCTGAGCTCCTGTGCAGTGCACCAGGCCGTAGCGGAGTGCTGGAGCCCACCAGGTTCAAGTGTTAAAACGCAGAGCGAAGGGAGGCTCCGGCCTTCCTGACCTGGCAGACCTCACAAACAGAGACAGGCCCATCTTGGTCCGGGGGGCCAACCCCCCAGGCTTCTGGGACCAGAGTGGGTATGGAGAAAAAGCTGTGCTTGGGGGGTGCCTGGGCGGGCCCCCTGGGGTGGGACTAGGACTACAAGAACCCGGGCGGCCTACAGCTCTCTCCTTCTTGCTCCTCCAGGGCCGCCCAGGGCAGAGCAAGGCTGCGGAAGGCGAGACGAGGTGGCTGGCACACCCCCCAGGGCTCCATGCCCCCTCACAGCTACTGCAGGGATCCTGCCCTGGCATCCAGGGGACTCTTCAGGCGGAGCCGTGTGTGGTTTTGTTCTCGCGAGGAAAGCGCAAGCAGCCAAGGTTGGTTGAGGTCAAAGTTGCCACCCTCAGCCTTCTCCCAGCCAGCAAGGGGCACTCTGCCCCAGCCCCTCTCTCCCCCTCTGGCAGAGGATGACAAGTCCAGTAGGAAAGAGATCCCACATTCTTTTTCTATCTCTTTTTTTTTTCCTTTAAATTCAGCTTAAGGCAAAAGTTTGGCAAAGCAAGTCTACGTAAGGCCGCATGGCAGAGGGGGAGGGGAGCTGTGACCGGGAGGCCGCCCAGATGGCCCCCGTGGTCGCGGACCAGGCTGGGCTTCCCCAGGACCAGCTCCTCCTCCCGCCCCTGAACCTCATGAAGAGGAGTTTAAAACAGAGAGAGAGCTGGGAAAGCAGTGTTTCAGGGACTCTGCTGCACGTGAACCACTGAACTTGTGAGGAAGAGAGAAAAGGAGGCCAGAGGTGGCCCCGAAAGGTGCCCGGAGTTTGTCTGTCCCGCTGGGCCCCCCTCCCCACAAGGAAGCAGGTGCCGAGACTGGGAAGGCCACGGCCACGGCCACGGCGGGGCCTTAGCACAGTGAGATCCGCCCACGGGAGAAGGTAGAAAGGTTGTATTTTGCCAAGTGACGGAGGAGCGCGCGGGGTCCGTCAGCACTATTATTACTGGAGTCTGGTCTGCCGGCACCCTGGCGTCACCGGTGCTTGGGCGGGATCACCACCAGCGGCTGCCCGTACTTGGGCCGCCACATGAGGACCTGAGCGTCGTTGGCGTTGGGCTTGACCAGAGCGCTGGGTGGAATGGGCTCGTTAGTGCTCAGGATCTTGGGCTGGTCCTGTGCAATGGGCTCCCGCAGCCGGGCGCGCTGGCCTAGGGGCCGGTTGGGGTTCACCTCGATGCTGAGCTGCATGCGCCAGTGCAGCGTCTGCAAGATGACCATGTCGTTGGTGGAAGTGTTGGTGGCCACCAGCCACGTGGTGAAGCTCTGGTCCCGATAGATGCTGGTCAGCTTGGCCACGTTGCTCTCGCTGACCGGCACGGCCCACGTGACACTGGGGTAGAAGTTGTCGTTCATGCTGATGATGAACTTGGAGTCTCTCTTGGTGGGGCCCACGATGGTGCAGGTCTCCGTGGTGTTGCCGTACCAGGGGTAGTTCACCCCGTCCGAGTCGCTGATGGCCTCAATCTTGCCCTCCTGGAGGTCGGGGAGCTCCCAGCTGGACCTGAGGACAAGGTGGGAGACAGTGGCTCAGCAAGACCTTTCTGCACCCTGGTTCCGGGCCGGGGACTGCCCTGGGCCCCGCCCCTCGGCCTTGGGGCTTACCTGGGTGGGGGGGCGCAGATATTAAACAGACACCCAGTATCAGGTCAGTGAGCCGGGGGCTCCCCCAGGTTGGCCCCTCCGGCACCACACCCTGTCCTCTAGCCCCAGCCCAGCTTAGACAGCCCCAGAACTGGTGCTCCCCAGTCAGTCTCAAAACCATTTTAGGCTGAGACTGGATCCCATGGGATTTGGGGACATCCTAGTCATGCCGTCACTTGAGTGGATGCGTCACTCACAGGAGTAGGGGGGGCACAGTGATGCGGACTCTTGACACGTCCTGGACTGTGCCATGCCCCACCCCGTGTCCGAGGGCTGGCACGGCTGGGCTCCCACAGACCCTGGTGGGACAATCAGGTGGAGCCCGCGTGGGTCTGTGAGCTCAGGGCTTCAGGGTGGGGCTGGACGGTTGGCATCTCCCACCCCCATGGGAGTAACTTTCCCCCTCTGTCTTTTTTTTCTAAATTTGCTAGAGGATGCATGCGCTCGCCAGAGACAGACAGAGATAGAGACAGACAGAGATAGACAGAGACAGACAGAGATAAGACAGAAGGAGAGACAGGAGAAAAGTAAGAAAGCACCCCCCATGGGGGATGGCCACCCAACAATCCCTTCTCCATCTCTCCCTCCCTCCTTCAGGGATTTGGGCATGCACACACACATGCCCCGTGAAGCTTTCAAGCCTCCGAGTGCGGGACCGGAACTACGCAGTTGGCCACGTGGGGTCCAGCTGTCTTAACTGCCATGCCACGCTGGACTGTGGTACGCCCCCTCTACCAGAGGGATTGACAAGAGGCTTCCGAGCCCAGTGGTCCTGGCATCAGCAGATCCAGGCGCGAGGCCTTGCCCCGCCATTGCCCAGTGTGAACATCTGCCCTTCTCTAGGCCTGTGTCCTCAAATGAGGAAGGGGCTGAGTTCAGGAAGGGGCAGTACCTCGAGACCCCTCACCTCCATGTGGTGGGGCGTGTGGACGCCCCAGCCCTGACCCAGGGGAGAGCTAGCACTGGGAGGCTCTGGGGACCTAGAGGCCCTTCCACTCCTCTGCCATGCCCATTCTCCGTCCCTAGTGGAGGCCTCTTTTCAAACAGAGAAAACCTGACCAGCCTTCCACCCCAGTTCCAAACACTGCGCTCAGGCTGCCTTGCAGGGCCTCCTGGGCAGGCCACACCGGGCTCTGTGGCAGCGGCTGGTCCTGGGAGGGCCTGTACTCTGGGCCTCGAGGGCCCAGGGCTGGTCTAGCCGAGGAGGCCCTGGCCAGCACGTGTCTGGCCTGACATGCTTTCCCGCTGGCCTCAGCCCTCCTAGGCCGGAGTAGACTGGGCCAGATTTTCAAAGCTTAGAGTCAGGCCATGCTGCCCTCAGCGGTGTAAGACCTGGGCAAGGGCCCACCCCTCACGCACGTCCTGGGTCACAGCAAGGACTGCATCAGGAAGTGGCCGGGGCAGGGCAGCAAAGGCCTGTGATGGGAGCTGCCAGCATGCCTGTCCTCGCTGTTGCTGAACAGACACTGACGGGCGGTGGGCAAGCAGCGTGGAGTCTGTCTATACAACAGAGTGACCTTCAGTCTTGAAGGGAAGGGGGCCGGGGCCAGCTGCTGGTGTGGTGGTTGAGGCGGCTGGATCCCACATGGCTGGCTTTGCTGTTCGAATCCCAGATTCAGCAGCTTGAAAAAAGCACAGGGCGCGTGTGCGTGCGTGCCCCAAGACCTGAGAGGAGGGTGGAAGAGAAGGGACTGTGGCATGGCCATTCCCCCAGAGGGTGATTTCTCATTTTCCCTCTCTCTGGCCAGCATATGCACCCTATAGCAAATGCTTTTTAAAAATTTTTAAAATAGGGACCAGCAGTTAGTGTAATGGCTATGTCGCTGGACTCCCATGTCGTAGACTGTGGTTCAAAGTCCCAGACCCGGAGGCTTAAACTCACGCCGAGCGTGTGTGCGTGCGTGCCCAGGATCCCAAGAGGAGAGTGGAGGAGAAGGGGGGGGATTTCTTGCTTTCTGTCTCTCTGTCTTTCTGGCAAGCACATGTGCCCTATAGCAAAAAAACAACTCTCAAAAAAAAAAAGTATAAATAAATAAATAAAGGGGCCACACTTCGGTCTGTTGTTAAGGCAGCTGGGATCTCACAGGGCCAACCATGCGACTCCAGTCCCACACCAGGTGGCTTGAGACTCACTGCGGGCACAAGTGACTGCACGACCAAAGTCCCAAGGGGGAGAAGTGGAGGCGAAGGGGTTGCAGGGGGACCAGGCCCAACGCGGGTGCCCTCTCCTCTCCCTCCCTCCGTCTCTCTCTGGCAAGCCTACACAATCTCTAGCAAATTTTAAAAGGAACAAAAGGGAAGGAAATTCCAACACCTGCTACGTGGATGTGCCTTGAAGACACGTCCAGTGAGCTGAGTCACCAGGTCACCACTGAGGGGCAGGCCCTGTGCTTCCTCTTCCGTAAGGTCCCTGCTGTCGTCTCAATTATAGAGACAAAGTAGGAGGGCAGGGGACCGGCAGATGGCGTAATGGTTATGTCACGGTTCAAGTCCCGGACCCGGAGGGTTGAAACTCAGGCCAGGCACATGTGCGTGCATGTCCACAATCCCGAGAGGAGAATGGAGTAGGGATTGCAGAGCAGCCGTCCCCCCAGGGGTGATTTCTTGCTCTCTGTCTCTCTAGCTCTGTCTTGCCTGCAAGCACACACGCCCTATAGCAAAAGCTCTCTTAAAAAAAAAGAAAGAAAGAAAGTAGA
>NW_006203448.1:2727660-2739137 GCF_000334495.1 Tupaia belangeri chinensis | reverse complement strand
GTCCCTCTGCCGACGTGCACTGACTCCGCAGTGACCAACATGGGACCGCTGTGAGGAGTGATGGGGACTGTGGTCTTGCTGATCTCTCTGTCATTCCACGGAAAACGTACAGGACAGGGTCCTGCCTGCCTACGGGCCCTCTCCTGCCTGGCCCCTGGTCTGTCAACCCACTGTGGGTGGATGATGTGGCGTGAGTCAGAGGACTGGCCTCCGTCCCCCGTGCACACAGCAGCAAGCAGGGGCCCTGTCCGGACTCAGACACCAGAGCCTCTGCCACCGGGGGCCCACCCTCCTGTTCCAGGAGGCCCCCGCCTCTGCCCGCTCAGTGCTCGTACTCACTTGAGAAAGTCGTTTTTAAAAGGCAGACAACAGGGCCAGCCCCCTGGCCTAGTCCCGCACAGCCGAGGTGCAGTTCAAATCCCACGCGGCCACCTGCGTGGCTTGAATCCTGGCCCCGGCGACATGAAACACGAGCTGGGCACGTGCACGTGTGCCCCAAATCCTGACAGGATAGAGCCCTGGAGCAGGGACTGTGGCATGACCACCCATCACGGCGCTCCCCTCCCCGCCCACACACGTGCCCTCATCCAACTGGAATTAAAAACTAGAAAGGAAAAAAGAAAGGCGAACTCATAAAAGGACTCTGCTCTTCTCAACCCCCTTTACTTCCTAACTGCTTCAGCCTTGTTTGGGGACCTGGGTTGCGTCTGCCCTCTCTCCTTTCCCCAGGCCCCAAATGCCAGGCCTGGCTCGGTACAGACAGGTGACAGGCCTCGGCAGCTGGCTGACAGCAGTGGTCGAGGGCGTGGCGTGTCCAGACCATTACCAGGCACTGTGGGACTCCCCTGCCAGGGAGGTGGAGAGAGCATGGTTGGGGGCACAGCCCCAGGGGGACAGGGAACAGCCAGGATCCGAGCTCTGTGCTGGACCAGCTCCGCGATCAAGTCCCAGCTCTCTGGGCCTCCGACTTCTCACCAGTAGCCCGTGGACAAGCCTGCCCGCCTCCACCTGCCAGGATTTTGTGACTAACGTGTTACTACTCATTGCCTGGTACACAGTTGACAGCAATACATGGAAAGTTCTAGAAACCCTTTAAGGTGTCTGCAGTTAGAGGAGTGCCTCTAATACAAAGGGTGTTCAGTAAGTTCGTGGAAAACATTACGATAAAAGTACACGAGGATCTCAAAAATTTTCGGTGCCAAGTGTTCTCGGGACCAGCAGTTGGCATAATGGCTATGTTGCTGGACTCCCATGTAGTCGACTGCGGTTCGAGTGTCAGGCCCGGCGGCTTAAACTCACATCATGTGTGTGTGCGTGCGTACCCAAGATCCTGAGAGGAGAGTGGAGGAGAAGGGATTGTGGCCATCCCGCCTGGGAGGGGATTTCTCACTTTCTACCTCTGTCTCTCTCTGTCTTTCTGGCGAGTGCACGCGCCCTATAGCAAAAAACTCTCAAAAGAAAAAAAAAAGAAAGAAAGAAAGAGAGAAAAGAAATTTTTTAAAAAAGTGTTCTTTAATTCCATCTTTGCATGAACTTTTTGAAGTCCTTTGCACTAATAGATTTGCTGGCCCTGACTGGACCTGCAGCCTTTTTTTTTTTTTATTTCATTCCTATTTTCCAAGTATGCGTGCGTAAAGTAATGAATTCCACAGATCCTCCTTCCTCTGTAAGGTCTCCTGTTGTTTGTTCTGGAATGACCTTGAGCCTCGAGGTAGACCCTCAGACCCCAGCCCTGCACAGCAACCGTGTCTATGTGATGGGACGACAGGCCCTGCCCCGACACCCATGTGCACATGCCACCCAGAGGCGCTAGCAGAGTCTCCTGCACGGAGCCTGGCACCCCAGGGCTGGGCCAGTAGACCTGCTCAGACGGCTCCTGCTCCGGAGTTCAGCCCTGATCCTGGCCGCCCTGAGCCCTCTGGCCAGACCCCGGGCGTGCTGAGGCCCTGCTGGCCTGGCCGAGGGGAGGTATGGCTCTCTTCCTGTCCCGCCCGTCCGAGGCCTGGTTCTAGGTCACCCAGCGGGGAAGCAACTCGGCCAAGGCCCACAGCCTAGCCAGCCCTTACCCGCCCCACCCCTAGCAGAACTTGCCCAGCACATGCACACACATGCGTGCACATGCATTCTAACCCATGTGCCCATGTGCACACACGTGCTCACATGCACACACACGTACACACAGCTCTGAGCTATGTGACTGACCGACTAAGCGTGAGTCTGAAGGGGATCCAGAAAAGCCTTCACTGGAGGCTGGAGATGGGGCCGAGGCTACTGTCAGGGGCCACCAGTATGAAGGCCTTCCAGGAGAGGCAAAGGACATCCAGAGGCTCGGGGGCAAGTGGCCTTGGAGGGAAGGGCTGTGACACACTGCCTGTATGACCTGGGACCAGGACAACAGGCACACACCCTCCCCACCTCAGGGAGGGCTGCCCAAATGAGGGCCTGGCCTCTCATGGCTGTGCCTCAGTCCTCCCGCCACCGTGCAGCGATGGCCAGGCTGGGCCAAGCTTTGTCCCCAGCATGAGCAGGGAGCACGCCGCCAGGACCCTCTCTCCGGTCCTCGGGCCACTCCAGGGAATGGGGTGCGGGGTCCAGACCCAGATGGCCAGGGCACAGCCTCGGGGTCCAGGGCACCAGCAGTGACTTCATTTTGGTCCTGTCTGCACGTCACCGGTCTCCTTACCCTTTGAATGCCTTCTCCTTTTGTTTGTTTTAAATTGCCAGAGGTCACATGCACTCCCCAGGGAGCGGCAGGGAGAGACCACGGCCCAATGGCATGTGGCCACGTCACGGTACCGTCTCCTCCATTTGCCCATCCTGACGGGGTTTGGGGCAGGCCAAGAAATGTAATGTTTCCCAAGAAACCCCTTTGAAACAAAAGGTGGGACACGCGAGGTTTGTAAATATAGATAGATTTTCCTGTATGCATTAAATCTGATGTTTTAAAATGAACATTAGAGATAACCTTAAATAGTTTCTTCCAACTATTTCACCTCCCATAAGTGGCACACACTCGACCCTTAAGAAATACCTTTACAAATAAGGATTGGAGGTCCCAGGGCAAGGGTCTGCCTGAGGCCCTCCCATGGACCACGCCCAAATTGACAGCTTCTGCAACTTTGTTTTGTGTGGGTCTCTGGGTTCTGGTTTTGGTTTTTCTCCACAGGGCACACGTGCTTGCCAGAGACAGAGAAAGGAGAGGGAGAAAGCACCCCCAGGGGGTACGGTCGCACCGCGGTCCTTCCTCCTCCATCTCCAGCTCGTGGGGATTTGGGGCACACATGCACATGTGCCCAGCTTGTTGTTCAAGCCCCTGGGGCAGAGTTTGAACCATGTCGTTGGCTGTGTGTGGGATCCAGCTTTCTCTCTCTCTCTCGCTCTCTCTTTTTTTGATAGAGATTTTTTTATATAGGACGCATGCACTCACCAGAGAGACAGAGAGAGACCGAAAGCAAGAAATCACCACCCCCTCATGTGGATGGCCATGCCACACTCCCCTCTCCTCCATTCTCCTCTCAGGATCTTGGGCACGCACGCACATGTGCCCGGCATGAGTTTTAAACTGCCAGTCTGGGACTTGAACCACAATTGACTACTTGACGGTCTAACGACATAACCATTACACTAACTGCTAGTCCCGGGATCCAGCCCTCTTAACTACCAGGCCACTAGGCCAGCCCCAGATTTACGACTTTAATTTGCGAAAAGTACGAGTCCTGAAAGTTTTACAATTTTACAGACACCAAGGCCCCAAACCCCTTTACACACTGGACGAGGCCTGGTTTTCTTTTCTTTTTTTTATCTTTTTAGTTTGCTACAGGGTGCACATGCTCACTGGAGAGACAGACAAAGTGAGACATCACCTCCGGGGGCTGGGTGGAGATGGCCACGCCGCAATCCCTTCTCCTCCAGTCTCCTCTCAGGATTTTGGTCATGCACACACACATGCCCAGTGTGTTTTTCAAGCCACTGTGTCTGGGACTCGACCCACTCAGTCACCCGTGTGGGACCCAGATGCCTGAACCTCCATGTTAGCCTGTTGGCCTGTTTTTCTGACTTCTGTCCCAAGCTGCTGCCCCCAGGGCTGTCCCCTGCACCACCCAGGTCACCTCAGGGACATCTGCCCTCCCTGGCACCACAAGAAAGTGCTTGCTGCAGCCCCAAGGCAGAGCTGGAGTCTGGGCTATGCCTGGGGCTTCTTTGCCCACGACGACAAGCCCCAGTCCTTCCGGCTGGCCACACTTCCTGCCCACCTCAGTCCCCTTCACTCAGGCCACAGCCCTGGGCCTCCAGGAGGAGAGGATCAAAGCGCCTGTTTAATTTTATATTTTAGTTATAAAACTTGTGCTTTCCGCTTAAAAGGAAAAAAAAGGCAAGCCGTAAGAAATGTATAAAGTGAAAACCGAAAGCTCCCTCCTCCCCACTGAGGTTACTCACCACACTATACTTGGGTAAACATCCTTCTAGACCTTTCTTTCTGCATACACACACAGGATATGTTCCCATTTTTAGTATTTTCTTTACCAAAAACGGATTCCTACCCTACATGTTGTTTCACAGCATTTTTTTCTAAATGCAATGATTTAATGGCTTTTTCCCATATGGCAGATCCTTTACCACAGCCACCTCACAGGCCACGACTTCCACCCGGGGGAAGGGGAACGCTTGGCGGTGCTGCGCTAGCACCCTCCCCAGAGCTCTGCGCTCGCCCGCTCGCGGGCCCCTACTGCACTGGTCGGTGGGTTCGACTGTGGGCGCCTGGCATATGCCGAGCCCTGGCTGGTGACCAGATTTCGGTGAGAGACTAAAAGTGGAACAAGAGCTGAGGAAGGGCTGTGGTAGCAAGCGGTATCGCAACTGGTCTCACAGGGGAAGGCCTGGGTTCACGAGTTCACGTCCTGGGACGTCCCTGAGCATGCCAGGCAAGTGCCCGAGATCTGGGTCAGCTGAGGCTGGGGGGCGGGATTGCGACCTTTCTCCGCCTCTTTGATAAAAGAAATAAACTTAACAACAATAACTTAAGAGATCTAGAGAAAGAAAGGGCCGTAGGGCGTGTGCATCCGAAGCTGTGACAGGTGTGGCCGCGCTCCCCCCGCAGCAGCCCCCACTGTACTCCCAGACACAAGTGCGAGTACAGCGCCAGTCCTTCCCATTTCACCCAGATCCGACCAGCGAAGAGGATCCCCGTTGCAATCTGTCCCTTCCCCGTGACACGTCTCTGGGCGCAGCCGCTTTGTCCCAGCACACAGAGAGTGGATGAGGGCTGGAGCGATTGCTTGGCCAGCGCTGGTCCAGGGGGAGTTCCCCCCACTTCCTCCCACCCCAGAACCTCGAAGCAAGGACTTCCCTCTCCCATCCACCCACCCTTGCCTCAGCCAGGGCCCAGCAGCTGGGGAGGCCGCCTTCCGGCCACAGGGAGGAAGCCTCGTCCTCAATTGTTCTGAGCTCAGACTCCAGCTTCAGGAAGGGTGACCACGTGGTCACCAGGATGTTCCTGTGGGGCCCATCCCCGGCTTGGCCAGAGCTGAGCGAGCTCCTCAGACAAGCAGCTGAGGTCACAGAGGCTACGTCCTCATAGGATGGGGCCCTCACGAGGTCCGGGGGGCACTCAGAGACAATAGGATGGAAACGACACCCCGGAAGTCATTCCCAGCTTCAAGACCACAGGCTTCCAGGGGACCGGTCCAGCTCGAGCCTCCCGCCCTCCCCCTGCGCTCCCGAGACTCTCGGAGCCCTGCGACAGCACGGGTCAGCAATGCTGTGACCAGGAAAGACCCTCAGAGATCTGGCCCAAGGCTCTCACGCTCCAGACAGCCCTTGGAAACCCAGAGAAAGCGTGATGACCGCGGCGATACTTTGAGGGGCCGTCCGAAGTCCCTGGGAAGTGGAATCCAAGTACGAGCGTATTTTGGTGCGAAACAACTTTGAAATGCACGCACAGCTTATTCAGCATATGCATTTTCCACGAACGTTTTCACAAATTCACGTGCGAGAGAGGGAGGCACGCTCAACAGGGTTTTGTCACACTCGGACCCCCTTTCCCCAGCCCTCCCGCTCGTCAGCATCTTGGGCCCGAGCGCCGGCACTGGGGTGCTTTCAAGCTGACCCGGGGACCCGAGCACACCACCAGCCATGAGGCCTCCAGCCCTGCAGTCCGGTTTGCTGCTGGCTGTGCCACCAGGCTGTGCCTCCCTGTACCTCTGAAGACCCCTCACCCCGCAATCTTCACGCGGACACTGCAGCACACACGTGCGCGGCTCCGCCCTCACCCACACCATCTCTGTGAGTCCCCACGCCAACCCGAGGAGGGGGCGCTGCAGCTCCCACTTCACAGATGGGAAGAGTGAGGCTCAGAGAGGTTAAGAGACTGGCCCAAGGGGGCAGAGCCTGGGTCCACACCCTGCTGGGCGTGGGTGTAGGGAGGTGGCCCTGTCGACCCAAAGACCCTCTCTGCTTGGCCTTCTTCTCACCCCTCACCCAAGCCTGCCGCCTGGCAGAATCCTGAGCCGTAAACTGCCCTTCAGGCCTCTGGGGGCTGAAAGAAGGGCAAACTAGGGACACCAAGAAGCGTCTCCCACACAGGCAAGAAATTGTGACTTGTCACTTAGAAGGCTCTGTGCCAGCTGACAGGTGGCAGTTGAGGAATTGCGGAGGACGGTCTGTGGAGGCAGGTGTCTTCAACAGTTTGGAGGGGGCTGGCTTTTACAGCATGTGGGCTGGACCCAGAACCATATAGAACCTTCTCGAGCTGGTACGGAGACACCACTTTCCAGCTCTCCTCGGGAAACGCTGCGGTATTATTATTATTATTATTTTGCCAGAGGGCATGTGCACTTGTTGGAAAAAGAAACAGAGAGCTAAAGCATCCCCCATGGAGGATGGTCACGCCTCAACCCCCTCACCACCATTTCTCCCTCCTGCTGGGAATTTGGACCTGTCCACACGCTGGCATGTTTTTAACGCCTCTGAGTCTGAGGCTCGAACCGTGCCCTTGGCCATGCGGGATCCAGCTGCCTTAACCTCCATGCTACCGGCTGGCCCCAGGATTTTGTTGTTATTTTTGTTGATATATTAACAAACCCTGCTGTTACTATTATTATTGTTCTTCAAAGATTGCAAAGCCACACTGTCATTCTAAAAACTTCCCTTCCTGGCTTAAAGATTAATTTCCAGTAGGGATAACGTTTGGGGTATTACGGATTTCAGTTAAGTATTCAGAATTAATATTTTGGACACACGCCCATTTGTAAAGAACAGAGCCCTAACCTAGCCTGTGCCACCTCGCTGTCCCCTCCCAGGCCACGAAATCCCAGTGCCTGGACTTCATTTTAATGGTTCAAATCCCCTGGGTCTAGCCCAGCAGTTCTCAACCAGGGGCAATTGTACAGCCCTCCCAGGGGACTCTGGGCCATGCTGGTTGACATAATGGGAGGCAGGTGCTCCTGGCATGGAGGCCAGGAATGTCCCTCCACATCTTCCCACGCAGAGGGGCCCCTCCTTGAGGAATGATCCAGCCCAGGCCCAGGTAAAGCAGAGGAGCCGTCTGGGCCGGTGGAGGTCTCTAGGGGAGTTGACCCACCATCCACTTGTTTCTGTGCCATGGGGCTTCAAACGCAGAGAACAGTCACTGCCACAGGCATCGGAGAAGAGAGGCCAGGAGCGGGTCTAAACCCCTCCGTGGGCCTCTGTGTACACCCAGGAAGGAGGTGCAGATATGGAAGCAGCCGGGCTTTTTCATTTTTAAAAAAATAATAACTTATTTTATTAATTAATTCATTTATTTTTTAAATTTGACCAGAGAGAGAGACAGAGGGTGAGAGAGAGAGGAAGTGAGAAAGCAAGCCACCAGATTTAGGACTTGAACCCTGGTCAGCCATGTGGGAGTGTCCAGCACCTTAACCACCACACCACCTGCTGGTCCCCAATAGCTGGGTTTTTTCTAAACAAGCCCTTCTCATTTCCAGAGCGCGCAGGTTAATGTACGCAGCGGTCTGTCCGCGGACTGCGGGAACCTGCAGTTCACAGTTCGTTTCCCGAGTCCGGTTCTGCTGGTCAGTACCGGGTCATCCAGCAGCTGCCTTCCCCACACTTCAGCCACAGGACGGTCACCCTGTCCTCCCACTGAACCACAAGGCAGCCTGTGGGGAGTTCCCTCCTCATCTCCCTTTACAGGTGACAAGGCGGCATCTCCGAGGCTGCCTTGCCGCACCCAGAGCCACGTGTGTGCTGGCCAAGCCTCCTGCCTGACCTCTCCACGCCGCCAGCCGGGCAGCCTCACACTCCACCCTTTCCCAGGGGCGGTCCCGTCCCCTCTGGAGTCACAAACCCAGTGCACCCAGGAAGGAGCTGGGCGGACCCAGAGGCCCTGCACTGAAAGGGGTGGGGGAGGAAGCACGGGGAACCATCGGGGCAGATGAGAGCAAGGGAAATGGCCTTTGGCCACTTCGCCAGGCAAGCCGGCCACGGCTATGCTATTTTTAACTTTTGAAAAGTCAGGGAGTGGGCCCTGTGTGAAAGAGGAAGCCCCGGGCTGGGCAGCCAGTCCGCCATGCCGAGCGCTGACATCTGCCCTAATTCTGCAGTCGCAGCCGCACAAATACCATCGCTCGCTGCCGCCCGACACAGTGACAATCACAACCGTTAGGGACACAGACCTCGGGCACTGGGAATTAGCGGGAGCTGGCCTGGCGCAGCCTGCTGGACAGATGTCGCCTTGAGTGATTCTCGCGATAAGCCACAGGGAAGTAGCGTTAGCTCGGGTCTGCAGATGAGTAAACCGAGGCCGGCTCCCACTGGCTTAGGAAACTGCCTCGGGTCACACTCTGGAAAGTGGCAGCGCCTGGCCTCCCGCCCAGGTCTGCTGGACCACAGAGTCTAGGAATGCACCAGGTTCTTCTGACCAGGAACGGAGCGCAGAGGAGCCCGGGGCTGGCACAGCAAGGGCAAGGTCAGCCCAGGTCCCTGACTCGGGCCACACACCCCAACAACAGGGCTCCTGGGTGCAGAACCAGGCCCTGGTGCCTGAGAACACCTGGAAAGCCCCGTGTCCAGGTGGGGAGCTGAGGCTGGAGTCAGGTAGAACTGGGTCTGCCCCTCGGGCTGTGCAGCCCCAGTCGGGCCCGTTCTGTCCACCGCTCTCATGGGGACCTAGCCCCTCCACTGTGTCTGTCCCAGTTCTGAAGGACTCCCTGGCTCCCCTGCCCTTCCTGCGCAGACATAGGAGCCAAAGGCCCATGGAGAACCCGTTTCTTGACAACCGTCCCAGATGCCTTGCAAAGCCGGCGGAGGTTTCTCAGCTTAAGGCTTCTTAGGAAAGTTCCTCATGGAGTAACCGAGAAGCCTGTGTCCCTCCTGGCATGGGGCAGCCTGCCCCCCACCTGAACCAGACTGAGAGCTGCTCTGGAGCGCCGGAGGGCACAGTGCAAGAGTCCGGCTGTGGGGGGGCCCGAGAGTATCTAATGGTGCCCCCGGATCTTTGGGGTGATCATGGTTACAGCCTGGTTTCAAGTGATCCTCCTGTTTCCCTCAAACTTCAGGCCGTAAGTGGAGAGGCCACGAGATTTGGTGTCCAGCCACCCTCCACCCCGCCTTATTTACAGGTGGCCCTGATATATCAATGACAAGGCCCAACTCCTGGGGAAATTCTCCCAGCTGGCCCTCGCTTGGGAGATCAGCAAGGCAGAGAGGCTACGGGGAGAGTCCGCGGCCAGGGACGGAGTCAGGCCTGCCCCTCAGGGCCCGCCTGCTCTAAAGGGGCTTCTGTGCTCAGAAACAACTAAATTCAAGTGAAGAGGCTTCCCTTCCTCCTACTGCTGTGCCTTCCACACCGGGCATGGCCTTCTCTGGGAGCAGGGAAACCTCTAGAAGAAGGGTCCAAGGGTCCTCCCTGAGGCCTACATCAGCCGAGGATCACCTCGGAGGCCAGGCTGCAGAGGAGAGGTCACTGGGCTACTATGGCTGCTCCTAGGCGGGGCCCCACATAGAGACCCCTGCACACGGACCCTCACTGCTGCGCAGAGCACCCCACTGCCTCGGAGACGGCGGCACTTTGCTGGGAAGCCATTGCTAAAACTAGCCATCCCCTCAGACCCGGAACGGCATTCCCCCAGGTCCTGGAAACACCGGAAAGGCCAGCTGAGCCCAGCCACACGGCTCTGCTGCCGAGTATCTGCCACGTGTGCTCACAGGTCCTGGGCCAGGGCACAGCGGCGGCCTCTCTGCTGACCCCTGACAGCTCTGACACTTAGGGCAGACGCATCCTTGTTTTGCCGAAGAGGCTCAGGGAGGAATGCTCCTCTGCTTTCTCGGCATCTTGCAGGAAGGACACAGGAACCCTGGGGGCAAGGGACAGTGGCAGGGCAGATCCTGAAACCAAGACCCCAATCTGGATCAGCAGGTAATCCCTCCAGGGAGTCACCTGACTGCAGGACTCAGAGGCCACCTTCAGACCTGCCTGAAGCCGGATGGCCCTGGCGAGGCCCTTCTCCTCGGCCCTCCAACCCGGCCCAGGCCCGCCCTCCGGCCAGCAGTACTCACATGCCCTGCTCCCCGTACTGGTTGTAGAACTCCATGTGGCTGCACGCCTGTATCCAGCCGACCACCCAGGTCTCTTTCTTGGGGATGGGCGGCATGACCACCTGGGCCGAGGCCCGGAAATGGGGTGTCCGGTAGCGGAGCACCACGCTGGAGGACTCGTCAATGCTGGTGGGGATGGGGTCGATAGAGGCCTTCACATCAATGACTGTGATCCCTTCCCGGAAGACTCTGGCTTTGCCTCCGATGCTCTGAATACAGCCCATGGCACACAGGACCGCTCTGATCTCCAGGGAAGGCCAGCAGTCCCAGAGGAAACCGGGCATTGAAAGGACGGAGGCTGCGGGACCCAGTGCGGAGGCCGTCCAAGCTCAGACGGCAAGGCTGGTATCCATAGGATAGAAACTCACTGGGCGGAGGGGGTTTGCATATCACTCCCGACGGCCTCTTATAAATAAGGATTCTGCTGCATTTCCAGAGCCCTGGGCTCTCTCTTCTTTTAGCAGTGGACAAAAATCACCGATATTCTTTGGGTTAAAAAAAGCAAAGTTTGGAATTTAATGGATAATCATGTTGTTCCGACGCCCAGCCCTTCCGTGCTCACACGCGGGGACGGCAGCGCGGAGACTCTCCCTGAAGTCTTCGGAGGAAGGAGGCAGCGCTGGCAGACACATAAATGAGGAAGGCTCTGTCCCCGCGCGGTCGCGCCACCCTCGCTGCAGAAGCGCGACTTCCTGCCCTTCTGCCTTCCGCACGCGCTCGCTCCGGCACACGCACCCGGCTCCGGCCCAGCGGCGCGAATCAGCCGGAGAGCAGTTCCTGTTCAGTTGGCCCGGGACCCGCGCCCTCGGGGCCGAGCGCCGAGCGGCGGCTTCCCGGAGGCGAGCTCGGGGTCCGGAGCACAGCACGGCGCGGATCACTGTCGGCGCCCACCTGCGGGCGCG
>NW_006203448.1:2718749-2725949 GCF_000334495.1 Tupaia belangeri chinensis | reverse complement strand
CGGGCGCCGCCTCCTCCTCCCCGCCCGCCCGGCTCTCCACCCTCGCTCGCTCCCCGCACACAGCCCGCCCTCCCCTGGTAATTCTTCTCTCCCTCCTCTCCCTCTCTCTGCAGCTGCAGGGGGAGCCGAGCCTCTCAGCAAAAACGACATTTCCTTTTTGACCAGCCCCAGGGATTCTGGGTAGTGTAGTTCTGCTCCTGTCTCTGGTCCTGGGGGGCTCTGCTCCCCGTGCGTGTCCTTTGAACTCTGCCGGCTGGAGGCTTGGCAGGGCTCAGAGCATATGACAGGATCTGCACTACCCTGGGGACCCTAGCCGCGGGGGACAATGGCTGAGTGGAGACATCTCAGTCTGGGTGCTCCAGCTTGAGGTTGAGGGAGAGGAGAGAGAAGTTTGGGGAGAAGTTGGTTCCTGCTGGTCTGCAGCACCCTGACAGGTGGTCCTGCAGAGCCCACCGTGTGGCAAAAGCTGGTCAAGCCTCCTTCCTCGCCCAGTGTAGGCAGGCCTCCTGGGTGTGCTTCACAGAGCCCAAGGCCCGGCTCCAGCAGGTGTCCAGCTGACAACGGGTCACAGAGGCTCAGAGGAACTGGAATTTGGCCGGCGGTTGGAGAGCTCTGGCTTTTCCTAAGTAGCTTCACAATGGAGGCACCCAGCCCCTTGCAGCTACCTGGGGGAAGAGCCAATGGTTTGTGACATCAGGAGACAGGCAGCACACGAAAGCCATGTTGCCACCCTCCCCCACCCTGACTTCCAAAGGTGCCCACACCGGGCACAGGGTGGGTGGTTCTGGTCAAAGCCAGAGCAGGTGCATGCCAAGGCGGGGCTAGAGGGGGCAGGGCCCCAGACACTTGGAGGTCCCATCTTCGCGTGGTGAACAGCCAGGCCGAGGGGCCCCTCACGGCAGTCCCAGAGCAGGAGACGGCCAGCCAAGGAGGATACTGCCTCTGGCCCAGCCACATCCTCATCCTGAGCACTGCCATCGACCCTTGTCCCTGGCCCGGCGAATTGTCCTTTACTGCTTTGGCGATAGCTGAGGGGCAGCCCTTTTGGCTTCTCTCGGCAGCAGGCCCAGGCAGTGTCCCTCCATGGCCCTGTTTTCCGGGCTCTGAGCTGGGAGCAGCTGCCCCCAGGGCCAGCCCTGACAGACGTCTGGATGGGCTCAGCTCATAGGTACATTCCTGTCCTCTGAAATGCCCCCCAAGGTTCTAGTCCTTTCTCCCGCTCTCAGGCCCCTTGGGTCCTCCCGCCTCTCCTTGCAGCCTTTGCTCCGGTTCAGCGTTTTCAGAGCTTGGTGGGTGTTGGGCTGAGACCCACAGCAGTGTGCGGAAGCCTTGTGCAGCATCCATGCGCGGGAGAAGTGCTGGAGTCTGCAAACCGAGGACCTCTGGCTGGGATGTGCCCCACACTATGGGGGCCCTTGGTGCTCTCAGCCCCGTCCCTTTCCCTGGGTTCAGTCTCCCAGACGCCTCAGCGCAGATGTCACCAGCAAATGAGAAAAGACAGGTCACCATGCGTGGCCTGGTGCTGAACCTCCCAGTGGGGAGCTTGAAGTGTCAATGGGAAGACAAGGTCCCACAGTTCCTGCTGCTTTGGCCCAGAGAAAAACCCGAAGCCACACAGCAGGTCAGCCCCTGCCAGCTGGGCCTCACCACAGCCCGAGACAGCCCCAGTGCCGCCTCGTTTGCAGAAAGCCTGGTGCTGCGTCCCTTCACTGAGTGTCACTGTGAGCCAGGGGCTTCTACAGGTCATCTTCGAGTCTTCCCGCAATGACCCCAGGAGCAGGCTCTGTCACCGTCCCGTTCTGTAGAGGAATACGCTGTGGCCTGCTGAAGAGGGAGGGGCAGACGGGACAGCCGTGTGGTTCTGAGACACCCAGGCCGAGGCCGACCAGCGGGCGTCCTCACCAGTGTCCTCAAGTCCCAGACCAGGATTCGGTGCCCACAGGAGAGAGCCCTGAGGCTCCAGTCTCCTGAGCAGGTGTGCACTGGAGACCAGGGCTGTCCTCCGAGGCGGGGTCATCTATCCCGCAGTGCCGGAAGGCTTTCATTGTGCAGTAGGAAGTGTTAAATGCTGGAATTCTGTTGCCCGGGGAGACCCGGTTCTCTCAACTGTTTGGGCCCTACAGAAAGCCAATGGCAAGGCTTGGAATGCCCACCTGGAGACAGGCTGGTGGGGGCGGTCACGGGACAGATCCAGGTGCAGGGTCTCCTCTGCATCCCTGCTCAGCTCACCTGTGCAGCACAGGCTGGCCCTGGTCAGGGGAGTCGGGACCAGATCTCAGAGACGGCTGGTTCCACAGCTTCCTCTGCAGGTGGGAACAGGGGCCCAGGGAAGGCTCTGAATCCAGACCCATCTCCCAGCCCCAACTTGATGACGTCACGCCCCACTCAGGGTCAGCCGCATGGCCTGGCAGGTCTGGCGGTGGTACAGGAGTAAACCCACGGAAGGTCACCAGTTCATACCCAGAGACCTCCCTGAGGATGCAGGCTCGGGTGAGATTCAGAGCTGGCCGAGGCGGGGCATGGAGTGAGGTGTCAAGACTGTCGGGAATCCAGCAGATAGCCTAGTGGTTATGTGGCTGGACTCCCACATAGTCGACCACGGTTCGAGTTTCAGACCAGGAGGCTTCAAACTCATGCCAGGTGCAAATGTGTGCGTGCCCAAAATCCTGAGAGGAGAATAGAAGAAGAGGGATTGTGGTGTGGCCATCCCCCAGGGGGGTAATTTTTCACTTTTTGTCTCTGGTGAATGCACACGCTCTATAATGAAAATCTCTCTAAAAAAAAGGACTGTGGATTCGCCATAGGGCACTCTCTCTCTCTCTCTCTCACACACACACACACACACACACACACACTTATGGAATAAATGATTTTTTGTTTTTTAGGGGTTTTTTGGAGAGGTTTTTGCTATAGAGCACATGTGCTCACCAGAAAGACAGACAGAGAGACAGAGAGACAGACAGTAAGAAATCACCCTCCTGGGAGGGATGGCCATGCCGCAATCCCTTCTCCTCCATTCTCTCGGGATCTTGGGCACGCACGCACACGCGCCTGGAGTGAGTTTAAGCCACCGGGTCCAGGACTCAAACCGCAGTCAACTACATGGGAGTCCAGCGACATAGCCGTTACGCTAACTGCTGGTCCTGGAATAAATAGATGTTGATGTGACCAAAAATCTGGAAGCTTGGGCCATTCCTCCCAAAGGTTCAGAAGCACATTTCTTATTATTATTAAGAATTATTTTATTTAACTTTATTTATTTTAATTTGACCAGAGAGGGATAGAGAGAGAGAGACAGAAAGTGAGAAAGCAACCTGCCAGGTCTGGGACTCAAACCATGGTCGGCCATGTGCGAGTCCGGTGCTCTTAATCATCACGCCACCTGCTGGCTCTCATTTCTTATTATTTTTTAAATGATTATTTTTTGTATGTGTTTGTCAGAGAAAGCACCCCTCCATAGGGCATGGGCATGTCACAGTCCCCTCCCCTCCACTTTCCCATCCTGTCAGGACTTAGGCGTGCACGAACATTCACCTGCGTGCTCTCGGGGCTCCAGGTCCAGAACTCGGCCTGCACAGTGGGCCATGTGGGGTCTGGCTCCCTCACCAGCAGGCAGCAGGCCAGCCCAGAGCACGCTTCCCTGAGGCCGCGCTCCTTCCAGGACTTCCCAGCTACTGACTGGATGCCACCTCGGGGCCTGTCACTTGGAAGTCACTGGGGACATAGCCAGGGACAGACAACAACTCTTACATCCCCGTGGGCCAGAGCGCTGTCGAGGAATAGCTCCAGGAAAGATGAATAAGAGGATTAATTAACATGAATAATAAATAGATGCCCATTGATACTCAGAATGGTTATGAGCAAGCATCGATTGATGGACCCAGAAGTCCGCGAGTGAGCCGAGTGTGTGTCTAATACTGAGCTGGGAGGGGGCGTGCGGGGCGCACATCCCAGAGGTGTAGGGGTGAGGGTAACGCGTGCATGTGCGTGTGAGAGTGCGAGTGTGTGACCGTGTGAGGGCCCACCTGATAGCTTTGTATAACTGTGTGTGGGTGTACATAGTGTGTCCACATAAGTGTGTGTGTCTGGGGTTGTGTGTCCACGTGGGTGTGTCTGAGGTGTGTAATGGTATGAGTGAGCGTATGTGGAGTGGGTGTAGATGAGCAAGCCTGTGTTCGCGTGAGGGTGTGTGTGTGTATGAGGATGTGTTTGCGTGTGTCTCCATGTGGGCGTGAGGATGCGTGTGTGTGTGTCTGTGCGTGCATGTGTGCTGGGTGTGAGTGGGGCTGGCGGGGGGAGGTCTGCTCCCCGGGTGGCCCCAGGCTCCCAGGTACGGCTCTCGTGTCTGGTACCCACCCTCCTCTCCGCCTTTGTCCCAGCTTCCCTGCCCAGGGAGAGTCCTCGGGCCCTCCGGAGCTGCAGCTCTGGGCGAGAAATGTCCTGTGTTCTGGCTGCAGGTTCGACCACACACTCGCCCGGATCCCAGGATCCCAGCACAGTGCCAAGGCTCGGCGCCGGAAGGTCAGGTATCGCGTTGCTAATGCACGCCCGGGACCACGCCCCGGCTCACTCTGGTGTCGCCCTGGCTGCCGGTCCCACCTCGCCCACAGCGGAGGAGTGAGAAGCCCACATGAGGGCAATTGGCGACAGCTCAACCCTACTCCCCCCTGTGCCCCCCCCATCCCCCCCCCCCCGACGCCCCCCGCGGTCTCCCAAGACTCTGGCGGCCAAGAAGGACTAGGGGCGACTGGGGGCTGGGCCCGGCCTGGGATCGGGTGCTGGGAGTTCTCCAAGGTGCTAAAATAAACCCAGCGAAGGATCAGGTTTCCCGACCAAAATAACCCAGAGCGGCCTTAGAAATGCGAACTGAGAAAGCGATCCGGGCGGGCAAGGCAAGCAGGCGGGAGGCAGTGCTGAAAATGCTGTTCTGGGGCTCCCTCACCCTCCTGGCAGGGGACCCAGAGAGGAGCTCCTCACAGGACCACAGCCCCTTCCCAAGAACAGCCCCCTGGTGTAGGTCTGGATGGCAGGGCTGTAGTTAGAGCCCCACTTGGAGTCGTCCCTCACTCACGCTTACCCAGTGCTGCTGTGTGCCTCCCACTGTCTGGGCTCTGGGTCACTGGGGAACAAAGCGCCCACAGTCCCTGCCCCCTGGGGCTGACATTTTGCTAGGAGAATCTCGACCACAAACACAGACAGACAGATATGCAAAGGGCATGAGGTGGGCTAGGGAAAAGGGGCGGGGGCTCGGGCAGCTCGCACTATGGCCTGAGCATGGGATTTCTCCCATTCGTGTGGTGGGTGTGGAACGCCTCACTGTGAGTGGCCATGGTGGTTACACGGGGTCACGACAAGTGTTACTACAAGCTCGTGCTAAATGTGCTTGTTAGAATTAGTAGTAGATCAGGACCAGCAGTTAGCATAATGGCTATGTTGCTGAACTCCCATGTAGTCGACTGCGGTTCGAGTCCCGGACTCGGTGGCTTAAACTCACGCTGGGCGCGTGTGTGTACGTGCCCAAGATCCTGAGAGGAGAATGGAGGAGAAGGGATTGCGGCATGACCATCCCCCCCGGGGGTGATTTCTCACTTTCTGTCTCTCTTGTCTCTCTGGCAAGCACACATACCCTGTAGCAAAAACCTCTCCCCCCCATAAAAAAAGAATTAGTAGTAGAATCTCTCCTAGACATTTAAAAACAAATACCGAGTGTCTGCCATGGCCAAACTGCTCTGGCTTCCACGAACCCGCTTCTGCTCTAAGAGGGGCGGTGTCACTGGCTAGTTGGGGACAGGCTTTCTGCTGCGGCCTAGGTCTGAGTGCAGGTCACTAACACACCCCTGAGTAAGCAGCAGTGCTGGAGCAGAGGGTGGTGCAGAACGGCTAAGTGGGCGCCTCGGGACGCCGGGTGGTCTGCAGGCTTGGGGGCACGGCTGTCACCTTTGCACTTCCCCTTGGCCCTCGCATGGGCCTGGCACACAGCAGGCCTCAGGAAGTGCTCTGTGAATAAGTGAGTGAGTGTCAGATGAGGCCAAGCAGGGGACAGAGACATTGTGGGATACATGACCAGGAGACAGTCAGAGGGACCAGCCCTGGCCCTGGCCAGCCGTGGGGCCTCAGAGGGGGTCAGCCCTCTGAGCCTGCTCTTCCTTCCTTAAAGTGGAACAGAGTGGTTGGGCCTGCCTGGTCAGTGGGGATCCCCTCTGGACACGCAGCGGGTGGCGCAGGCTAGCTCACCGGATCCCACGGGGATGCGTCCCACACACTTTCATATGACCCTTGTCATGCTAGCCACTTTACAGTCTGCGGGGACACACGTAGAGAGGTGCCCATCGCAGAATGGTTTTGAAAAGTCACAAAATGGCAAGAACCTAAATGTCCCATCATAGGGGACTGGTTACACAGAGTATGGCCTGTGACACGTTAAAATGCCAGGCAGCCATTTAAAAAATAGTGGGGTTTCTATGGAAACATGGCCAAGTTTATATTGTTAGATGAAAAGGATATAGCTCTTTTTCTTTCCTTTTTTTTTAAAGAGAGTTTTTTTGCTATAGGGTGTGTGCACTTACCAGAGAGACAGAAAGTGAGAAATCACCCACCCAGGGAGGATGGCAAGCCTACAATCCCTTCTTCATTCTCCTCCTGGGATTTTGGGTATGTATGCACACACGGCCGGTGTGAGTTTTGAGCCACCAGGTCTGGGTCTTGAACAGCAATCGAGTATGTGGGAGTCCAGCCACGTAACCGCTACACAGTGTGCTGGTCCCAAGGGCACAGCTGTCTTTCTTTCTTTTTTTTTTTTTTTTGGAGAGGTTTTTGCTATAGGGCGCGTGCGCTCGCCAGACAGACAGAGAGAGACATAGAGACAGAAAGCGAGAAATCACCCCCCAGGGGGGATGGTCACGCCACAATCCCTTCTCCTCCATTCTCCTCTCGGGATCTTGGGCACGCATGCACACGCGCCTGGTGTGAGTTTTAAGCCACCGGGTCCAGGATACGAACCGCGGTCAACTACGTGGGAGTCCAGCGACATAGCCATTACGCTAACTACTGGTTCCCAGGGCACAGCTTTCTTAAAGGATGTATATGTGGGGGTTTTTTAAGGTTTTTGTCTTAGGGTGTGTACACTTGCTGGAAAGAGACAGATGGAAAGTGAGAAATTACCCCCCTGTGAGGGATGGCCACGCTGCAATCCCTTCTCCT
>NW_006203448.1:2699150-2716938 GCF_000334495.1 Tupaia belangeri chinensis | reverse complement strand
GCCATTCAAGTACTGGACCCAGCAGCTTGAGAAACATACCAGACATGTGTGCATGTATGCCCAAAATCCCAAAAAGGAAGGAAAAACTTAAAAGGGTTTGTGGAGTGATCATTCCCGGATGAGGGATGAGTTCTCTTTTTTCCTCTCTTTGTATACTCCTCTCTACCTCTCTCCACATACTCTCTGGAAAATTTTTAAAAATAGAGAAAAATCAGGGCCAGCAGGTGGCATGGTGGTTAAGGCGCTGGACTCCCACATGACTGACTGTGGTTCGAGTCCCAGACCTGGTGGCTTGCTTTTTCATTCTCCCTCTATCTCTCTCTCTTTCTCTGGTGAGCTCATGTACCCTACAGCAAATTTAAGAAAAATAATAATAAATAAATAATTCTTAAAAATAATAGAGAAAAATGAACTCCAAATGAATTAAAGACACAAATATAAAACCTGAAACTATGACGTTACAACAAGAAAATCTAGAGGGAGCACTTCAGGACACTAGTACAGGTAATGAGTTCATGAATAAAACCTTAAAAACGCAAGCAACAAAGCAAAAACAGAAAAATGGAACTGCATCAAACTAGAAAGCAAACAATCAAAAGAGTGAAAAGATAACCTGCAGAATGGTAGAAAATATTTGTGTAACAACCATCTGATAAGTATTAATAACCAAAATATTTGAGATTCTACTCAATGGCAAGAAAACAAACAACACAATTAATAAATGGGCAAATGACCTAAATAAACAGTTCTCAAAAGAAGATATAAAATGGCCAATAAACATGAAAAAATGTTCAACATCACTAATAATTACAGAGATGCAGATTAAAACTACAATGACATTATCATCTCATCCCAGTTAGGGGAAAAAAGTATGTGAGGATGTAGAAAAGGGTCAGTCATTTAAACTTTTGGTGAGAATGTAAATTAGTAGTCATGGAAAACAGTATGAAGGTTCCTTGAAAAACTATGAACAGAACTTCTGTATGACCCAATAATCCTACTAGTAATGTGTGTGTGTGTGTGTATACATATGTGTGTGTGTGTGTATACAGGAATATATTCATTATAAAGTAAAGTAAATCAGTATGTTACAAAGATATCTGCACCCAAATGTTGACTGCAGCACTACTCACAATAGCCAAGATATGGTAGCAATCTAAGTGTTCAACTGACAAAATGATAAAGAAAATGTAGTCTACATATACAATGGAAAACTAGCTATTAAAAAGAATGAAATGCTGTCTTTTGATGTTCAGTGGGAAGCCTGGAAGACATCATTATGTTAAATGAAATAAGCCAGAAACTGAAAGAAAACACCACGTATTCTACCTCATACGAGGAAATTAAAACATAAACTTAAACAAAACAAAACAAAGGCCTCATAGAGCAAGAGGGATGAAGAATAGAGGCTGGGAAAGACGGGATAGGGATGAAAACAGGGATATTGATTAATGAAAAAAGAATTGCTTAAAGAGAGAGGGAACAGTTTCTAGTGTTATAAAATACATAAGGAATGTATTAATAGATGGCAACAACTTTCTATGTATCTGTATTATTAGATAGGACAACTTACTGTGAATCTCCAAGTAACTAAGAGATGATTTTGTTTTTTTGGAGAAGTTTTTGCTATAGGGCGCGTGCGCTCGCCAGACAGACAGAGAGAGACATAGAGACAGAAAGCGAGAAATCACCCCCCAGGGGGGATGGTCACGCCACAATCCCTTCTCCTCCATTCTCCTCTCGGGATCTTGGGCACGCATGCACACGCGCCTGGTGTGAGTTTTAAGCCACCGGGTCCAGGATACGAACCGCGGTCAACTACGTGGGAGTCCAGCGACATAGCCATTACGCTAACTACTGGTTCCCAGGGCACAGCTTTCTTAAAGGATGTATATGTGGGGGTTTTTTAAGGTTTTTGTCTTAGGGTGTGTACACTTGCTGGAAAGAGACAGATGGAAAGTGAGAAATTACCCCCCTGTGAGGGATGGCCACGCTGCAATCCCTTCTCCTCCATTCTCCTCTCAGGATTTTGGGCACGCACGCACATGTACCTGGCATTATTTTCAAGCCCCCAGGGCCAGGCCATTTGGAAGTCTAGTGCCTTAACCACCATGCCATCTGCTGGCCTCCATAATCCTACCTTTATTATTTATTTATTTATTTATTTAGGAGAGATTTTTGCTATAGGGCATGTGCGCTCACCAGAAAGACAGAGAGAGACAGAGAGACAGAAAGTGAAAAATCACCCTCCGGGGGGAATGGCCACATCGCAATCCCTTCTCCTCCATTCTCCTCTTGGGATCTGAGGCACCCACACACACGCACCTGGTGTGAGTTTAAGCCACCTGGTCCGGGACTCAAACCACTGTTGACTACGTGGGAGTCCAGCCACATAGCCATTACGCTAACTGCTGGTCTCAATGATCCCATCTTTAAATGCATGTTTGTGTGTGTGTGCGTGTGTGTGTATACAATATGCATATAGTTTGTTCAATATGTATGTTTTTCTGATTAGCAACAGAAAACCTTGCTGATGTAAAATATGTCAATAGTTAGAAATGAGATGAGTGAGAACCCCCAGGTTATACCCAACCACCCCCATGTTTACGCTGGTTTCTGGTAGCGGGATTACACCTCTATCATCTGTATTTACTGAACTTACTGCAGTTAACATGTAACACTTTGACAGTTAAAAAAATTGGTAAAATTATACTGTTATAAACTGGCTAATTATGTCATGGGAGTGAGCCTATCTCCCCGGCTGGACTACAGAGAAAGGCCAATGAAAGTACAGAATGAAGTCCAAGAAGCCTGAGCAGTGACACTGTGTGCCCCGGCAGGTGTTCATAAAACCCCCTGGGTTGAGGAATGACGCTTCGACGCCACTTGAGAACCTGAACAGGGTCACCCCACCTTACAGAGCAGAGGAGTAGGTCTCGAGGTCACAGGGGAGCTACGGCAGCCCCCTCCGCTCAGCTCTCAGGGGGGGAGGCAGAGTGCAGGAAGGGTAGGAGGACGCGCCTGTGCTCACCCAGCTGGAGGTGGCTGAGCCCGGGTTTGAACCATGAGCTGTCCCACTCCAGAGCCCATGTCTTGACCACCCCTGGGCTGGCGCCAAATCAGACTGCATGGCCCTGCCCAGCGTGGAGCCGGCTGTGGCCCTCGGAACCTGCCAGCAGTTCTAGCCAGGTCGCAGTGCTGACACAGCCTCTGGGTATTAATAGCTTCGGTCTGAACTGGGCTCCTTGGCCTTCCCGAGGCCAGCCTGGGTCATGGGCCCCCTCAGGAAGGGCACAGAGCTGAGTACACACGCCCAGGTCGGAGGGTCTGAGAGCTCTGAGTCCAAAGGCCCTCGTATCCCCACTCCAGGGACTTAGGGGTTGGGTCTCCCCTCTGCACATTCCTGACCGAGGCCCTGACTTCTGCAAGGCTCGGCGTCCCCATCCATCAAGTGCCATTTCCACTTCCCAGGAACATGGCCACGTGTGGTCAGTGAGCTAAACATGGAGGGCTCCACGCACTGCCCAGGGTCTGTGTGTTACACGAGTGTGTTCGTGTGCATCTACATTCAACTGCCTGGAGTCCAGGCCGACACCGCACGCCATCGCTGCTACACCCAGAGGGCGTGCAGCCTGGGACCCCCCACCGTGCCCACGCGGTTTGAAGGCCACCCTGGAAGGAGAGGAGGAACCAGGCAGGCCCCAGGCTGAGGGCTCCTGCACTGTGGCCTTGCCTAGCAGACCATGAGGGTGGCCCTCTGCGTGGCACTCAGAACACAGAGGACTGCGCCTGATTTGTCAGATGGGATCAGCTCCTGGCCCCAAGGGTTGAAGGCTCGCTAGTGGCAGGGTCCCCGCTCAGCTTCTTACAAACATCATCCCATTGACCCTCACAACAACCCTAAGGGACAGACACGGGGGGGAGGGAGAGGGAATGAGGCTCAGAGAGGCTGAGGGACTTGCTCAAGGGCTCACAGCTATTTGGGGGTGGAGCTGTGACAGGCAGAGCCAGCCGAGCCATCTTCACTCTGGAGGCCGTGGCTGGCCCCCCTGGGTGGCCCCCATGGGCAGCTTCCCAGCCTGGGAGGCTCTGGCTCTGGTGCAGCTGTAGGGGGTGGGGGCTTTGTGGCAGGTTCCAGGTTAGAAGGCTCGGCCTCCTGCCTCCACCTGGGCCAGGTAGGCAAGGCCTGACCACCTGGAATTGTGAGACCAGGAGACCACTTCTGCCTCTCCGGGCCAGCCTGTACGAGCAGCCCTCTCCCGAGCCCAGGCCCGGGCTGCCCTGAAAGGGCCGTGGAGACTTGGGGTTCCCAAAAGTCACCCGGGCCAGGACAGGAAGGACTGCCTCAAATCTGATCCTCAGCAGGCCTCCGGTCTGCCTTGTCTGGGTTTGCGGCCTCTCTTCCCCCTTCACCCTGTCCACACAGCGCATGGCCCCCTGTCCTTCGGGGAAGACGCCCCTGCCGGGGCCTCCCTCCTGCCCTGCCTTCCCGAAGAGCAACCTCCATGACCCCAAGACCAGACTCACAGCCTGGTGCCGGGACCCCAGTGCGTGCCCCTCGTGCTCCTTCACACGTGGCATTCCTTCCATCCCCAGGGAACCTGAGCCTCCCAGAGCTAGGGTTGGGGTCAGGGCTGGGGTGGGTGTGCCCGCAGGATACGCCTGCACCTGCACCGTGGCAGGCACTCGGCAGCTATTTGTGGGCAGCTGAAGCCACCGTGGCATCCCTGCCCTTGGCCAAACTCTGGGCTCTGGAGGCCACCTTGGGGGGGAGTCCATTAGCGGCCCTCAGTGCCCCTCCCTCTAGTGGGTGGCCTGGGAGGGACTGAAGCCAAATTCAGGACTGATTGAAAAACCCGCCAGCCTGCAGCTTAATGAAAGGCTGTCACGGAGGGAGGAGCCGGCCTGGCCCAAGAGACCCAAGATGATGCCCCCATTGACGTCAGTAACTCCATCTGGTGCTCGGAGAGGCCTCTGGCCTGGGCTCCGGCGTCCAGTCCTGGGGAGCAGGTCTCCACCGCCCAGGCAGGGGGGCCGCTCGCTGGGGCTGGAGGCAGTCAAGGAGGGGCGAGTCCAGGGCCCTCTCAGCCCGGGGGCAGGGCCCGAGGCCACCGCCGAGCGGGGGACTACATTTCCCAGAGTCCCCCGAAGCCCGGCCGAGCCATTGGCAGATTTAAATAGCCCAGGCCTGAGGCAGCCAGGCCGCAGCTGAGCACTCGCTGCCTCCCGGCTGCCCCCGGGCGGCTCCGTGGGCGCTGGCCCCGCCTTGGTGGGCTCGATTGGCGGCCCAGCTGCCCCTGCCGTCCCTGTCCCCGTCCCCGTGGTGGCAGCGCGAGGTAAACAGCCATGTGCAACCCTCCACTCTATATTTAACAGCTGCCGCGGAGAAGGCAGCGAGGCAGGCGAGGGCGGCTCTCGGGGCGACTCTCGTCCTCGGAGAGAAGGCCCCTGGAGCCGGGCTGTGCGAGGTCACCATGCCAGCTTCCCAGAGCCGGGCCCGCGCCCGGGACCGCAACAACGTCCTCAACCGGGCCGAGTTCCTGTCCCTGAACCAGCCCCCCAAGGGGACCTCGGAGCCCCGCAGCTCTGGCAGGAAGGCCTCAGGCCCCTCGACGCAGCCCCCACCCACGAGCGACGGGACCCGAGAGCGAGAGCGGCGCCAATCCCAGCAGCTGCCCGAGGAGGACTGCATGCAGCTGAACCCCTCCTTCAAGGGCATCGCCTTCAACTCCCTGCTGGCCATTGACATCTGCATGTCCAAGCGGCTGGGGGTGTGCGCCGGCCGGGCGGCGTCCTGGGCCAGCGCCCGCTCCATGGTCAAGCTCATCGGCATCACAGGCCACGGAGTCCCCTGGATCGGGGGCACCATCCTCTGCCTGGCCAAGAGCAGCACGCTGGCCGGCCAGGAGGTGCTCATGAACCTGCTCCTGGGTGAGTGCTCACGTGGCCCCCACGGGCTGCCTCGGGCCTGATGGGCCAGCGGGGCCTCGGAAACTGCCTGCAACTGTCTAATGAGGTTAAGCGGGAAGGCTGCCCCAGAAACCGGCAAGCCTGGGGCTTGGGGCTGCACAGACAGGCCCCCTGCAAAGCATGGGCTGCATGGGGGAGTGGAAAGCTCCCAGGAGGGGCCTGCTCACCCCAAGTGCGCCATTCACAGTGGTGGCTGAGAGGGAGGCTGTGGCCTCGAGGGGCCTGGAGGGCACCCTGCAGCCGGTGTCCCTGACTCCCACCCACAGCTGGAGGCCTGGCTCCTTGGTCTCACAGTAAGCACTTGTGAGCTGCCCCCACAAGCCTCTCTGCCCCCTCCTGACTTGGTTCAGGGACCCTGCAAACGGTCCAGGATTCTCCCAGGGTTTGGGGGCTCAGGCCATCTGGTTTGGTACCCCCATCCACTTCCAGCCTTCTGGAGTCCTTACCTGTTCCTTCCCCAGGGCAGTCACTGGAGGGGAGGGAGAACGGACGTGGGGTGTTCTTCCCAAAGTCTTTGCCACCAGCGCCTTTGGTTCAGCTGCCCCGTGCCAGGTGCCACGTGGGACCTGGCAGAAGGCAAGCCTTTCCCTCCACCCAGCACCTCCAGATCCCCACAGTGCTGCGGGCACCTCTGCCTCCACCTCCATGCCAGGCTGTGTCAATGCCCTCGCCCTTACCGCAGGGGACAGGGGTCTCAGGTCCAAGGGGTGTGGGCGGACCCCTGAGAACTTCAGTCTGAGAGGGGTGACAGTGGGAAGGTGCTCTCTTCCAGGCTGTGGGGAGAAGCAGCAGCCGGGTACTGGGTGCAGGAGACACTGTTCTTGCTCCTACCTGAGCATTTCCATCGCTCACTCGCCGCCGTATCGTCGTATCGCAGACAGACGCCCACGAGGTTGCGCCGTTATCCCATTTTACAGACTAGCAAACCGAGGTTCCTGTAAATAAGCCTCTGAGCCTGAGATTCGCACCCAGTGCCTCAGCCCGCGCTCTTCCTGGGTGCAGCACTTGGGGCTCAGGGGAAGGACAGCGTCAGGCTGAGGCTCCGGGCTGGGCTTCCCAGGGCAGAAATCTGTGGTCACTGCAGATTCTCTGGTGCCCACTGCAGCCTCACACGTGGCCGTGGCACGGAGGTCTGGGAAAGTGTGTCCCGATCTGCACAGCCCTGCTCCCTGGACCCACTGCTCCTTCCCTCCCTCTCTCCTGCGCTCCTTCCTTCTTTCCGGTGTGATGTGGAGAAGCTGTGAGCTGTCGAGTGTCTGCTGTGAGCCAGGTTTTGCATGAACTGCATCATCATTTCTTTTTTTAAATTCAAGTTATTTTATTTATTTATTAAAAAACTTTTGCTATAGGGCACGTGTACTTACCGGAGAGAGACAGAGAAAGTGAGAGAGCAAGTCACCAGGTCCATGCCTCGGACCACGCTAAGCCATGTGGGAGTCCCACACCTTAACCCTCACCACCTGCCGGCCCCCATGTCGTCGCCATGTCGTCCCCACGAGCGTGGTGCTGTTCCGACTCCCCGTCGAAGGAGGAGGACACTGAAGCAGAGGCAATGATGTGGCCGAGGTCAGTGATGGAGCCAGGGTCAGAACTGGAAGCTCTGCTTTGCATTTTCCAGAGGCGGCCAAGAGGGAGCCACCAAGGCTGTCCCAAACCAGAGGGTCTGGTACCATCCCGTGCTCCTGCACTCCGCTCCCCAGCTGCCAAGACCCCAGAGACCTCAGAGGCAGAAGGGTTCTTAGCCACTGGCCCACGGGTACACTCCAGAGTTGCCAGACCTCATCTTGTCAAATGGGTTCTTGGGACACTTTACTGAAAGATTCCATGTGAAGTATGTGGCACTTCCTAAAAATGGTTAACTCTGTGTGCAGATGATTATGGGCCCAGCTACAGTGGCGTGCACTGGGGTCCCAGACTGGAGCTTCGGCAAGGTAAGGTTCAAAGACAAAAGGAGACTTCTCCGCTTTCCTGCAGTCAGTACTGGCTCCAGTAAGGGAGTGAGCTCCCCATGGTAGGGCGTAGCAAGCAAGCTGCCCGCTTCGCCAACTAAAATAACTCCACTTTGATCTGTTTTTCACACATGAACATTTGCTTCTAAAAGAGCTTCTTCTTGGGCAGCAGGTGGCACGGTGGGCAAGGCACTGGACTCCCACATGGCTGACTGTGGTTCGACTCCCGGACATGGTAGCTTGCTTTCTCACTTTTCCTCTCTGTCTCTCTCTCTGGTAAGTGCATGTACCCTATAACAAACTAAAAATAAATATAAACTAATTAATCAATTCAATTAAAAAGATAGCTTCCTCTGCCCCAGACATTCAAAAAGTTTCTGGCTCATTCCAGCAACCCACTGCCATGGGCACAAAGGTGTTTGTCCATGGGGCAAAGAACAAGATTCACGATTCCTTCTTTCTTGAATAAGAATGACAGCAGTGGGACCAGCAGGTGGCCTGGTGGCTAGGGCCCTGGACTCACACATGGCCGACTGTGGTGTGAGTCCTAGACCTGGCAGCTGGCTTTCTCGCTTTCGTTCTCTCTTTCTCTCTCTGGTGAGTGCACGTGCCCTATAGCAAATTTAAAATAATAAATAATAATAGATAAAATTTAATTTTAAAAAGTGTTAATAAAACTGGGTGACAGCAGCTCTGTGCCAGCCGGTGGTGTGGTGAAGGCGCTAGCTCCCACGTGGCCGACTGCACACTGTCTCAGACCGGCAGCTTGAAATACACAAGCACTTGTGCGTGCATGCCACAATCCTGAGAGGAGATGGGAGAAGGGATTGCAGCGTGGCCACCCCTCAGGGGATGCTTTCTCACTTTCCCCTCTCTCTGTCTCTGTCTCTCCAGTGAGCGCATGTGCCCTATAGAAAATATAAAAAGAAAAAGAAAAAAAAGCCAGCAGCCGCTTACATTTTTAAAACATCACTTACCGAGCTTCATTCTATACCAAACACCATGCCGTGAACATCCACATGTTTTGGTGTAAAAGCCTTCTGGTGCCCATTCGAATACGTGCACCGTGAGAGTGAGCTGAAGCTCAGAAGGTTCAAGCAGCTTGCCCACCCACACGCTGTGAGTGGTCCGGAGCCAAGGCCAAGGCCTCCTGACTGCACGCCCTGCGCCTCGCGCCTCACCGCTCGCCGTGGCCTGCAGGTCAGTGTACACCTGGATGTTGACTCTGCCCCGTGTGCGGGTGAAGGCCTAGAAGGAGTTCTTCCCTCTGCATCAGACAAGAACATGGGGAGAGCAGGCCGGGGGCAAAGCAGCCTCCGGTCACTCAGCAGGCAGGACGGGCCTGAGGTCCCCAGGACGTGGGCCCTACCACTCAGCCTTGGGGAGAAAGCTGCAGCAAGTAGCCAAGGAGACACTGGTCTGGCAGCCCTGGCCTGACCTGCAGCAGGGACTACGGCACTGTCCTCCACCTGGGGCAACAGACTGTCCACTGAGCACAGGCGGCAGAGTCTCCTCTGTTCTTGAGTCTTCGGAGGCATCGTTGAACCCGGGGCGCGGGCCCTGGGATCGGACTAGGCCTTGTCCAGGCCCCACCCTGACTCTCGCTCACTGTGCAGACATGGACAAGTCAGCTGCCGCCTCTGAGCCTCAGTCTCCAAGCCTGTGCAATGGGGCTGTGGGGCTGTGGGAAGGCTTTGGAAGGAGCTGGTAAGGCCCTCGGCACAGTGGGTGGCTGACGTCCCTGTCATGGGAACTGTAGGTCCTGGAGAGGTGAAGGAGCCCTGCCCAGCCCTGGCCACCCACTGAGGGCCCCGGAGCATCCCGCTGATGCCAGGGCCGGTCTCGGGGCTGCATGGGCAGCACCTGGGCTCCTCTTAGCCTTAAGGAGCAGACTTGGAAGCCTCGGGAAGTCAGCCTCTGGGCCTGGGGGTCAGTTAGGCCAGGTGTTCTCTGCTCAGCTCCCTTCATGGCAGGAATCGTGTGCTCCTGCACTCCGCTCCCCAGCTGCCAAGGCCTCAGAACCTCAGAGCCAGAAGGACTTACAGCCACTGGCCAAAGGATGCACTCCAGAGTCGCCAGACCTCGTCTGTCAGCTGGGTCGCTGGGACACCGCACTGAAGGATTCCATGTGAAGGATGTGGCATTTACTAAAAATGCTTAACTGCGTGACAGTGATTGTGGGCCCAGCTTCAGTGGCACGCACTGCTAAGACGCTGTGCTCTGTAGGCCGGCATTATTCCGGAGGTCTGGGTTTGAGTCCCAGTCTGGCCTGAAGGCCGGGTGTGGTGGTGTGCCCCTGCAACCTCGGCAGTTCGGGAGGCTGAGGCAGGAGGTGGGGACTCGAGGTTGGCCAGGGCAGCGTAACAAGACCCTGTCTAAAAGAGCTGGGCATGGTGGCATGTGCTTGTGGTCCCAGCTGGGAGGTTGAGGCAGGAGGACAAGGACCATGTCTATAAAATGACAGCGGCAACCCCAGCATCGCCGCCGCACGATTATCAGAAGTCCTGCTGGTCCCCTGCAAGCTCAGAGACCTGCGAGACAGGGCACCCTCTCCCTTCCTCGCCCCCACCCCATGCAGCACTGAGCTCGGTGGTCCCAGGGACAGGTCACTCACTCACTCATTCAGCCAAGTGGACACTCAGTGCCCTCCCACCAGCCCGTCCTTGTTTCCTCAGAGGCCTCCCTGGGGGAAGCGACCTCTCTGCCTGTTGCCATCATCTACGGCTTTCTGGAATTTTCCTGGCTATGAAAACGATCACTTTTATTTCATTCTTTATTGCACTGAAATAGACATGACGTGGGAGTTACCGTTTCTGTCCTTCTAAGTAGACAGTCCAGTGGTCTGTGGCTGTCACCACCGTCCATCTCCAGGACTCATTCCTCCTGAAGCATAAACTCTGTTTCCCTGCCCGGCCCCTGGTCACCACCATCCCGCCTCCTGCCTCTGTGGACGTGACCCCTCTAGGTCCCTCATAGAAGGGAATCCTCCGGTATTTGTCCTCTCGTGACGCCTTTTTTCGCCGAGCGTGTGCCCTGTCCACCCGTGCTGTCGCATGTGTCGGGATCCCTGTCCTTCTGAAGGCTGACTGTCCCACGTGTGGATGGACCCCACCTGCTCACCCTCCCTCCGTCATGCACACTTGGCTTGCACACACCTTCTGGCTGGTGTAAGGGGTCTGGTGTGACGGGAGTGTCCTCATGTTTGACCCCTGCTTTCGGTTCTGGTTGTATTCAGGTAGCGCCATGGATCACCTGGTAATTCCGCATTTCATTCTGGGAGGTGCCACCAGGCCATTCTCCAGGGCAGCTGCATAGCTGTATGTCCCCCTGGCAGTGCTCGGGGTTCCGGGCATGTGCACGTCCTCACCAGCGCTCGCTGTATCATAGCCATCCCGTGGGGGTGACGCGGTACCTCGCTGGGGCTTGACTGGTCTCCTAACGCCGTGATGGCGAGCACACCCTCGTCACACGTGCTTGCAGGAAGGAACCTTAGTATAAGGCTAGACCTTGCTGAGCGAGTACCCCCTGAAGCCCCCTTCCCTGAAATCACCTCTGTGTGGTCCAGGAAACGTGCCTCTGGTTTTTTCTCTGCGCATGTATTGATCGTCCCGACTTACCATGGTTCAGCAAACAATTTTCAGCTTTGCAATGATACAAAAGTGATAAGCATTCAGTTGAAATGGTACTTCAAAAAAAATTTTTTTAGAGAAATTTCTGCTATAGGGTGTGCACTTGCCAGAGAGACAGAAAGAGACAGAGAGACAAAAAACAAAAAATGAGGAATCACCCCTCAGGTGATAGCTATGCCACAAACCAATCTCCATTCTCCTCTCAGGATCTTGGACATGCATGCACATGAGCCCAGCATGAGTTTTAAGCTGCCGAGCCCAGGACTCGAACCACATGGTCGACTCATGGGAGTTTAGCAACATAACCATTATGCCATCTGCTGGTCCCACTTCAAAAAAAATTAAATTTATCTCTTCCATGAGCTAAAGAGAGAGAGACAACATCCGTAACAGGGTGTAGGCGCGTGACCCACCCCGGCCTCAGCAACCCTGGGTCATTCGGCGTACTCGAGGCCTCTGAGCTCAAAACCAGGAGGGAAAGCAGCCATCCCGTTTTCCAGTGCAATGCGGTTTTTAATTATTTATTTAATTCTACTTATGGTTCTTCTTTTTTTTTTTTTTGGGAAGGATTTTGCCATAGGGCATGTGTGCTCACCAGACAGACAGAGAGAGACAGAGACAGAAAGTGAGAAATCACCCCCCAGGGGGGATGGCCACACCGCAATCATTTCTTCTCCATTCTCCTCTCAGGATCTTGAGCACGCACGCACACATGCCTGGCGTGAGTTTAAGTCACAGGGTCCGGGACTAGAACTGCGGTCGACTACATGGGAGTCCAGCGACATAGCCATTACGCTAACTGCTGGTCCCTGATTATTTTTAATTTGACCAGAGAGAGAGAGACAGAGAGAAAAGCAAGCTGCCAGGTCCAGGACTCAAACTACGGTCAGCCACGTGGGAGTCCAGCACCTTAACCACCACGCCACCTGCCGGCCCCTTCAGTGCAGCACTTAAACAATCTACTGTGAAACAGGCTTCGTGCTGGCTCATTTCCAGCAGCAGCTGTGACCATGCTGTGGACATGTGTCGTGGGCCAGGTGGAGCCCGGTGGGCGTGGCAGGACGCAGCCGTCTGAGGCCGAGGCTCGTCTGTGCTAACATGTCTGCGGGGCTGTGGGGCTGTGGGAAGGCTTTGGAAGGAGCTGGTAAGGCCCTCGGCACAGTGGGTGGCTGACGTCCCTGTCATGGGAACTGTAGGTCCTGGAGAGGTGAAGGAGCCCTGCCCAGCCCTGGCCACCCACTGAGGGCCCCGGAGCATCCCGCTGATGCCAGGGCCGGTCTCGGGGCTGCATGGGCAGCACCTGGGCTCCTCTTAGCCTTAAGGAGCAGACTTGGAAGCCTCGGGAAGTCAGCCTCTGGGCCTGGGGGTCAGTTAGGCCAGGTGTTCTCTGCTCAGCTCCCTTCATGGCAGGAATCGTGTGCTCCTGCACTCCGCTCCCCAGCTGCCAAGGCCTCAGAACCTCAGAGCCAGAAGGACTTACAGCCACTGGCCAAAGGATGCACTCCAGAGTCGCCAGACCTCGTCTGTCAGCTGGGTCGCTGGGACACCGCACTGAAGGATTCCATGTGAAGGATGTGGCATTTACTAAAAATGCTTAACTGCGTGACAGTGATTGTGGGCCCAGCTTCAGTGGCACGCACTGCTAAGACGCTGTGCTCTGTAGGCCGGCATTATTCCGGAGGTCTGGGTTTGAGTCCCAGTCTGGCCTGAAGGCCGGGTGTGGTGGTGTGCCCCTGCAACCTCGGCAGTTCGGGAGGCTGAGGCAGGAGGTGGGGACTCGAGGTTGGCCAGGGCAGCGTAACAAGACCCTGTCTAAAAGAGCTGGGCATGGTGGCATGTGCTTGTGGTCCCAGCTGGGAGGTTGAGGCAGGAGGACAAGGACCATGTCTATAAAATGACAGCGGCAACCCCAGCATCGCCGCCGCACGATTATCAGAAGTCCTGCTGGTCCCCTGCAAGCTCAGAGACCTGCGAGACAGGGCACCCTCTCCCTTCCTCGCCCCCACCCCATGCAGCACTGAGCTCGGTGGTCCCAGGGACAGGTCACTCACTCACTCATTCAGCCAAGTGGACACTCAGTGCCCTCCCACCAGCCCGTCCTTGTTTCCTCAGAGGCCTCCCTGGGGGAAGCGACCTCTCTGCCTGTTGCCATCATCTACGGCTTTCTGGAATTTTCCTGGCTATGAAAACGATCACTTTTATTTCATTCTTTATTGCACTGAAATAGACATGACGTGGGAGTTACCGTTTCTGTCCTTCTAAGTAGACAGTCCAGTGGTCTGTGGCTGTCACCACCGTCCATCTCCAGGACTCATTCCTCCTGAAGCATAAACTCTGTTTCCCTGCCCGGCCCCTGGTCACCACCATCCCGCCTCCTGCCTCTGTGGACGTGACCCCTCTAGGTCCCTCATAGAAGGGAATCCTCCGGTATTTGTCCTCTCGTGACGCCTTTTTTCGCCGAGCGTGTGCCCTGTCCACCCGTGCTGTCGCATGTGTCGGGATCCCTGTCCTTCTGAAGGCTGACTGTCCCACGTGTGGATGGACCCCACCTGCTCACCCTCCCTCCGTCATGCACACTTGGCTTGCACACACCTTCTGGCTGGTGTAAGGGGTCTGGTGTGACGGGAGTGTCCTCATGTTTGACCCCTGCTTTCGGTTCTGGTTGTATTCAGGTAGCGCCATGGATCACCTGGTAATTCCGCATTTCATTCTGGGAGGTGCCACCAGGCCATTCTCCAGGGCAGCTGCATAGCTGTATGTCCCCCTGGCAGTGCTCGGGGTTCCGGGCATGTGCACGTCCTCACCAGCGCTCGCTGTATCATAGCCATCCCGTGGGGGTGACGCGGTACCTCGCTGGGGCTTGACTGGTCTCCTAACGCCGTGATGGCGAGCACACCCTCGTCACACGTGCTTGCAGGAAGGAACCTTAGTATAAGGCTAGACCTTGCTGAGCGAGTACCCCCTGAAGCCCCCTTCCCTGAAATCACCTCTGTGTGGTCCAGGAAACGTGCCTCTGGTTTTTTCTCTGCGCATGTATTGATCGTCCCGACTTACCATGGTTCAGCAAACAATTTTCAGCTTTGCAATGATACAAAAGTGATAAGCATTCAGTTGAAATGGTACTTCAAAAAAAATTTTTTTAGAGAAATTTCTGCTATAGGGTGTGCACTTGCCAGAGAGACAGAAAGAGACAGAGAGACAAAAAACAAAAAATGAGGAATCACCCCTCAGGTGATAGCTATGCCACAAACCAATCTCCATTCTCCTCTCAGGATCTTGGACATGCATGCACATGAGCCCAGCATGAGTTTTAAGCTGCCGAGCCCAGGACTCGAACCACATGGTCGACTCATGGGAGTTTAGCAACATAACCATTATGCCATCTGCTGGTCCCACTTCAAAAAAAATTAAATTTATCTCTTCCATGAGCTAAAGAGAGAGAGACAACATCCGTAACAGGGTGTAGGCGCGTGACCCACCCCGGCCTCAGCAACCCTGGGTCATTCGGCGTACTCGAGGCCTCTGAGCTCAAAACCAGGAGGGAAAGCAGCCATCCCGTTTTCCAGTGCAATGCGGTTTTTAATTATTTATTTAATTCTACTTATGGTTCTTCTTTTTTTTTTTTTGGAGAGGATTTTGCCATAGGGCATGTGTGCTCACCAGACAGACAGAGAGAGACAGAGACAGAAAGTGAGAAATCACCCCCCAGGGGGGATGGCCACACCGCAATCATTTCTTCTCCATTCTCCTCTCAGGATCTTGAGCACGCACGCACACATGCCTGGCGTGAGTTTAAGTCACAGGGTCCGGGACTAGAACTGCGGTCGACTACATGGGAGTCCAGCGACATAGCCATTACGCTAACTGCTGGTCCCTGATTATTTTTAATTTGACCAGAGAGAGAGAGACAGAGAGAAAAGCAAGCTGCCAGGTCCAGGACTCAAACTACGGTCAGCCACGTGGGAGTCCAGCACCTTAACCACCACGCCACCTGCCGGCCCCTTCAGTGCAGCACTTAAAAGCCCGCTGGAGACGCTCAGCACTCTACTGTGGAACAGGCTTCGTGCTGGCTCATTTCCAGCAGCAGCTGTGAACATGCTGTGGACATGTGTCGTGGGCCAGGTGGAGCCCGGTGGGCGTGGCAGGACGCAGCCGTCTGAGGCCGAGGCTCGTCTGTGCTAACATGTCTGCCACCGTGCCCTTCCGCTGTCCTCATGGTCAGAGGGCAGCTGGACTGAGTGCCTCCCTCCTGGAGCCTTGGCCTCAGCCCTCACGTCCCTTCACGGTGAGCAGGGGGGTGCAGCTTGGCCATTGCAGGGCATCCTGCAACCCCTGGGGTCCTGGCTGGCCCTGCAGATGATCCCATCTGCGGCTCCGCCGTCTCCCGCACACCAGCTTGCTCTCGGGGACGGCCTCACCACGAGGCTCGTATTACTTGTCCCTCGTTAGATGTTTAGGCCGATCCCAAGTCTTCACTGTCAGACCCACTGCTGTGGAGACAGAGCTGACACCCGCTCACTCCTGAGGGGGAGGCCTCCCCCTACCCACCCCAGCCCTCCCTTACCCTTTGGCATCTTCACTTTTCATCGTGGGGCCTTTGGCCATGCCCAGACCAGATAGCTGTCCTGGGGACACCTGGCAGCTGATGAGCAGGAGCAAAGCTCCTAGCTGAGCCGGTGGGCAGGGTCTGGGTCCACCGTGCCCGGGGCCCACCCCAGCGGACCTGTGCTCTGAGAACACGCTGGGCCTTCAGACTTCAGCGTCCGCGAGCGCGGAACCCCTCGCACCCCGTCAGACTTCACAGACAGGTTGAGCTGCCGTGGATTCCGGAGACGACAACGTGGGAATCCGAGACATGGCATTTGTGAGAATCACTCAGGCGAGGAGGGTCTGTGGGTCAGCTCCTGGCACCAGTCCCCCACAAGGCAGGGGCTTCCTGGTCAGGAGACAGGCCTGGCACATGCACCACCCACACCCCCTTACTCTGGTAGAGCAGGCCCACTGCCGAGACAGGCGTGTCCCCGCCTCCCCTGGGGGCTGCCCATCAGCCCAACTTCCCTGTCCACAGGACACTCCCCGGGGGCTGTGTTCCTCCGGGGTATTGTACCCTTTCGTGTGTGTGGTAAAATACACGTGTCGTAAAATGTCTGCATTTGTACCATGTACCAACTGCACGTGTCAGTGTGCAGTTTGTTGGTGTTAAGAACTCTCATATCAAGGAGCCAGCAGGTCGTGCGGCAGTTAAGGCACTGGACTCCCACAGGGTAGACAATGGTTCCAGTCCCGAACCCAGAGGCTTGAAACTCATGCCAGGCACGTGTGCGTGTGTGCCCAAAATCCCAGAGGGAGAGGAGAGGAGAAGGGACTGCAGCATGGCCATCCCCCATGGGTGATTTTTTGCTTTCTGTCTCTCTGTTAAGCACACGCACCCTATAGTGAAAATCTCTCAAAAAAACATTTAAAATTTCTTGAAAAGGACACTCATGTCAGACCAGCCAGCGGCGTGGTGATTAAGATGACTGGGTCCCCCATGGCTGACTGCGGTTTGAGTCCCAGACCCAGTGACTTGAGAAACATACCAGACACGTATGCACGCATGTCTGAGACCCCACAGGAGGGAGAGGTGGAGGAGCAGGGCGTGGCCGTCCTCCGTGGGGTGCTTTCTCAGTCTCTCTATCTCTCTCTGGTGAGTGCACACGCTCTTTGGCAAATTAAAAAAATAATAATAAAACAAAAAAGAATATATCATTGTGTAACTATCACCACATCCATCTCCAGAACTTTTTCCTCTGCCAAATTGAAATTCTGTCCCCCTAAGACTCCAGTCCCCCAGCACCCCCTGGCCCTGGCCCTCACCATCCCATCTCCTGTCTATGACAGTGATGGCTCTGTGTCCCTTATGTAAATGGATCCTACGGTGTTTGTCTTGTTGTAAAACTAGCTTTTTGAAAACACGCACAAACAATGCATCTTTGCGGTAGGAATAATCTGACGTGCAGAATTTCATAGGCAGGCTCAGCCTTCCTCCCGCCCCGCGAGCATGGTCACGCCCAGCGTGGTGTCCCCAGCCCTCCTCCGCCTGCAAACACCTCCAAGGCGACACCTACTGCAGCTCCCACCTTGTGGCTGGCCTGCCCCCTTGGCGCATGCCACGGTGCTTCTTCGAGGGCGGTAAATACACACCTGCCTGGTCCCGGCAGCGGCCGCTCCGGAGTCTAGCCCGGCAGCGTCCCCACCATC
>NW_006203448.1:2692658-2699138 GCF_000334495.1 Tupaia belangeri chinensis | reverse complement strand
CCCTGCGGAGGGGCCCCCGCCGGCCTCCCGCCTCTCGGTTTATGAATAATTCTGCAGTGGACGTCCTGGGCCATGAGTCCTGGCACACGTCCCCAGCCGCCTCCCCGGAGACACCCTCCAGAGGCAGTAGCTGAGAGGAGGCCCACATGCCGGGAAGACTTCTGATTCCAAAGCCAAATGCCCTTCGGAAAGCTTGGTCCAATTTACAATCCCCTCAGCAATACAGGGAGCCAGAATGGGGGGTTGGAGGCAGCGTTGGCCCCTGGGCCAGGAGCACCAGGACCCCTCCTGTAGGCGTAGTCAGCAAGAGACATCAACCACAAACCCCCCTTCCCTGGCCAGCAAGGAGTCCCTGAAGCCCTGACTCAGCTCATTTGTCCACAGCTGAGCCCATGGCCTCGGCCCTTCCATCTCCGCCCCGTTCCTGGAGGCCCTGTCCTCAGATTTGTCCCGCTGAATGCACCCTCGGTTGGAGAAGCAGCTCAAACCCAGTAGGGACGCCTGAGTCCTACCAGCCACCTCACTGCCCACGAGCTTTGCAAAGGCCTCAAGTGGCCACTGTCCCATCCTCAGTGATAGCAGCTCCTCCTGGCCCTGGGGCACCCCATCACCCGGGCCTGATGGCCACTGAGCTGGGGGAGAAGGGAGGCCACTGAGGCAGGTGCCTGGCACCATCAGCACCGGGAAGCTGGGAAACAGCCACATTCTTGCCGGGAGGTCCAGGCACTCAGACCCAGATGCCGTGAATGGGGTTGAGGGTGGACACTGTCAGGCTAAAGGACGTGAGAGGTGGCTGGGCCACCTCCCATGGTCCCAGGCACCATTCAGGGAGCATGTGCTATACAGACATGGCCCTCAGAACAGGCTCCGTAGCACAGGTCTCTGGCATGAAGGAGGGGAGGGAGGCTTAGAGGCTGGACACGCCGAGGCTGTGCAGACCGCAGGTGGCCTCCAGAAGGCCCAGGTGCACAGCCACCACCCTGGCAGGCCGCAGCCAGTGGGGACCCAGGGAGGGTAAGTGACCTGCCCGGGACACACAGCAAGCCCTGGGCAGTGCAGCTTCTGCCAGCTCTCCTGAGCCTCCTGCTGGGGGGACCTCTCTGCCCATGGGGTCTCTGTCCCGCTCAGAGTTGAGAACTGCAGGTCAGCGGCCTTGGCAGGGCCACGTGAGCGGAATTCACAGAGCCTGGAGTGATGGCGCCATATGCTTCTATTTCTGGGCACCAGATTACGTACTGACAGTGTCGGGATCGCGGTCACACTCAGGGCTGGGGAGGGGGTGGGAGGGAGGCCCTCCCAGGCCAGGAGGAGGGGTGGGACAGCCTTGGCGGGGCAGTGGGGGCCGACCCCCAGGCGGCACGAGCTGTCGTGTCAGCCTGTGTGGCTGGAGGACTGGGATCTCAGCCTTGCTCAGCGGCCAAGCCAGAGGCTGCAGAGTGGCGTGGGGAGAGGCCGCAGCCGGTCACACCTGGAGAGTGGCAGACTGCACCGCGCCTGCGGTCCCTCAGCCAGCCTGGTTCACCAGCACCAGCCTGGCACACACCTGACATACCCAAGAGCCAGCGATGCCTGAGAACTGGAGGTCAGGTGAATGAGCCAGGCACTAGCTGGTGTGACTGGGCGGCCAGGCTGGGCATGGTGGCCCCGGGGGCACAGGGCAGCCAAGGGGCAGAGTATTTGCCTCCTTTTGACCTCAAGAGATGGACCAGCCAGAAATAGCAGTGTCTTCCCACAGCCCGGGATGCCGGGTTTTAAACCATGGGGCCCGGGGCAGTCTCCGAGGCCTTCCTGGGCCCAGGGGCGATCCCACCAGCTGACCTCCAGATGCCCAGGCCCCCACCCTGCAGCCTTACCACACCTGCTTCAGCTGCTGGGCGTCTGTACTTGCCATGGAAAAAAGGGTTTTGCTGCTAAAGTGAAAGGTTCGGGTCTAACTCGGCGCTTGGCCTGTGGGTCCTGGCAGCCCTCGCAGGGCATTCGAGGAGGTCGAGGCCATGGGCTACCCAGTCAGGGCAAGACCCTGAGCCCAGAGCAATCAGCGCCCTCTCCCCGCCTCTCCCCTTCCTCCTTGAACCCAGGAGCTGGCCACAGGCACTGGGCGGGGAAGGCCGATTCCAAACAGCCTGCCGCTGACCCTGGGTTTGCAGCTGAGTGACCTGGTCACAAAGGCGACAGATGCTCATGCCTTCTGTGGCTAGTGTCACGTTTTGACCTACCTTGGGTCCCAGTGTTGGCCCACGTTAACCCCCTAGACTCCAGCAGTCCTCCTGCCTCAACTCCCTTTAGGCACTGGAGGTCTCAGAACTTGGCCAGGTCATTTTGACCACAGTGGGACCTGGGAGAAGAAAACTCGTGGGTACACCCGCTGACTGCCACCCAGCCTCCAGGGCCCAGTGGCCTTCCATTGCACCCCAGGGCTGAGCCAGGACCCTGAGTAGCTTCCATTGCCCCCATTACAGGTGTCCAGAACAAGGCCCAAGAGGTGGAGCGGCTCATTCCCATTAGTGAACCCTCCGGGACTCTGGAGCCTGGAGCTCTGTCCCTCCCCAGAACTGCCCCCTCCCCAGGTGACCTCGCTGGCTGGAGAGGACGACCAGCCTGGCCTGCTCACTGCTCCTGAGGATGAGGAGATGCCAGGTCTGTGTGGCCACCTCTTCCCAGCTTCCACCAGCCCTGGGCAACTGGCAGGCCTGGCACCCCTCCTGGCACCTCTCCTGCCAGACCTGCAACCTCCCCCAAGCTCCAGACAGCTCCAAACCTGGTGTGGGTCCAGTGCACAGGGAGCCCCAACCCCTCCTGGGAGCAAGAGCCATGGGTTACTGCGTGTGTAGACCAAGGTTCTCTGCACCCCTGCAGGATCCTCCCCCATGGGGCTGGATAGCCCCTGTCCACCAGGCCACGTCTGCCTCTCCCCTGTGGACAGGCACATCAGGGCATGAGGCCACCAGCAGCCCTGCAGCCAACAGGAGCAGACCCGGGGAGGCGAGGGTGCACAGCCCAGCCGAGCAGCCGTGAGTGTGCTCAGGCTTCAGGAGAGGCCTGCCTCTACTGTCTTCCACTGTGGCAACAAGAAGGCCTGGTTGGGCCCCAACGAGCCCAGGAAAATTGCCAGAGCCAACTCTGGTCAGCCGATCGGAAGCTGATCAAGGACGGGCTGATCATCCACAAGCCTGTGACTGTCCATTCCCGGGCTCGATGCCGGAAACACACCTTGGCCTGACGGAAGGGTAAGCGAAAGGGCACGGCCAACAGTAGAATGCCAGAGAAGCTGACCTGGGTGAGGAGGATGAGGGTCGTGCGCCGGCTGCTCAGACGATACGGGGAGTCTAGAGGATTGACCGCCACGTGGCTCACCACCTGTGCCTGAAGGTGAAGGGAATGTGTTCAAGAACACGCGGATTCTCGTGGAGCACCCGCCGCTGAAGGAAGACAAGGCCCACAGGAGCTCCCGGCAGGCCAGGCCGAGGCCTGCCAGTCTAACCTAGGGAGCACGTGGTGCCGTGAGGAGCGCCTCCAGGCCCGGAGGGAAGAGATTGTCAAGACTGTCCAAGGAGGAAGAGACCACGGAATAAAGTCCCCGTCTCTTGTCTGTGCACAGTGGCATTGGCAGTTACCCTGATCATCGTTTAAATAAAATAAGCCTTTGTCTGCTAAAAAATAAATAAATAAAATAAAGCCCAATGGAGAGCCCGCAGTGCACCACAGCGAAGGCCGGGGTCTGCGCTGACCGGGAGGCAGCGTTCGGAGCAGCATGCACGCGCAACCCTCAGGGCCTCGAACCCCGGCCGTGGGCGGCTCCTGGCTGGCCGGACTCCGACAGCAGGTCGTCGCCGCGTGCGTGGGAGCCTTGGTTAAGTCCACGCTGTCTGTGGAAGGAGTCTGGGCCATTGCCGCCACTGCCATCAGGGGACCGAAAGGCTAGCGTTTTCAAAGTTGGACGTTTTCTGCGGTGGGCATCAGCTACCGCGCCTTCTGTGTGCCTTTTTCCTGCTTTCTTTTCTGAGAACGAGCGCCCGCCAGCCCTTCTGATACACACTGACGTCTTCGCGGGAGGCCCGCAGTGCTGGTCGACCTAACTCACTTGGTCACAGGCCCACCCTCAGCCAGCACTGCCGCTGTGCCAGGCAGGGCCACAGGGACAGGCTCCATCCAGTTAGCAGGGACCTTCCTGCTCCAGTGCTGAATGTCTGGTACCCTGGGAGCCCCTCTGCCCCAGGCAAGTCCTGGCAGTTGGTCACCCAGGGGTGCTGTGCAGGCCCCTTTGGGAAGTGGGCACCCATGATCTCCATCTTACTTACAGGTGAGCCAAGTTACGCCCCTTGTCCAGGGCCAGTGGTTGGGAGGCTCCAGGCCTGAGGCCCAAACCCAGGCCTCTGACTGCGGACTCTGTCCCCATACCTCACTGTGCTGTCATTGCTGTCACTCCGGGAGGGCTTGCAGGCCACCTCGGACAGAGCAGCATGAGCGAGCGGGTGCTGGCGTATCCACACAGAGGCGTGTTAGTCAGCCGTGAGCAGGAAGAGAGTGCTGACACGGGCTATAGCTCAGATGACCTGGAAGCCCGTGTGCTGGGAGAAAGGGGCCCTGCTCAACGCATCATGTTATAGGATTCCATTGACAGGAAACATCTAGAAGAGGAAAATCCACTGGGTCAGAAAGCAGACTGTGGGTTGCCAGGGCTGGGAGAGACAGGCTGGGGAGTGACTGCATAATGGGCACAGGGTCTCCTTCTGGAATGATAGAATGTTCTGGAACTGGATAGAGCTGGTGGGGTCGGCCTGGTGAACATCCTACATTGTCAGTAGTCAGATGCATTCAACTGGCAATACCATGCCACGCCAAGTTTGCGCCATCTTAGCGACAAAGGGAGTGAGAGCGTCCTGCTCTTGGCGCTGGCAGGGCCCTTGGGAGGTCCTCAGAGAAAACTGCCCCAGCTGGGACCAGCAGTTAGCATAATGGCTATGTCGCTGGACTCCCACATAGTCGACCACGGTTCACGTCCCGGACCCGGTGGCTTAAAACTCACACCAGGCGCGTGTGCGTGCGTGCCCAAGATCCCGAGAGGAGAATGGAGGAGAAGGGATTGCGGCGTGGCCATCCCCCCTGGGGGGGTGATTTCTCGCTTTCTGTCTCTCTGTCTCTGTCTGGCTGGCGAGCGCACGCGCCCTATAGCAAAAAAAACCTCTCCAAAAAAAGAAAAGGAAAACTGCCCCAGCCCAGGGCCCCAAGCACCAGGGTAGCACCCTCCAGGTACCCTAAACCCCCACTCCCCCCAGTGCATGGAATGGGGAGCATCCTGGAGCTGCAGCTGGGATAGAGAGGGGACACGTGGGTGAGAAAGTGCCGTAAAGGAAGTGAGGTGGGCAGAGCTCTCAGACTGGATGGAAGCTTCCCTGCAGCAGGGGTGGATATGGAGGGAAGATCAGTCCAGCCAGGAGGGGTGGGTGAGGAGGGAAGGGCAGCCCGGCGGAGGGCTCAGCAGAGCAAAGGCGGTGAGGCGGGACCTTGCTGGAGGTCGGTGGCCAGGGAGGATTAGAGGGGACTGAGGTGGAGGGGCCGGGCGTGGCGCAGTGGTGGCCCTGGTGGAGGTGGTGGCACTGACAGCTCTGTCCCCCGCCCACAGCCCTGCTCCTGGACATCATGACGGTGGCCGGCGTGCAGAAGCTCATCAAGCGGCGCGGCCCCTACGAGACGAGCCCCAGCCTCCTGGACTACCTCACCATGGACGTCTACGCCTTCCCCGCCGGCCACGCCAGCCGCGCGGCCATGGTGTCCAAGTTCTTCCTCAGCCACCTGGTGCTGGCGGTGCCCCTGCGCGTCCTGCTGGTGCTCTGGGCCCTGTGCGTGGGCCTGTCACGCGTGATGATCGGCCGCCACCACATCACGGACGTCATCTCGGGCTTCGCCATCGGCTACCTCCAGTTCCGCCTGGTGGAGCTGGTCTGGATGTCCTCTAACACCTGCCAGATGCTCATCTCCGCCTGGTGAGGCCGGGCCCAGGGCAGGGCCAGATGCTCACCTCCGCCTGGTGAGGTGGCGGGCGGAGTGAGTGGCTGCCCCGAGAATCCTCTTGGTCAGGGGCCGCCTGCCCAGGGATGAGCACGCTGGGTACCGCCAGGCCTCCCGCTCCTTGGCTTGGACGGAGTCTCCACTCAAGGCGGGCCGGGCCGAGACCCACCCCCGGGCACAGCCCTGCTTTGCTTCTGCTTGGACAGGACAGGCGAGGACAGATGGTGGGAGGGCCCGAGCTGGCTCGGCTTGGTCGTCCTGCCCTTGGTCGTCCTGCCTCGAGATCTTGGCTGTGCCCCTGACGGCACGCTGCTCGGCAAAGTACCCCAGCCACCGCCCAGCCAGGGGCCGTTGCCATGACGGCCATCGAGGCTTAGGGCAGCACTTTCTGAGGCGTGACCACGGGACACCAGCCTGCGAGACGCTTCGAGGAGAAGGGTTTTGTGGCCCAGCGCGGTCGGGAGCGGTAAA
>NW_006203448.1:2680471-2692629 GCF_000334495.1 Tupaia belangeri chinensis | reverse complement strand
TGCTGAACCTCCTTTGGCCCGTGTCTCCTGAACTCTGACCGCAGAGCCCTTTTCTCGAGGAACAGCTATTAACCCTTAAGGGACCGCCGCCTCCTTGAGCGCATTTTGGGAGCTGCTGCTCAGGAGTCGAAGGGCGCGAGGTGCGAGCTGGCCTCTCTCAGCGCCCAGCCCGGAGCATGAGGAGACAGATGCCCACGCAGCCCGCGGAAAGCGCCGGCCACAGCCCGGGGTGTCGGTGTGGCTTCGGCCCCTGGGCCGGACTCTGTGACCGACTAGGTCGTTTCATGACTGTGCATCTCCCGGCAATACAGGCGGCACGCAGTGGCCTCTTGGTGTCTTTCCTCGTGTGGGACAGTCGCCGGGACACACTGGGGTGCCCAGGCAGGAGCGCCGCTGTCAGCGCGCGGGGCAAGGCCTCTCCGGCTGGCAGGCCCTGTCTCCCCGAGGCCACTGCGTGATGCTCTCTGTCCCCCAGCCCCTGCACTGGCCGTTCTGCTCAGGGAGGGCCTAGAAGCCCCACTGTGCGCTGGCAGGGCCTCTCTAGCCCGCCTCGGGCCCTCCTGAAGCTACTCCTAGGTCCCTCCCGAGGAGCTGCAGGGAGGGGTGTGCAGGGCAGCGGGCACTCAGGGAAAAGGTGGCTGAGCCCGACCAGGGGACATCAGTGCTGGGTCCCAGGTCGGCATGGAGGGAACAGGTGGAGTGGGCCAGGAAGGGGCGGGTAGAGAGGGCCCGGAGGCAAGAGCGCCGTCACACGTCAGCAGGGAGCGCAGAGGGTGGTGGGTGACAGAGGGTGGGTGAGGGAGGCCAGCACCCATTTTACAGACGAGAACACTGAGGCCCTGCGAGGGCAGCTACGTGCCCGAGGTTGCCCACCTAGCAGGCTGCGCGCCGGGGCGTGAACCAGCCCAGCTGCCTTCTCCAGCACTGGCCGTGGCCAGCAGTCCATGGGGGCCATTGGTCATGAGCTACGCCACCCCACTCTGCCCCTGTCATCACGGGCCTTGTCCCCTGTCTGCGTCCTGTCCTTATAAAGGCGCCAGTCAGCTGGCTTGGGCATTCCCTGGTGCTCTGTGACCTCATGTCATGATCACATCAATGAAGGCCGGATTCCGGGGAGGGAGAACAGTTCAGTAATGCCAGGCTCACCACCCCTCCCAGCCGGCACCCCTGGGCCAGCACAGGGCTCCAGCCACACACCTTCCCCCATGAGCGAGTGGCCACGGAGGGTCCGTCAGCCCAGATGCGAGGCCGCTGGCCTCTGGGGCCCAGTGCCGTCCATTACGGGGGGTCTGTATCGATGGCGGTCCACCCAGGCCCAGCGTCCCTACAGTCAAGACCCAAGACCCCTGCCTGCTCCTCCCAGGCCCTGGCTTCTCCATGCGGGCGCGGGGGTCTGCTCTCTGCTCTGAAAGAGCCGGGGCGTCACAGTGAGCCCCCGTATCCCGTCCTATGCCAGTGGCTTGCGAAGGCTCTGAGCCTCCCGCACTCCCGTGACGCTCCACGAGATGCTGAGCAGAAGGGTCCCGGGCGTCTCCCTTCTCCCCCGCCCCTGCCCTGTAGGGTCTCTCTCCTGGCCAACCTGGCCGGGGCCTACTCATATCCTCAGCAGGGTATGGGTCCCCGGGGGCCTCTGGAGTCAGGATGGGGAGGGGGCACTGCAGAACAGAGGCCTCTCGGCAAGTCCTCAGAGGCTTGGTGGGAACAGGGTCCTTCGGGTGCCTGAGAGGAAAGGCTTCCTGGAGGCCATGGCACCGACGGTGGCACTTCCTGCCGTGCGAGTGTCCCCTCTCTGAGCCCTGGTGTCCCGATCTGCTAAACAGGAACATCAGTGGTCCCCATGGGGTCGTGTGACTCAAGGGTGCCTCCATGAGGGAGCTTGGCACAAGGTCTGTTCTGACTGGTTGGAAGGGGCAGGGAGGCCGCACTGGCATGGCTGTTAGCACCAGGCTGACGCGGGTCTGGCTTCTCCGGCCATGGTTCCCCTGGGCTCGACCGATCTCGAACGCTAACGTCTCCTGGGGATGTGACCTTGCAGCCCTCCTCCACAGAGACCCAAGGGTGGAGTGAGGGGGTGCCACCCTGGCATCCCGGATGGTTCCTCTGGGAAGCCTGCCAGAGCGGAGCCCGAGGGAAGGGGGCGAGAGAGGGAGGGAGGAGGCTGGTGTTGGGGATGCCATGTCAGCCCAGTTCCTGGAGAGAGCCCAGGCAGGCGGTGGGGGGCGGGGGAGGGAGGTGGCAGCTGTCAGTGCACCAGTTAGGGGACAGAAGGCCGCGAGCGCGTGCGCCCCACGGTCCCTGTACTCAGAGGCTAAAGCCAATAGCTGCTCCCATCTTTACAGTGAGGCAGAGAGATGGGCTTTTCCACAGCAAGCTGGTCCGGCACCGGGACAACCCGATGGTGAGACGCATCACCTTCTATGCATGGCTGGGGGAGCCGATCAAGACCTCCTGAAGGATTTCGGGGTCCCCAAGTCCTCGGCACCAGACAGCACAATCTGATCATCCTAGTCCAGACCCCGTTGGGGGTCTGCTGCTTGCCTCACCTGGGCCGGGTACTGGGTGCGGTGGGAGTGAGGCCTGCTGGGTCTGTCTCCGTAACGGGGTGCTCCCTCTGCCCGCCCACTCCAGCCCACACCTGCTCCTCCACAAGGACCCAGCCCCTGGGCCTCAGCCCTTCTCCCCCATGGGCTGGGCTCCTGGAGCCTAGAGCTGGCCCTCCCACTTCCCTGCATCTCATCCCCCACCCACCTACCCAGTGTCACCTCCCCACAGCCATCTCCCAGAGCTCAGATGACCAGGGACCGAGGCCACCTGCAGAACCCAACTGTGGACCCCTGCAAAGGTGGTTTAAATGCATCCTTTCACTCCCCAGGCAGGACTCTGGGCCCCGCAAAGGTCTGTGGAATGCTGACGAAACCAGAACACGCGTGACTTGTCCTTGACCCTGTGGCTCAGGGTGGGGTGGGACCTTCTAGGCTAAGACTGGCAGGGGCCCAGAGGGAGTTGGGGGCCCCCAAAATAGGAAAATTAATCCCTACCCCCTTACCTATGCACCCCACATACATTTGGGGAACCAGGGCCATCTGTCTTCCGACCCCAGTTCTCTGGGCCCCGGGCACGTGGGTGGGCAGGGGTGAGAGGGCAGCAGGGGCAGGACGGCAGTGTGGGAAGGATCCAGTCCCTCCTGTTAGGCTGACTCTTCTAGAAACCCTCATAAGGGGGTTCCAGGCTGCAAGGACCTCCTGAGGAGCCACGGAAGGGCTGAGCTACCTCCCATAGACATGAAAATCCCACTGGTCACCGCTCCATTGAGATCTGCTCCATCTCCATAGCAACCACAGGGCTTTGGGGCTCCTGGTCACTGGTTCAATAACCATGAAGGAAGGGCCCTGGAGGATGTTCTCGACTCCAGCCCCAGAAAGGGGACATTGGCCCCAGGACCCAGCCTCAGAGCCAGAGGGTGGTGAGTGGGTGGGGGGCCTCACATAGCTCACTGCTCTCTGGTGGGGAGGGTTTGGGACAGAGTGGGGTGCAGAGATGCTGCTCCAGACTGGGGCCCACCGTGCAAGCCGTGTGCCGTGCAGGCCGTGTGCCATGGCAGGCCGTGTACCGCAGAGCGTGTGCCGTGCAGGCCTTCTCCCCCATGGGGGAGGCTGTGGTAGGCTGTGTGCCGCCCCTCCCATCTGCAAGGGCACCAGGAGGCAGCGGAGCAGGCCAGGGTCTAGGCCCAGGGCCGGGACCCTGTGCCCCACAGCAGTCTCCGTCTGTAGGCTGTGCCAGCACCAGGACTCTGCAGGGTGGCATGCCAGTGCCCTGGTCTGGAGGGTCACGTCTCCCAGGTCCACAGGTGGGAGCACTAACCCCGAAGTGATGCTGCCAGGAGGTGGGGCCTCCGGGAGCGAATGGGCCGGGAGGGTGGAGCCTGAGTGATAGGACACAGAAGAGGCCTGGGGCCAGCAGGTGGTGTGGTGGCTGAGGGGCTAGATTTCCGCATGGTCAGCGCAGTTCAAATCCCAGACCCAGAGACTTGAGAATCACAACAAGTGAACAGATAAATAAATAAATGGTTTTTAAATAAAAATTTAACAAAGCCCCAGGGCTCCCCTCCCAGCTGGAAGGCAGGTTCCGGGGACCCCCTCCAGACACGAGGTCTGCCTCAGACTTGGACTTGCAGGCCTGGGCACTGTGGGGAAAAGGCCTGACCCCGTAAGCACAGGTCTGCAGCATTTTGTCACAGGAGGCCCAGAGAACAAGGCGAGGAGACCTGGGCGAGGGGCTGCACCTCGAAACTAAGGCCACAGTGAGCAGCCGTGGGGGTCAGCCTCTTGGAGACAGACGAGGTGGAAGGGCTCTGGGAGGGGCAGGGCACTGGGCCTCACGGCCACTACAAGGGCCAGGTGAAAGAGCAGCTCGGACCCCGAGATCCGCGCTCCCACCTGGAGAGAGCTGGCCGGGGACACGTTCCACGTCCTCCACACACGCTCTCGCACGCACACTCACGCACTCACACACACCCAGGCATGGCTCAGCCCCCTGGGTCGACAGTGCCCACCACACTGGCCACCCTGGGGGCTCGTGGGAGAAAGCAAAGGGCCATTCATGGTCAGCACCACCCTCAAACACGGGCCGCCTTCCCGGCTCTCGGGACTGCAGGACACGTGTTCATCTAGAAAACCAAATGGGGAAAGAGACGCAGAGAAAATCCATGTTTCGGTGATCCATCAGCTTTCTGCACGTGCTGGAGGATGCCCTGGTAGTTGGTAGGCCCCACGCCACTTCGCTGCGTCCACGTACACCTTAGGGACATCCGCGGTCACACTACAGTTGACGCTTGCACCCAAGTGGCTGCGGCCTCCGCCATTTTCCCGGCGCAGAAGTGCTCCCTCCGCCAGCCCCTTCTCTTAGCCAGGCCTGGAACAGGGGTCTAGTTTTAGGCTTCTTGAAGCTCCGTGGTTCCAGGCCACGGGAGGGACTAGCACAGAGGAGCAGGGGGCAGGAACCAACCCCTCTCGCCCGCACCTGCAGTGCCCCCGCCCCACTGGCAGCCAGGACTGAGGGGGGCCACCTTGCTCTGGGAAGTCGAGGTGTCTTGATTCAACCTCAGTTCCCCAGTTTCATCTTCTTTTGTCACAATGAAGAGGAGGAACCTGGGGTTCGAAAGACCCCTGGGAAGACAGGACTATTGCCTGGTGGGTTCTGGGGTGGAAGAAGCCCTCTCCCGAGAATTACATCCCTCAGTACTGGTAGGTGAAGCCCTAGCCCCCAGGGCCTCAGAGGGCCTTCGGAGAGGGATCAAAGGAGAACGTGGTACTTGGGTGGGCCCAATCCAATCTGACTGGTGTCCTTGTAAGCAGCCATCAGGACACACGGGAGGACTGGGCCATGCGTGAGCCCCGAGGAAGGCCTGGGGGAAGTCAACCCTACGGCACAGCCAGTCAGGGGCTGGCGGCAGCCCTGGGGGAGGAGGAGCAAGTACAGTGCTGTACCTGTCATGGCAGGATGCGGGGCTGTGGAGCGGGACTGGACACAGGGGTCTGACATGGTCTGGGACGAGGCCGGCACCCTGCCAGGGACCAGCGCCCTGCTCTGGCCGCGCAGGAAGAGCACTGAGCGAGGAGTCAGCTCTGAGGTCCTGCAATTGCACAGACCCCGTGGCGCCTTCCTGAGCCCCTGCCCAGGGGCAGCTGCTGCAGGCTAAGGCGATTGTTAAGGTCCAGCTGTGTCCCCAGCCCTCCCCTGCCTGTGAACAACCAAAGAGCAGGGGAAGGGGCTGGCGGGAGCCGGACAAACCCAGACCTCCGGGATCCGCTGCCATCTGGCTCCAGGAGGAAACAGAGCATCTGGCGCGGCCTTGGCCCGAGTGTTTACGTAACCCACGTGTGAGCACACGTGGCCCAGGCAGGCCCTGCGGCTGGTGCCCTGGCCACGCACCGCCTGACTCTTCCCGGCCAGTTAAACGGGCAGCATCGTAAGAGGGCAATTGTAGGGGGAGACGGCACTCAGAGAGCCCTGCCCGTGTCCTACGGGGTTCGTGCACTCTCACTCTCACACTCACGTTCACGTGCAGGCTTGGCGAGCTGGCCGGCCGGGGATTTCTCCTGTAAACTTACATACAGGAGACCGCCGAGCTCCCTTCCAGCTTGCATACTCCTAGACATACATACGCACACGGACACGTCCCCGCCGAACACAGCCTATGCGCCAAACACATACATGTAGGCACACGCAGGAAAACACACACGCATGGCCATGCACACACAGACGCATGCACCTCTACGTCAGATGGTGCCCACATGGGTGCACACGCAGTCATCTGAGTGTGTGCACACTTAGCCTTGTCTACACTTACACACGCATGCTTTTACACACGCGTGCTCTTGCACTCGGGTACACACTCATACTTTATGTTCTCTCGAATGAACATCTGAAAATATCTGATATGCACGCCAGAGCTGGCCGATAAATATATCGGCTGCAGCATTTGGGGGACGCACTGACAAACGATTGGTCTATCTGAAATTCAAACTTAACCGCACATCCTGTATTTTCGCTGACCTCCCTAACATGTGTGCGTACATGCACGCCCACGAGAACTTGCGAAGCCATCAGGGTCCCTGGGGCCCAGCCTGGGACAGGCTGTTTTGCCAGGAGGTTTCCCGAGCTCTTCTCTTCATCTGGTAATTAGACCACAGCTGTTCCCCTGGCCACGGCGCGGCCCTGGGCCCCCAGTCACCGGAACTCGCTGGCTGGAGGGGAAGGACTGGGCTTGCTGAGACCCTGAGGAAAGTTCCAGGCCTAGGGCCCCACTGGGAGGTCTGGCAGTAGCACCGAGCCCTGAGTACCCCACCCTGTGCCGAAACCTGGGCTGGTCCCGGGGACGGGCGCCCGGCTGGGGTCAGACATGCAAGCTGGGCCCTCCGAGGCCAGCTTGACCTCGGCTCCATCCACTGCTGCTGCTGCAGGGGGAGACAAGCCAGGACGAGGGTGCTTGGAAACCCGGACTCGCCCGCACACAGCCTCCAGCCAGAAGACTACTTAGAGGGATGGCAGCAGACACAGTTTTGAGGGGACCTTAGCTTGGAGAGAGGGGCCACACATGGAAGGACTGCCTGCCCCTCCCCGCGAGGCCTGGGCCACCTCTCCTCACCTCTGCTCCCATTGCTGGCTGAGAGAAGTTCTGGGCCAGCAGGTGGTGTGGTGGTTAAGGCACCGGATCTCACATGGTCAGTGTGGCAGTTGGAGTCCCAGACCCGGGGGCTTGAAGAACACACTGGGCAGGTGTGGGTGGGTGACCAAAATCCTAAGAGGAGACTGGAGGAGAAGTGATGGCGTCATGGCCAACCTCCCTGGGAAGGGATTTCTCACTTTCCCTCTGTCTGGCATATGCCCTAGAACAAAATCTAAAAGGAAAACTTCTAGGGACCAGGAGGTGGCGCAGCAGCAAAACGTGACACTGTGAGGCCATCTCACGGGGGAAGGTTCCCAGTTCAAGTCCAGAGACTTCTCTGAGAACACCAGGCTCATGTACCTGTGCTCTGGGCATGTCTGGGGCCGGGAGTGGATTGTCGCATCAAACTTGTACTGAAACTTCTCTCTCTAGCTCAGAAGAAGGAGGAGGGGAGAAAAGGGGGAGAAGAAATAAATGTCGGGGGTGGGGAAGAGTTGTCTCATTCTGAGCCTGGGCCTGCAGATGTGCAATGAGTCCCCCGAGAGCCTCCCAAGGAACAGTGTGAATTCTTGAAGAAACTATCTCCTGACTATTATGTTGTTTTTAATGCTCTTCTTTTTTCATTGCCAGAGGGTGTGTGCAGTAGACAGGGAGAGACAGAGTCAGAGAGAGAAAGTGCCCCCCATGGGCGTGGTCCCATCACAAGCCTTTTTCCTCCCTTACTCCATCCTGTCAGTCCAAAATACGCCTGGCATGATTTTTAACCCACCAGGACGGAGATTCAGGCTGCAGCCAGCGGTGTAGGGTCTGTGCTACCAGGCCAGCCCTGCCAAGTTTTTTGTTTACATACAAATGCTTTTTTATTATTTAAAAAATTAGGGGCCAGCAGATGGCATGGTGGTTAAGGGCACTGGACTCCCACATTGTCGACCACGGTTCAAGTCCTGGACCTGGCAGCTTGCTTTCTCTCTCTCTCTCTGTCTCTCTCTCTGTGAAATTAAAATAAATAAATAAATAAAGATAAATAAAATAACTCTTTTAAAAAACCAGAATATATAGAAAAAAAGAAAAGCGAAAATACTTCCTTCCCGCTTTCTCTATGCTGTCATCAAAATGAAGATTTGGGGGCCGGCAAGTGGCACGGTAATGGAGGTGCCAGCTTACTTTCTCACTTTCCCTTTCTCTCTCTCTGTCCCTCTACAGTCAAATAAAAATAATAGTAAAAATAAATAAAATTAAATAAATAACTCTTTTTTTTTTAATGTACGGTTTTTTGAGGTTTTTGCCGTAGGGCACATGCCCTCACCAGAGAGAGACAGAGACAGTGAGAGGAAAAGGGAGACATCGTCCTCGCCAGGGGGGATGGCCACGCCTCAATCCCTTCTTCATTCTCCTCCCGGGCATCTTGAGCACCCACATGTACCCGGCACTGGGTTTCAAGCCACTGGGTCTGGGCCTCGGACCGCAGTCGGCATTGTCAGAGTCCAGCAACGTAACTGCTGCGCCATCTGCTGGCCGCCTGTCGATGCATTTAGCACCCAAAAGCAGTTACACGCTGCGTTTTGTGACCTGCCTCTTTACTCACTCACATATCGTGAGCGCGTTTCCACATGGCAAATGCATTTGGTCTCGACTCACAGCGGCCTCGGGGTGGCCCCGGTACAGAAGAGCCCTCCTTTCTTTTTTCTAAGTTGCTCGCAGTTTTATGGCTGTGTTTCAATGAAGGTGAAAATCCCATAGCATGCAACCGGCTGTGCCCGCGTGCACAATCCATGTATTAGGACGTTCACAGCATGATGTAGTCACCACTTCTGCCTAGTTCCAGAACATTCCATCACCCCAAAAAGAAACTCCATACCCCACCCCAACCCCTGCAACCCATGATCTGCTTTCTGACCCCATGGGTTTTCCTCGTCTAGATGTCTCCTATAAGCAGGATCCTGCAATATGTTACTTTGAGGCAGGCTCCGTTCCCCCAGCACGTGTCTTGCAGGTGGTCCAAGTCATAGCGTGAGTCCACTTTGTTCCTTTTCACAGCTGACTAATACTCCACTGCATGGATGTGCCAGCACTGGATCGCCCATTCCTTCGTCCGTGGGCCTGACAGCTATCCGCAGAGCCAACAGCTTCCGGCTGCTCTGAATGCTCACGAACTGTATGTCTGAAGAGCCGTTCTCAGTCCTCTGGGGTGTGTGCCCAGGAGAGGGATTGCTGGCCACGTGCCCAGTTCCATGTCTAACTTTTCGAGGAAGCACTAGGCTGCTTTCCCCACAGCTGCTCCATTCTGCATCCTCTCCAGCAATGTACAAGGTCCCAGTTTCTCCCATGCTCGCCAACGCTTGTTATTCATCGGGCTTTTCACCATGGACACCCCAGTGGGTGTGAAAGGGACTCCCAGTTCCTTTGCAAATGTGAGCAATGTGGTTGTGACCCTCCTAGCTGCTTAGTTTCGTTACATTGAATTCTTGGCAGTGGAATCGGGCCTGCTAGTGAGTGTGACATGCATCTGTTTGCTCAGGTTTCTGGTCTTGCCCGATGGATCCCCAGAGACACTACACCAGCTTACATTTTCTCTAGCAGAAGCTTTTAAAATCCACCTAACTTGTCAATATGATTGTAAAACGTTATTGTCTTGTTTCATTTTTGCTTTTTTAAATTAGTGTGCTAAAAAGATAGTATTGGCCAAATTGTGTACCCCAAAATTTGTATGCAAAGTCTTTTTTTGGAGTTTTTTGCTATAGGGCATGTACACTCACCCGAAAGATAGAGACAGAGACAGCAAGCAAGAAATCACCCCCCAGAGCAATAACTACACTGGAATCCATTCTCCTCTGTTCTCCTCTCAGGATCTTGGGCACGCACGCACACACACACGCACCCGGCGTGAGTTTTAAGCCCCCAGGTCGGGGACTTGAACAGCAGTCGACTGTGTGGGAGTCCAGCGACACAACCGTTACTCCATCTGCTGGCCCCCGTATGTAAAGTCTTCGCCCCAAGAATGTCAGAAAGTGAGCAGATTTGAAGACAGGGTCTTTACAGAGGTGGCGAAGCTAAAATGAGGGTGGCTGTGTCCAATCCAATGGGAGTCCTCATACGAGGAGGCCAGGACACCCCCAGAGACACCCGGATGTCAGGTCACATGGAGACACGGCAGGACAAGCAGCCACGTGTGAGCCGAGGAGAACAGCTCAGGAGAGACCAACGCCGGCCGCCATCAGCTTGGACTCTCAACCCCCAGCACTGCGGCAGCCAGCCCTGGCGCAGGCCACGCAGCCTGAGGGGTGTCACTGCCTGGCCCGGAAACCCTGCACCTGCTAGCAGGTTAGTTAGCACGTGCGTTCCCTGCGATCGCGACACTGGGTCCTGCGGCTCCCGATGCTGAAAGGTCCCCGAGGCGGGCGGCCTGACCAGCATAGAGCAGGGGCTCTCAGTTACTGAGACTCCAGGCCTCCTGGCCCGCAGGTGCAGACTGACCGGGCTGGGGTGCGGTCTCCACCGGGGAGTTTTCAAGCGCCCGGGTGATTCAGTGTGTTTGTAAAAACTGCCCTGTCGCCCAGACCTGGCTGCCCCTCTGAGCTGTCTCGGGGTACAGTGCCCCAAGTGCGCTATTTAAAACCTCCCAGTGATTCCAGTCTGTGCTGTGGGGTTGTGGACGCGCTGACCCAGATCCGAGGCCCAGCTTGTAGATGCTAAGATCTCGGCACCCTTATCTGCAAAGTTAGGGAAACTTCTTAGCTGTGGGAGGTGGCGTTTGCTCAGACGACGTGAAATGAAAAGACTGGTGTGCTGGAGTTTTATCACACTGCCTCCGTCCGCACACAGGACGCAGGTGCATGCGTTTACCTGACGGCCTTACGAGTTGTTGCCCGGGGGAAAGAACAGTCTTTCCAGGTGCCTTGAAGGGACGCTGATACTGTGGGGGTGGGCAGGACCCTAAACCTGCTATTTTGGGTTTGTGCATACATACTAAAAGAGACTTTTCGTAATAAATTATAGATGTTACACAAAAACTTTTTAAATGTAAAAAAAAAATGCCCCTATGGGACCAGCAGATGGCGTAATGGTGACGCTGGGCTCCCACGTGATTGACCGCGGTTCAAGTTCTGGACCCAGCAGCTTAGAAGTCATGCAGGGTGGATGTGTGTGCATGCCCAAAATCCTGAGAGGAGAAGGGATTGTGGCATGACCATACCCCCAGAGGGGGGGTTCGGTGATTTTTCACTTTCTATCTCTTTGTCTCTCTCTGTCTCTCTGGCGAGCTCACATTCCCTATAACAAAAATCTCTAAAAACAAAAATGCCCTTGCCTAAGACCAGCAGATGGCATAATCATTACGTCGCTGGACTCCTGTGTAGTCAACCGCAATTTAAGTCCCAGACCTGGCAGCTTAAATTCATGCCGGGCACATGTGCAGGCGTGCCCAAAATCCTGAGAGGAGAATGGAGAAGGGACTGTGGTGTGGCCATCCCACCTCGAGGGTGCCCTGAGCCTCTGAATCATGCCTCAGAACCCTTAGTGAGAGCCCGGAGACCGTGCAGCGGTGGGAAGGGGCAGGTGCTAGCTTTGTGTACGTCTCCCCTCTAACCTGAGGATGGAGAAGCTTGGCTGGGGGGAGGGCAGGTCAGGACACAGCCTGGCAAGTGAGCCGCTCCAGCTGTTACTCACCGCCCTCCAGAAGGGGGCAGAGAGGAAGTCCCCACACTGGGAGCAGGGCACCCTAGGCGACCCAAATGGCTTTTGGAGCTAAGGGCCTGAAGGGAAAGGGCGTTTTTTTTTTTTTTTTTTTTTTTTTCTTTTTTAGAGAGATTTTTGCTATAGGGCACATGCACTAGCCAAAGAGACAGAGATAGAGAGACAGACAATGAGAAATCACCCTCGAGGTGGGATGGCCACATAAAAACGGAAAGAGAAAGCGGGAACGTGGGAAGTACCTCTACCCAAAGTTCGAGCCCAGGGAGAAACAGAAGTATTAAAAGTTATTCGGACAGGA
>NW_006203448.1:2657742-2680458 GCF_000334495.1 Tupaia belangeri chinensis | reverse complement strand
AAGAGTGAGAAGGCATGGGAGAGGATGGTTACAGAAGTCTGCTTTGTTGGAGATGGCTTTCTTAGGAAACCACCTAAATATGAAAGATTCATTAGGCCCATGGGCTTACGTTTCAAGAAGGCCCACGTAGCACATCCTGAACTGAAAGCCACCTTTGGCCTGCCAATACTTGGTGTACAAAAGACTCTCTCCCCACTACATACAATTTCGGGTGCTGTCACCATAGGGACTGTCGTTGAGGGGAACATGAGCGAGTTGGGCCTTGTGGCACAAGGAGGCAAGGTTATTTGGGGGAAGTATGCCCACGTTACCACCAGTCCCGGAAATGATGGGTACAGAAATGCTGTCCTACTGGTTTGATGGCGGCTGCATACAAATACCTCCTTGTACTTTTTGAAGATGGTACACCAACCTGGAAGTCCACCATGCCTGATGTTTCTGAATACATGTCTGCAGTCTACATGTCTGCAGTCATCAGACATGTAAGGTGACTTTTACTAAATCATATTTAATACATTTATTACATTATTAATATTTGTTTATTAAATCGTATTTACTAAATTTATTAAATTTTATTATTTATTAAATCATACAAAAACATTAAAGTGGCCTGGTTTTACAAATTAAAAAAAAAAAAGGAAACTTAACACCTTCACAGTGTCCAAAGGTGGGGTCTTTGGGGGGAGATTAGGTTAAGGGCACTGACCCCTGGGGAGTTTACAAGGAGAGGGGGAGACAGAGAGGGACACCCGCAGAGGGACACGTCCACTCTGCTCCGTGCTCCCCGCATGATACGAAGCCTCTGGGCCTGTGAGACCCTCACAGACACGGCCCCTGGACTCGGACCTCCAAGGTCCTCCAGAGCTGAATAACCTCTGCTCTCCGCTTACCAGGCTGGGTGTTTCCTATTATTAGCAAGAAAACACACTAGTGGGGCAGGCAGGTGGCCTGGTGGTTAAGGGTGCTGGACCCCCACATGGCCTACTGCGGTTTGAGTCCCAGACCTGGCAGCTTGCTTTCTTGCCCCCTCCCCCACTCTGTCCCTCTCAGGTCAAATATAAATAAATAAAATAAATTAATAAATAAAGTTAAATGAAATAATTCTTTAAGAAAAAAGAAAACACACCAGCACACCCACCCCTGAGGGCTGGCGGCGGCTACTGGAAACGATCCACCCACTCGAGTGATCCCACCTGCTCGGCCTCTAGCGTTCTGCCCCCTCGAGAGCCTTCCTCGCCAGCCTCGGGGCTGCGGCCTGTGTGCCAGGCAGGGCTGGCTGCTCTGCTGCACCTGCTGCTTCTAGCCTGTGGTGGCCAGGACGACAGGGCCCCAGACTCTAAGGTAGGTGGGGCCCCCACAGGGCCTGGCAGGCTCACCTGGGGTCACAGGGACCCTGGAGCTCACAGACCTGGGGCTGGCTGTGAGGGGACTTCAACAGGCTTTTTTTTTTTTTTTTTTTTTGCCTACTTTCTGGCCGTGGTTAGGGTCGTGAGATCTCTGGGGAGGTGAAACACCTACTGCACGGACAAGGCGGCCCGTGAACCCTGCACCGGCAGGAGGCTGTGGCGGCCAGGAGCTCACACGCTCAGGTGAACTGGCTGGGGCGCAGCCTGTTCCGCAGGGAGCTGGGCCCCGGAGGAGCAGTTTCATCCAGCCCAGACTCGGTTTCCTCTCGTAGTGGGAGTACCAGCCGCGTCTTGCCCTTAGAGTGCCGACAGGGTCGCTGTTCCTCCCAGTAAAGAGCTGGCCATCGCCTGCGTCATCGTGCTGCGTGTGCGTGTGTGGGTGTCCGGGGTCTTCCAGTGCCAGGTGCCGTATCGAGCCCTCTACACACATTGCCACACGAGGCAGGAACTTCCCTGATCCGGAATTAATTTGTATTTGTCTTCAGTGACCAGAGAGCACGTGTGCTCTCCAGAAAGAGACGGAGGCGGGGGAAGCACCCCTCCAACAGGGCAAGGCCACGCCATCATCCCTTCGTCTCTCCATCCCGTCAGGATTTGAGACATACATGCCCAGCATGTTTTTCAAGCCACCGAGGCTGGGTTTTGAACTGCGGTTGGCAGAATGGGACCCAGCTTCCTAAACCACAAGGCCATGGGGCCTGCCCCCATTATCTGTAATTTAAGGATAAGAAAATGGAGACTAGTGTGGTTTCCAGCTTTCCTGAGGTCCAGCCCAGGCTTCCTCCCAGCCCCCAGCCTCCTGTCACCAAGCCTGACTCACACGCAGGTAGGAAAGAGAAGGCCTCTTGCACTCAGTCAGGAATCTCACCAGCAGGCCTTCTCCTTCGAGCCTGCACCCAAAACACTCCTGTTCTTCTGTTCCTCCACCAACTCTCCACGGAGCCCTGCACGTGCCAGGTGCTGGCTGGGGCTGGGGACTCGGGTACAGACAGGTGCTGGAGGAAAGCCAGGCCTCCAGACTGGAGGAAGGTGCTCGGGCCCTCCCCAGGGCAATCCTCAACCTCTGGCTAAAACCTCATCACATCTCGGCTCCTGGGAGCAAACCGTGGGCCTCTTGGCTTCCAAAGAAGCCACTGTCCTTTCTTCCCACCCACCCCCATCTCCCACAATGGAGGGGTCACCTGAGAAGGGTCATGTTCTAGGCCGGATCCCCCCAGCCCGGTGGTGTTTTCTCACGCTGGCTGAAGAAACAAGCCCAGGAGTGAGGCTTCCTGTCCACTGACCCGCGTCCTGCCCCAAGCCCCTCACTTGGCCGGGAAGGTGGCAGGCTCTACTCCTCCTCCTTGCGGGAGACCTGGTCGGGAATGCGTTCCCTGATAACGGCCCAAATGTCCAGCAGAGGGCAGATGTGACCTGCAGGGCCGGCCGGGCACAGAGTGGCCCTCGAGTTCACATTTTCCAGGAGGGCTGTGCTCACTTTTGAGCCCCTCCCAAGCATGAGTCGATTTAGGAGCCCTGAGTCTTGTCTCCACTTCCTGGCCGCATGGCAATTCGGGCCCCAGCCAGAGGTGGGAAGCGCAGGTGGGGAGAGGTCACCGTGCAGTCAAGAATATCCCTGCCGTCCCTGCCACGCTCAGCACTGGAGTCTTGTGATGCCTGAACTCAAGAGCCCCGACTCAGCAAGGTATTATTAAGCCTGGCGGGCTCCCAGGGGCTGGCTCTGCCAGAGCCCAGAACCGAAGAGCTCTCAGCGGGGGGGCCTGGGCGCTCCCTCCTGGGTCCACAGCTGGCCCAGGGTCTAGTCTCTCCCAGGAGTCACTCATGCTGGGGAGACCCCTCCCCACTGAAGGGGCCTGGGCAAATCTCACCGAAGGTATGGGACGCCCAGAAGGAGCCCAGGAGCACAGACAGAGCCAAGGGTGTGGGGCAGTCCCGTGGCCTGCGGTTTGGGCTATGGGTCAGAGCAGTGTTTAAACACTGGCTCTCCCGTTTCTCACTTGGTGACTTGGGACGGACCCCTTAACAATGCCAGCCGTGGCTTCTTGATCTGGGAGGCAGGGGTCCCGACAGTACCTAGATCCTGGATTGGAATGAGGACCCGCTGAGGGCAGGCCCAAGGGCTTGCCTGGGAATGCGAGCTCATTATCACCTGTCATCTCCACATCACAGACTTGTCCCTGCTGCCCCAGACGCTCAGTCCAAGCAGCTGGGTTTCTGTCCCATGGCGCTCTCTAGTGGTAAAAGGTGGTTATTGCTGGGACTCGGTACTTAGGAACCCCAGAGCCCAAACGTGCCCTTTCTTTTTTAAAATTACTGTATTTAACTTTTTGTTTAAGACTTGTTTTATTTATTTGTTTATTATTTATTTTAATTGTTTTTCTTTTTTTGGAGAGGTTTTTGCTATAGGGTAGGTGCGCTCGCCAGAAAGACAGAGACAGAGAGACAGAAAGCGAGAAATCCCCCCCCAGGGGGGATGGCCACGCCGCAATCCCTTCTCCATCCTCCTCTCAGGATCTTGGACATGCACACATACCTGGCGTGAGTTTAAGCCACCAGTTCCGGGACTCAAACCGTTGTCAACTACATGAGAGTCCAGAGACATAGCCATTATGGTAACTGCTGGTCCCTTATTTATTTAAATTTGACCAGAGAGGGAAGGAGGGAGAGAGAGAGAGAGAGAGAAAGTGAGAAAGTAACCCACCAGGTCCGGGATTTGAACCACGGTCGGCCATGTAGGAGTTTAGCATCCTTAACCACTACGCCACCTGCTAACCCCTTATTTAACTTTTATTTATTTATTTTTAATTTTATCAGAGAGGGACAGAGAGAGGGAAAGTGAAAAAGCAAGCTGCCAGAACCAGGACTCAAACTGCGATCAGCTGTGTGGGAGTCCAGTGTCCTTAACCACCATGCCACCTCTTGGTCCCCAAACTTGCCCCTTTTGGTCAGTGAAAATTCACAGCCCCTGTTGTAAGCCACCACGAGGCTGGAGGGAGGACAGACAGGAAAGGGACCCACTCCCTTCCCTTTAGAAGCAGAAAAGGCGGGCACCCTGGGTTGAGCAGCAATGAGACAGGTCCTGGTACTGAGAACTGCCCCGCCAGCCTAGAAGCTGCAGCCCCGGGTGCTCAGGACCTTCATCTGCAAGTGGGTGCCTGAAGCCCTGAAGGCCAGGCGCAGGAGGTGGGCACTCGGGAGGCAGTGATGGCCCAGGTGTGCACATTTCATGGCAGCCAGAGGCCCTGACGGGGCGGAGTGGATTCAGAGAGCGAGCGAGATCCAGGTGTGCAGGGTGAGCCCCAGGCTGGAGCTCTGAGTCAGCTGAGCTCGAAGGCCTCTCCCAACCCAGCCTGTTTCTTCTAAGCTCGTTTCCACTGTCTTCTCTTTTTTACCAAAGTAATACAAATACGGAATTTTCAATGCTCTTAAAAACTGCATTAAGGCCCTGCTACGGCAGCGCAGGAGGTAGGGTGCCGTTACGTGACACTGGAGCCATAATGGGAAAGCCCTGAGTTCAAATTCACAGTCAGCCTGAACCCACTGGCACACGCAGGCATGCCTGTGTTCCTGGCTGACTGAGGCTGGAGAGCCCCGGCATGGCAAGGCCCGTTGGGGTGCCTCTTTCTCCCTGTCTCTTGTGAAAGAAAGAAAGAAGGAAGGAAAGAGGAAGGGAAGGAGGCAGAGTTGTTCCTAAGTGCGTTAAGGTTGTAGAGTGGAGCTGCTGTCGGGGCTCCCTGCTGCCCAAGTCAGTATTTCAGCCCCAGCCCCCACCCCCAAGCATTTCCCTCCATCTTTCCTAAAAGTAAGTTTATCTAGCTGGTTCTTGATTTATAGATTTCAAACATTACCTGCTAACTTCCGCCCACAGTGGATAAGGGCTTAACCTCCCTACGGCCCCCCCACGGCAACCTTCCCTGAATCCCCCAAAAACGCTTCCGGCTCCTTTCTGACACGTCCAGAGTTTAGTAAAATAACCGTCAGTGTTCAGTTGTGCGAACGTTGCTCCCCAAGTATTTCACTATGGTCTCGTCTTCAGTCCATGGGTTTATATTGAGCACATATTGGAAACAGCCATGGGGAAAAACGTTATGGTGACAGGCCAGAAACGTGTGAACTAAGATCTATGTAATATTGCAGGTGAATGCTATGGAGAAAAGCAAGGTAGGTTAAAGGGGTTGAAAGTGATAAATGATGCTATTTTAGGTAAGGTGATGAGGGTTCTGGCCTTTTTCTTTTTTTTTTTTTTTTTTTTGTTTTTTGCTTAGTTTTCTAAACATCTCTTTTAACACATTCCCCTGTCTCATCTCTGAGGGAGAGCTTTTCCACACACACTCGCACACTGGGCCCCTTTCCTGGGGGCCTCCCTCCTGCAGGGAGCAGGTCACCCCCCCCTGCCTCCCGATGTCTTCCCAGGTGGGCCCTGCTTGCTGGTGGTAGGGAGGAGGAGGGATGGGAGAGCCAGGAGGAGGCTGGCACTTTTACATCTGGCAGCCTTGACTCAGTGACTACCAGAGAGGCCCTGGCAGAGCTCTGGGAGATGAGCAAGGGCCTGCATGTGCTCGAGGAAGAACGAGGTGTCTGTGGGGCTGGCGCAGGGCAGGGCAGGAGGAGGGAGGAGGGAGGAGGGGAGAAGGCCTAGCCACCGCGACCTCTGCAGTAGGACAGACAGCGAGGCCCTGGCTGCAGGGGACAAGGAAGCTCCTGGAGTAAGGGGCATCTGAGCTGAGGTGTAGCCAAGGTGTCAGCGCAGACCCAGTCCTGACCCTAGCACCCTCTGTGGTCTGAGCCCAGCCGTGTCCTCTGGGCCTCAGTTTCCCCCACGCACTACATGAGGGAGCTGGCCAGCGGTGGCCCGTCCTCCTCTGATCTGACCGTCAGTCAGGGCCAGGCCCAGGGCCCTGACTGTGTACGTGCGGAAGGCCCTCGTACCCCCAGCCCAGCCTTCTGCATCCGTGTTGGCCTTGCCAGGTGTTCGAGTGGGTAGATGCGTTATCTGGCCTTGTGACCTGGGGAAGGACGTGGCCAAGGCCTGAATCCGTGAGCGCCAGGTGCTCATTGTCAAGGGGTCATCTTCACTTGCCAGCTGCTGTGGACTGGGCTGTCCTCCGGGAGGAATGCTGGAGCCCTGACCCCAGTCTTTGCAGAAGTAATGAGATAATGAGATCCACACAAGGCCACTAGGTAGGCCCCAGTCCAGTAATACTGGAAGCCCTGTAGGAGGGACACAGGGACACACATAGAGGGAAGACAGTACACAGGGCCCCGGGCTGCAGCAGCGTGTCTACAAGCTGAGGGACCCTAGGAGTGCGGCCTGCCCCGATCCTCTTCAGATGGAGCACACCTGCCGATACCCCAGCTTCGGACTTCCAGCCTCCAGAACCGTGGGTCAGTACAACACTGTCGGGCGGAGCCCGGGTTCCTGCTACTCTCAGGCTTTCCCTCTCCCCCTCCCTATTCCAAACAGGAGCTTTGTGGAGGTTCAGGGCCCTGGAGAGAGGCCCAGGGAGGGGCAAGAGGTGGGGAGGGGGAGCCAGTGGGTGGGGGTGCCTTGCAAGGCGGTGAGGAGGTGAGTGAGGACTGGGGAGCACCACGTGAAGAGACCCTGAGACACTGCTATATGCACTGAAGAGGGGAGGGATCCAGTGATCAGAATGACAATTACCCTCAGCCTGGCCCCCACGTGGCCAACTATGGTTCAATTCCCGGCCCCAGAGGCTTAAAAAACATTCATAGGGACCAGAGGATGGCATAACAGTTACGTCGCTGGACTCCCATGTAGTTCACACAGTTCAAGTCTCAGACCCAGTGGCTTGAAACTCACATCAGGTGCATGTGTGTGTGTGCACAAGATCCCAAGAGGAGGAGCATGGCCATCCACCTGGGGGGTGATTTCTCACTTTCTGTTTTTCTGTCTCTCCCTGTCTCTCTGGTGAGCATACATGCTCTACAGCAAAAATTTCTCTAAAACACACACACACACACATACACACAGATACACACACACACACTGCTATATCATGTCTGCATGCCACCAAACCTGATATGATAGAGAAATTGGAACCAGCAGTTAGCGTAATGGTTACGTCACTTGACTCCCATGTAGTCAATTGCAGTTCAAGTCCCTGACCCGGTGGCTTAAACTCACACCGGGAGCGTGTGTGTGCGTGCCCAAGATCCCGAGAGGAGAATGGAGGAGAAGGGATTGTGGTGCCCATCCCCCCAGGGGGTGATTTCTCACTCTCTGTCTCTCCCTGTCTTTCTGGCGAGTGCACGCGCCCTATAGCAAAAACCTCTCAAAAAAAGATAAAATTAAAAAAAAGAATTACTTATTTATTTAATTAATTTGTTATTCTATTTATTATTATTATTATTATTTTTGCCTTAACCATCATGCCACCTGCTGGCCCCCAGTTAGAAATTGTTATTTCCAAGTTGTACGTACAGGTATAGGACCGTTTTTTGTATGTGACTATACCATGTAACAATAGAATGTTCCCTAACATACATTTTATTAAGTTTTAAAAAATTGTTTCTATGAACAAGGGCGACAAAGGAAGAGAATGACAGAGCTAGAGATACAGCACTCCCCCCCCCCCCCGGGGGGGGGGGCCGCGCCCCCCCCCCCCCCACTTCAGCCAGCATGGGTGGTGGGCATGGCTCCCGGAGTGCTGGGAGAGGTCTCCACATGCAGGCGGCAGCCTCCCCCGTGGGCCTGCCTCACGGGACACCGCATCTTCCCGTCCAGGGCACACCTCCCCGGCATGCACCTCTCACAGTGCTCTCTCGGTAGCAAAGTTTCTGTCAAAGAGCAGTTTTTAAAATCATTCTTTGGTAAAATGGCCCTCCTGCCTTAAAGTTCAGGTAGTGTGTTTACGTGTGTATGTACGTATGTGTGTCATGAAATGTCTGTGGGGCGGCCACTGGTCACGTAGAGAAGGCCAGGAAATTTCGAACACATGATTTTCTGTAAAAGAAATGCAGATCTCATGTTTAAGAAACTCATGATCAGGACCAGCAGATACCATGGTGGTTAAGGCACTGGACTCCCACATAGCTGACCACGGTTTGAGTCCCAGACCTGGTGGCTTGCTTTCTCTCTCTCTCCCTCTCACTCTGTCCCTCTCTGGCCAAATTAAATAAATAAATAGATAGATGATAGAGAGATAGATAGATAGATAGATGAGTTAAATAAAATAATTATTTAAAGAAAAAAAAAAAGAAACTGATGATTGGGGCCGGCAGGTGGCATGGTGGTTAAGGCACTGGACTCCCACATGGCTGACCACGGTTTGAGTCCCAGATCTGGTGGCTTGTTTTCTCACACTCCCTTTCTCTCTTTCTCTCTCTCTCTCTGCCTGTCTCTCTTGGGTCAGATTTAAAATAATAATAAATAAAATTTAAATAATTATTTAAAAAGAAAAAAAAAAGGAAATTCACGGTTAGGCCAGGAGAACGGAGGCAGGTCACACATGGCCAAATGGCCGTTTGAGTCCTGGACCCAGAGGCTTAAAACTTACACTGGCGCACGTGTGTCCCAACAGCTTGGAAAAATGGAGAAGAGATTGTGACTTGACCTCACCCTAGGCGCTGCTTTACCCTCTCCCTTCCTCCCTGGTGAGCAGTGGGCCCTCTAACAAGAAAAAAAGAAGAAAGGAAGGAAGGAGGGAGGGAGGGAGAGAGGGAGAAAGACTTACGGTCATTCTTTGCATTGAGATAACAATGAGTTTTTCTTTTGTTTTTAATGGTGTAAAAGTATATTTAGAATTAGCCCCAGCTGAGGGGCGAGCAGGTGGCATATGGTTAACGTACTGGATTCCCACATGGCTGACCATGGTTCAAGTCCTGGACCCGGCAGTTTGAAAATCACTCCAAGTGTATTTGCATGCATGCCCAAAATCCCAAAAGGAGAATGGAGGAGAAGAGATTGCAATGTGGCCATCTCCCTTGGGGGCTAATTTCTCACTTTCCCTCTCTCTGTTTCTCTCTGATGAGTACACACACCGTATGTTAAAAACAAAAACAAAAGAATTAGTCACTGGACTCCATTTAGACAATCCCATTTTTTTTTTACCACAAATCAAATTTCTCCAAAAGAGGAATTTCATTGATTACTTTATTCCCTCACAAAAAGACCAACTGTCATCGAAATCACCTCAAGATTTTATTGTCTTCATAATAAGCGAGACGAGGCTTAGAACTGGATCACTCAACCCTTTCTCTTATCTCCTCCCAGTTCAAAATGCTTGCATCTTGTTTTTTTTAAAGAATTATTTAATTTTATTTATTCATCCATTTATTTTAGTTTGATCAGAGAGAGACAGAGAGAGAGAGAGGGGAAGTGAGAAAGCAAGCCATCAGGTCCAGGACTTGAACCTTGGTCGGCCATGTGGGAGTGTCCAGCACCTTAACCACCAGGCTACCTGCTGGTCTCAATGTTTGCATCTCTTAACAGCCAGTGTGCTCTCAGATCTGCAGTTGGCTCCACACATTCAAGCCTCAGCACAACCTTCTTCGTAGTTTATGCCTTTTTTTCCAGAAAATGGGCTTAGTCTGTCCACCACAGCCACCCTGCTCCCTGTCCTACGCCGCTGTCCCTGAGCAGGCAGAGAATCCTTGCCCTTGTTGTGCTGAGTCCCTTGCTGAGGCTGGTGCTCGCCATACTTCCTACAGCAGGTCCGGCGGGTTTTAGGGACACTCACCACGCTATGGGCCTGCTAGCTGCACAGAAAGAGCAACAGTCCCAATTTTGTGGGCAACATCCAAAGCATCACATTCAGGAGCCTTCTCTCCGTCAGGCCTGATCGGGGCTGACCGTGGCCACATCAACATCACAGAGCGTCTTCACAGGCTGCCTGCTCGGTGCTCTGGCCTTGCCTTCCACACAAGCGTGCTAGTGTCTTCTGTCGTCACAGCAGACTCGTGTTCAGGGGTCCTGGATGATGGCCTGGAGGGCCAAGCTTGTTTCTTCTGGGGTGCTCCTCCCAGGATATGCGGGGTGCTGGGCAGCTGGAAGGGGGGGCTGTGTGGATCTTTTTGTGTAGCTGTGGGCGCCTTTCAGCACTGCCCTCCTGGCCTCCGAAGACTGCGCTTTGGCTTTAGTTTTGGGAGGGACAGGAGCTTCCTTCTTCACAGGCAGCGCCATCCTGGCAAAAAAACGAGTTTTTTCCTTTTTTCAAATTTTTGCCAGAGGGTATGTGTGCTTGCCAGAGAGAAAGAGGGGGAAAATGAGAAACCAACCCCCACGGGGTGTGGTCATGCCACAATCCCTTCTCCTCCATTTCTCCCTTCTTTTGGAATTTTGGACATGCATGCACACGCGCCTGGTGTGTTTCTCAAGCCACTGGGTCCAGGACTCAAACCTTGCAGTTGGCCATGTGAGATCCAGCTGCCTTAGCCATCACACCACCAACTGGTCCTCAGTGAGTTTTTCTGTAGTGTGAAAAAATGTTATGATCATTCATCTTCTCATTAAAAAGCACAGAAAGGCTCTATGATTTAATGTGTACTTGTGGGTCAGCCCCATGGTACGGCGATTAGGCACCGTGTAGTGGGAGCTGGATCCCACATGGCCAACAGTGGTTCAAATCCCAGTCCCAGAGGCTTGAAAAATATGCCAGACGTGCACACGCACACGTGTGTGTGCCCAAAATCCTGCAGGGAAGAAGAAATAGAAAAACGATGATGGAATGACCATGTCCCATTGGGGGAGTGCTCTCTCCCTCTCTCCCTATCTCCCTCCCTCTCACCCCCTCTCTCTCTTTCTCTGGCACACATGTCCCCTGGTAATTAAAAAAACGTGAAAAGAAAAAACTTTTGGCTACTGTCCTGTGGCTCCCGGCCTCAGTGTCCCTGGAATGGTCTCGTGCGTTTCGCTGGCACTGCTGTCTCTCTCTGCTTCCCTGGGTCCTTGCTGTCCTCGGGTCGGTCCCAGGCTCTTCCCGTCTTCTCGGACTGCTGAGCCTGTATACTGCTACTTCATCCTGGTTTGGGGGGACTAACACAAACTAAGGAGCAGTGCTTCAGTTTTTCAGAATCTGGCAAGGGCCACGAGCAGAGAGCCGCCAGGTCGTGGCCAGCAGCCCGGGCCGAGCGGCACTGCCCACTCTGTGCGAGCGTGTCCCTCGCCGCGCTTCCTGCTGGCCTCCCGCTGGGTCTGCTGCTGAGCGAGCTCATTCTATTTCTCTGCCAGATTGTTTTAAAGTTCCGTTACAGATTTCACTATGGCCATTTTTACCACAGGGGGAAGAACGAATGAATCCCAATGGTACATGAGTTTCTGATTTGGTTATTGAGACATTTTTTTTAAAAAAGCTCCAGAAAGCTTTTTCAAGTTTTGAAATGTTTTGAGAAGGCTAGATTGAGTGTGCCACCACTTTGAACGTCACTGAGGGGGTGGGCAGGCGGGTGCTGGTTAAGGCACTAGCCTCCCCATGGTGGACTGCAATCGAAAGCCCAGACCTAGCAGCTTCAAATCACGCGGGGCACATGTGTGTGCCAAAATCCCAGAAGGAGAGTGGAGGAGAAGGGATAGCAGCATGGCCGTCCTCCCTGGGGGTGGATTTCTCACTTTCCCTCTCACTGCCTCTGTCTCTCTTTGGTGAACGCATGACCCCTATCGCAAAACCTAAAAGAACCCCCAAAACAAAAATGAGTCTTATCATTGGAAAAACTGTAGAGATTTGTCTGGACATTTGACCTTTCACCTTGGGTGGCTTCATATTATATACCCTCATGCCTCACGGCCAACTGACGCCCACAGTGAGGTTTTTCATCCAAAGACTGGCATAGGGCTGGAACTGGGGCACAGCAGGAAATGTGAGGCCGACCCACACAGGGGGTTCTGGGTTTGCGTCCGGTGACCTCCCTGAGTACACTGGGCACTCGTGTGCCCACGTACTGGGACTTGCTGATGCTGGGGTGGATTAGGGTGTCCCACGTATCCCGAACCCGGTGGCTTAAAACTCACACGGGGCATGTGTGCGTGCGTGCCCAAGATCCCGAGAGGAGAATGGAGGAGAAGGGATTGCGGCGTGCCCATCCCCCCTGGGGGGTGATTTCTCACTTTCTGTCTCTATGTCTCTCTCTGTCTGTCTGGCAAGCACACGTGTCCTATAGCAAAAACCTCTCAAAAAAAAAAAAAAAAGAGACACAAACTCAAAAATTTGTAAATAATTTATTTATTTTTAACTGTATTTACTCATTTATTTTTCTTGAATTTTGCCCAGAGACACACATACAGAGAGAGAGAGAGAACAAGCCACCAGGTCTAGGAATCGAACCATGGTCAGCCATGTGGGAGTATCCAGAGCCTTAACCACCATGCCACCTGCTGGTCCCATAAACTCAAATTTTGAATAGTCTTCCAAATTAACTCTAGTCCTGGGATTGAAAGAAGGGTCTGTTCTGCCGTTCCCTTGTTTCCCTGGCTGGTACCAGGAGCGCCGCCCTCATCCATTCCTTTCTCGGAGACAGCCCCGTCGTCCCCTTACGGCCCCGCGAGGTGGGCCTGATGTACAACAGACTGCACACGTGGGGAGAGTGCAACTAGATGAGGCTGGCACACGCCGCACCCCCGCAGCCATGACCACCGCCGATACGCCGCTCCCTCACCCTCAGTGGGCCGAGTAATCCATCTTCCGCTGCTCCCACCCCGAGCCCGTCCCAGCCCCAGCTCCAGCCCCAGGCAGGTCTGATCTGTCACCACGGATTCATTTGGATTTTCTGGTTTCTGTAAATGGAATCGCGCAGCGTGTACTCTGCCTAGCTTCTTTCATTCAGCCCACTTTGAGACTCGGAAATGGCGTTCGGCACACCTAGACTTCCTGTGCTTGGGCCCCTGCTCCACCCCAAAGGGCGACCCTCCTGCCTCTGCTTCCCTTGTCACACCTGACACTGATCCACCTGCCTCCCCCCATAAGGACTCTTGGGATTGCATCAGCCTCATCCAGATAATCCAGGATAATCCCCATCCCAAGATCCTTGACTTAATCACATCTGCGAGATCTCTTTTGCCATGTCTGGTAGCGTAGTCACATGTTCTGGGGGTGAGGACATGGGCCCCTCGGGCAGGGAAGACAGTGTCACAGCTGCCATGAATGTTCCCATACCTCTACTCGTGTGCTTTCATCCCCTAGGGTTACAGTCCTTGGGCCGCGGTGGTGATCGTGCATCTAACACTAAGAAACTGCTAACCTGATCTTCAAAGCAGCCGTGCCATTTCACACGTCAACTGTCAACTTCTGAAGTTTCAGCCATTTTTGTGAACATGTGGTTTTAATTTGTGTTTTCCTGGTGACCACTGGCGTCCAGTCCTGTGCTTCTCCGCCACCCACATAGCTTTTGTTCCTTGCTATAGTACATGTGCTCTCAACAGACAGAGAGGGAAGGTGAGAAGTCACCCCCTGAGGGATGGCCATGCTGCAATCCCTTCTCCTTTCAGGATTTTGGGCACACACGCACACACACACCCAGTGTGATTTTCAAGTCTCTGTATCCAGGACTCAAACCAGTCAGCCATGTAGGATCCAGCCACCTAACCTCTATGCCACCTGCTGGCCCCAAGATATTTTGTTTTGCTTGTAAGAGGTTTTGCCTTAGGGTACGTGTGTGCACTGGAGTGAGGGGAGAGGAATGGGATAGAGGACAACAGTGAAAGTGAGAAATCACCCCCTGGGGGGATGGCCACACTGCAATCCCTTCTCCATTCTCCTCCCAGGGATCTTGGGTACACACGGACACACACCTGGTGTGATTTTCAAGCCACTGGGCTCGGGACTCGAACAACTGTGGTCTTTTAGTCATGTGGTAGCACAGCAATGCAACTGCTACACCATCTGCTGGTCCCCAACCAAGATACTGTTGTAAAAGTTCTGTCATGGGGCCAGCAGGTGGTGTGGTAGTTAAGCTGCCCACCTGGTAGCTTGCTTTCTCAGTTGCCCGCCCCCTCTTTGTTTTTCTCTGGTGAGCACATGTGCTCTATAGCAAAAAAAAAAAAAAAAAAATTTAATTTTTTACTTAACTTTATTTATTTATTTATCTATCTATTTATTTATTTATTTTTGAGCAGAGAGGGACACAGAGAGAGGGAAAATGAGAAACCAAGCTGCTAGGTCCTGGACTCGAACCATAGTTGGCCATGTGAGAGTCCAGCGCCCTTAGCCACCATGCCACCTGCCTGCTCCAACAAAATTTTTTAAAGAATTATTTGATTTAACTTTATTTATTTACTTATTTATTTTAATTTGACCAGAAAGGACAGAGAGAGAGAGTAAGAAAGCAAGCTGCTAGGCCCGGGACTTCAACCACAGTCACCATGAGGGAGCCCAGTGCCCTTAACCACCATGCCACCTGCTGGCCCCCCCACAGCAAATTTTTAAATAATCATAAATTAAATAATTCTTAAATAACACAATTCTATGATACTCACAAATTTTAGTGTAACTCATTAACATTTGAATAGTCAGAATGGTCAGAGCTGGTGGTATTAACATTTAACATTTTGTAAGTTAGTTGTTCATTACTGACAATAACCTGCTCATCAATCCAATTTGAAAGTGCACTATTATAAATGTGCCATCTTAAAGGGTGGTGTTGCACAGTGGCAAAAGCAAGGCTGTGATCTGCTTTCAAACCCATGTGACCAGTTCAAACCCTGGCTCAGCCAATTATGAGGCAGAGAAGCCATGTAGTGTCTCTAGCTGTTTCCTCACTTCTAAGGTACCTGCTTCATAGGACTACTGTAAGGATTTAAGGACCTGATGGTAAAGCACTCCCCAGTGCCTGACGCCAACAGAGAGCCCTGGCCACTTGCGTCTTAGTACTTGCGATCGGTGTTTTCAGCACATATGGTCCTTGCTAGGCACAACAAACTTGTCATTATCTTTGGTTACTTGACACAAGTGAAAAACGCAGGGTCATTTTTTGGGTGGACCCGCACTGATGACCAATCCTATTTTCATCTCCCAAGGTCATTTTAATGACCTAGAATGCTCATAATGACCTTAGTTGGGAGTTTTTTTTTTTTTTTTAAGATTTATCTGTTTAATTTTATTTGTTGTTATCCTTTTTAAATTTGACCAGAGAGACAGAGAGAGAAAGAAAGGGAAAGTGAGAAAGCCAGCTGCCAGGTCCAGGACTGAACGAGGCTGGCCATGTGGGAGTCCAGCCGCCTAGCCACCATGCCACCTGCTGGCCCCAAGTTGGGAGTATTTTCAAGACAACTCTAAAACAAGACGCTGTTCAAGTCACCTTATTTCTATCTTATGGTGCCCTTTTCTTCTTTTAAATGATTAAATTTTATTTATCGTTTATTAAACTGACCAGAAAGAGACAGAGGGGGAGGAGGAGTGAGAAAGCAAGCTGCAACGTTCAGGACTTGAACCATGGTTGGCCATGTGGAAGGTGACTGGCTTGGTGGCTTCATCTTTTGTTATATTGTACTTTTTTTTTTTTTTGAGAGGTTTTTGCTATAGGGCACATGCACTCGCCAGACAGACAGAGACAGAGAGACAGAAAGCAAGAAATCACCCCCCAGGGGGGATGGCCACGCCGCAATCCCTTTTCCTCCATTCTCCTCTCGGGATCTTGGGCACGCATGCACACGCGCCCAGCGTGAGTTTAAGCCACCGGGTCCAGGACTCGAACCGCGGTCGACTACATGGGAGTCCAGCGACATAGCCATTACGTGAACTGCTGGTCCCTTTGTTATAATGTACTTCTGACAATAAGCTACCTTGTACAACAAGCAGAGTGCACGGTTTGCAGGGATCCTCACCATGCAAGTCAGCTTCGGCTAGTAGTATATCACCAAGTAGCACCACATGTAAGATCTACCATTATCTTTTTCCATGGTTTATCTGATAATAAGGAAATTTTGCCCAATTTTTGGGGGCTGTTGCCAATCTTGTCGATGCCTGTCTTTATTGCACGGCAAGTGCGGTGAGACTAAGAAATTAGAGTAAACCTGCCAAAAACATGCTCTCAAAAAAAGTGAACTGGATTTCTCCTGAGCCTCATGAACCTCAAATATAGCAAATATTTTTTAAAGATTTATTTATTCATTCATTCATTCTTTTTAATTTGACCACAGAGAGACAGAGAGGGAAAGGGGAAAGTGAGAAAGCAAGCCACCAGGTCCAGGACTTGAACAGTGGTCGGCCACATGGTAGTGTCCAGCGCCTTAACCACCAGGCCACCTGCTGGTCCCAAATACAGCAAATTTTGATCAAATGAGTTGGCTTTTTTGTCGTGACGGCTTTCCTGCGAGTCTTCCGTTTAACTTCAGCAACTTCAGGACGACCTCTGCAGATGAGCCCACTCCCACAGATGGCTTGTCTCCCTCCTCGAGGAGAGTCGCGCCCAGGGCAGGGTTTCCATCCCCACAGGTGACAGCTTCTGACATGAGAATGCCTATTTCTCCTTCCCTTGGCTCTGGCGCCGGGTATGCAGGCTGAGAGGCCCCCCGTCGGCAATTCGCTTTCGGATTTGTTTCTTCCAGTTCTCTCCGCAGGAGGCTCGTGGCTCTGCCTAGAAGCTCCACCTACTCCGACACAGAGTCAGTTTCCCGAAACTGCGCTGACTGGCTACTGCTTGATCGGAGGGCTCCAAGTCTGGGTTGCGAGCTCAGCGACAGGCTCCGGGCCTTGCTGGAGGTCCTGTGCCCAGGCCATGGTGTCCTGCTTCCTCTCGATCTTCCCCACAACGGTTACCGCTGGCATCTCGCCGGTGTTTTCCAGAACAGCGGCCACCACGCGCCACCGGCCTCTACCCTAAAGCCGGGCCGCTGCAGTCTCAGCTGGCTCCGCGCAGCCACCTCCTGACGCCACAATCCTGCGCCTGTGAGAGCGCGGCCCGCCTCCGTCGCAGCCTAGTGACGAGACCCACCACACGACGCCCCGCCAATCGGAGGTGGCCACAGGGCGAAAGGCGGCGATATCATTCAATCATTTCTCTCCGATATCCTGCGGCCCGCCCAATCCGAAAGGTGAAGCCTCCGAAGAACCCCACCCCACCCCCCCCGGAAGAAATAAGGCGGGGAAAAGAGAAAGGATGTAGCCACAAGCCCCGCCTTCTGCGCTGCGAGGTAGCAGTTCTGGGCATGCGCGAGGGAGACGGTGGCGACCGGGGTGGAGGCGGTACCTATTCTCTGTGTCCAGCCATTCGTTCTTTGCTTGAATTTTTTTCGAGCAGTTCGTCCGTACTCAGTCGGCTTCGTTAAAAGTAAACACACCGCACCTAGCCAAACACTGCAGGTGACACCTGTTTATGTTTGCATTCTAAAAAAAAAAATCTGAGCTATAGCAAAATGTCCTAGTGTGTGTTACACAGATCAATCCACAGTGGAGAGCGCCAGTGTCAATGTGTATAGCACTTACCAGTAAAGCTTACTAACACTCGGATTTTTTTAATACAGATAATCATAAATAAAACTATCATCAGATTTCCCGCTTGCATCCTGAGGGACCAGCTTGCACCCTCCCCAGTGTACCAGCGCCTCACTTTGGAGATTGTGCCCTACGACACGTCCCTGTGGACAGGCAAGAGCTATGCGAAATGTAGGTATACTCTGGAGACAGGTTGCCTGGATTTGCGTGCAGTCCCCCCCACCCACCCGAGTGCATGCTGAGTGATACCAGGCAAATTATGTGCCCTTTCTGCACAATTTCCTTATCTTTAAAACAGGGATATTAACAGTATTTATCTCATAGGGGTTTTGTTAGGATCTAACGAGTCAATATGAAAGTGCTTAGTAAAACATCTAACCCGAAATAAGCACGCAGGAAATGATGATGATGTTGAGTGGTGGGTGTGGTCTCCACAGATCACTAGTGTTCTCCATCCTTACTTTGTCTGTTGTAGGCTTTGGAGTTGGAAAGATCTGGTTCTACATTAGTTCTCCTAGTATGCATCTTTTATCTTACAAAATGTACTTAAATTTTCTGAGCCTCTATTTTTCTCCTCTTTATTTTATTTATTTATTTTTTTAAGAATTTACTTATTGGGACCAGCAGGTGGCTTGGTGATTAAGGGTGCTGGACTCCCACATAGCCGATGCTCTCCGATATCCTGCGGCCCGCCCAATCCGAAAGGTGAAGCCTCCGAAGAACCCCACCCCACCCCCCCCGGAAGAAATAAGGCGGGGAAAAGAGAAAGGATGTAGCCACAAGCCCCGCCTTCTGCGCTGCGAGGTAGCAGTTCTGGGCATGCGCGAGGGAGACGGTGGCGACCGGGGTGGAGGCGGTACCTATTCTCTGTGTCCAGCCATTCGTTCTTTGCTTGAATTTTTTTCGAGCAGTTCGTCCGTACTCAGTCGGCTTCGTTAAAAGTAAACACACCGCACCTAGCCAAACACTGCAGGTGACACCTGTTTATGTTTGCATTCTAAAAAAAAAAATCTGAGCTATAGCAAAATGTCCTAGTGTGTGTTACACAGATCAATCCACAGTGGAGAGCGCCAGTGTCAATGTGTATAGCACTTACCAGTAAAGCTTACTAACACTCGGATTTTTTTAATACAGATAATCATAAATAAAACTATCATCAGATTTCCCGCTTGCATCCTGAGGGACCAGCTTGCACCCTCCCCAGTGTACCAGCGCCTCACTTTGGAGATTGTGCCCTACGACACGTCCCTGTGGACAGGCAAGAGCTATGCGAAATGTAGGTATACTCTGGAGACAGGTTGCCTGGATTTGCGTGCAGTCCCCCCCACCCACCCGAGTGCATGCTGAGTGATACCAGGCAAATTATGTGCCCTTTATGCACAATTTCCTTATCTTTAAAACAGGGATATTAACAGTATTTATCTCATAGGGGTTTTGTTAGGATCTAACGAGTCAATATGAAAGTGCTTAGTAAAACATCTAACCCGAAATAAGCACGCAGGAAATGATGATGATGTTGAGTGGTGGGTGTGGTCTCCACAGATCACTAGTGTTCTCCATCCTTACTTTGTCTGTTGTAGGCTTTGGAGTTGGAAAGATCTGGTTCTACATTAGTTCTCCTAGTATGCATCTTTTATCTTACAAAATGTACTTAAATTTTCTGAGCCTCTATTTTTCTCCTCTTTATTTTATTTATTTATTTTTTTAAGAATTTACTTATTGGGACCAGCAGGTGGCTTGGTGATTAAGGGTGCTGGAGTCCCACATAGCCGACCACGGTTCAAGGACCTGGCAGCTCTCTCTCTCTGTCCTTCTCTGGTCAAATTGAAATAAATAAATGATTGAATAAATAAAGTTAAAATAAAATAATATTTTTTAAAAATTACTTATTTGGGGACCAGCAGTTGGTGTAAAGGCTATGTCGCTGAACTCTCATGTAGTTGACCATGGTTCGAGTCCCCAACCCAGTGGCTTAAACTCACGTGGGACGCGAGTGCGTGTGTGCCAAGGATCCCAAGAGGAGAATGGAGGAGAAGGGATTGCGGTGTGGCCATCCCCCCTAGAGGGGGTGATTTCTCGCTTTCTGTCTCTCTGTCTCTGTCTCTCTGGCGAGCACACGCACCCTATAGCAAAAAAAAAATTTTTTTACTTAATTTATTTATTTTTTGTTTGACCAGAGACTCGAATCATGGTCAGCCACGTGGGAGTCCAGCACCCAACCACACCACCTGCCAGCCCTATTTCCTCTTTTATTTATTTATTTTTTTATGGAGAGATTTTTGCTGTAAACAGCAGGTGTTCGTCGGTGAGACAGAGAGATAGAGAGACGGAAAGCAAGACATCACCTCCCAGGGTGATGGCCGTGCTGCAATCCTTTCTCCTCTCTTCTCTTTTTGAGATTTTGGATGCGTATGCACATGCACCCAGCCCGAGTTTCAGGCCTCTGGGTCCGGGACAGTAACATAACCATTACGTCATCTACTCGCCCCTCCTCCTCTTTAAATGAGAGCCAATGTGCGACTAGAATGGCAACACACATGCACTGTGCCTAGCACAGCGCCTGACACACGGTAGACTCTCAGTAAACGAGAGCTGTGATGGAGACTATTATGTCTCCAGCAGTCCCCACTCTCTTTTCCTTTGGGATACACAGTTGTTAGCCTGCAATTCCCAGCCTCCCATGTAGGCAGGTAGCTGTCTCGACCCACGAGACAGTGGAACAGGTTTTCTGAGGGAAGGAGTGAGAGACGGGACGTAAGGCGCACTATCACAGCACGGAGACAACGCAGTGTCTCTTCAGGGTCGTCTCTTTATTGTAGGCAGCACGGAGACAACACAGTGTCTCTTCAGGGTCGTCTCTTTACTGTAGGCAGCACGGAGATGACACAATGTCGCCACAGCTCAGGGTCGTCCAGAGACGACGCAGTGTTGCAGCTCAGGGTCGTCCGGAGACGGCGCGGTGTCGCAGCTCAGGGTCGTCTTCTTTCTGGTCGTCTGTGTCGTCATCCTGGTCGTCTGGTGATTATGGGCCAGAGATCGTGCTTATATATATACATTGGTGGGCCGTGATTGGTTGAATGAAGGATAGCAAAAGGTGGGTTATGATTGGTTGCTTTGTGGACCAATCATGAGGTACCCGGATATGCAAATCTGAGGAATTCTAAGCTCACTGATTTGCTATGTGAAGTGGCCAATCAGAGTGTGGTGTCGAAGGTGAGGTTTTTGAAAGGGAGCCAGTTGTGGCCTTTGTAATTGTTTGCTCTCTGAGCCTAAGATGGCAATAGTAAGAGACTCATGAAAAATGGCCTCAGACTCGCTGGTGCGCAGCCTCCCACAGGTAGCCCCCAAGACTGAGTTCTGGCCCATGGACCATGGCAGATGCGACGGGCACCACTTCTGCCTCCTTCCTCTCTGTTCCCTTTCTGCACATCTGGAAGTGACAGTGGAAATGGAAGATGAGGTTTCCTGCAGCGCCAGGAGGAACAGCTGCTCTGCCAAGAAAATCCCATCCGAGAGTTCTGTGTGGGAGAGGGAGAGAAACACACCAGCCTAATATGTCCCCGTTCTGTTTCCCCTGCACTTTCTTTTACCCTCCACAATTGTGCTTTCTGAAGGTATGTTGCTTTGTGACAATATATAATTTTTAAAATAATTTTATTTATTATTATTTTTAAAAATTTGATATCGGGCATGTGTGCTCACCAGAGAGACAGAAAGGGAAAGTGAGAGGGCAAGCCGCCAGGTCCAGTACCGGAACCACGGCAGTGGACCACGTGGGAGTCCAGTACCTCAACCGCCACGCCACCTGATGACCCTACAATATATTGTTTTAAATGTGTGCCCCCCTCAAGACTGTGAGCCTCCCCTTAGAGTTCAGCTTTTTTTCTGCACCCTCAGCGCTGTTCTGTGCCCCACGGGCTCAGTGCCCAGGGCCAGACAGTGAGTGTGGAGAGAGGAGTGTTAAGTGTCCATGGCTGAGGTATAAAGGTTACTAGTTCATTGAATTATCGAATTTCTGTCCTTCTATTTTTCTCTCCTCCCTTCTTTTTCTTTTTTTTCCTGAGGGCTCATGCACTTGCCAGAGAGACAGACAGAGATGGAGGAAAAAACACCCCTGAACGAGGTGTGGTCACGTGATGGTCTGCTCTCCGGTTCTCCTTCCCGCTGAGATTTTGGGCAGGCACGCACATGCCAGAGTGTTTTTCAAGCCTCCAGCACCAAGACTTGAACCACAGTTGGCTGTGTGGGATCCAGCGCCCTTAACCACTAAGTCATGAGGCTGGCCCTCTCCTTTCCTTTTATGGATTCATCTGCTCATTCATGCTATTGGCGGAAAAAATAACCAACTGTAAAATTAATAATTAATAATTAATGCGGCTTATTTCCAAGCCAAATGTGACTGACCTAGGCCCGGAGAAGAGGCATACATGCCTTTCTCGGGATTGCTTTTATTTGTGTTTGAGATTGACAGACAACATTTAGTGAAGAGATTTTCCACTGGTCTGGCCCAAAAAGGTGGGACATGTGGGGGGGGGCTTGTAGGTTATAGGTGGGTTCCACAATTCCTAGGTTGGTTATTGGAAGGGAAGATCTGTGTCTGGGGAAGAGATTAGTTAAAGAAAGGCTTAATCTACATCTCAAGGAAAAGGGAAGTTCTGTGTCTTGGGAAGAGATAAGCAAAAGAATATTCTGTAATCCGTTAAAATACACATCTCAAAGATACTATGCCAGGGACAGGAGGTAGGAAGAATCTTGTTAATAGAAAATAAACGGTCTGAGTGGCTTAAAACTCACACCGGGCGCGTGTGCGTGGGTGCCCAAGATCCCATGAGGAGAATGGAGGAGAAGGGATTGCGGTGTGGCCATTCCCCCTGGGGGGTGATTTCTCGCTTTCTGTCTCTCTGTCTCTCTCTGTCTGGCAAGCGCAC
>NW_006203448.1:2641594-2657454 GCF_000334495.1 Tupaia belangeri chinensis | reverse complement strand
CTCTCTGTATGTCTGGTGAGCACACGTGCCCTATAGCAAAAACCTCTCCAAAAAAAAAAAAAAGATTTTGGAAAAATAGGAAAAGTAGCCAGACTTCTGGCCACAATGCACTCACTGATTGAGCAAATACTTCCTGAACTCCGCCGCCAAATACCGTGCGAAACTCAAGAACATGGGGGTGAGCACACGGACACCGCCCCGTGCCGAGATCGGCGTAGTCAGTCATGCTGACTGCCTTCTCCACGGAGAACATGGGCCCGTGGCTCCATGAGCGTCAGCTCTGTCTCGGAAGCCATGACATTCTGGTCCACGAGCTGGACAAGCGAGGGTGGCCAGAGCCTGGTACCAGGGCACTTTGGAGGTGGGCACCCCGGGCAGGGCTCGTAAAGGATGGTCAAGCCGAGTCCTGGTGACTGGGTAGGTCCGCACATGCAAGGGGATCGCAGAGGAATAGCATGAATTTATTCCAGGCAGATACCAAGGACTGGGGGAGAGGGTGAGCCATGAGTCTGACAGGGAAGAAGATGAGAGAGGAGGCTGGAGACGGAAGCAGGGGCCAGCTTGTATTCCAGAATGCGGAGGAGCTTGGCCTGAGGCATTAACAGAGACCAGGGGACCAGCAGGTGGCACGGTGGTTAAGGCACTGGAAACTCCCACATGGCTGACCATGGTTCAACTCCTGGACATGGTGGCTTGGTTTCTCACTTTCTCTCTCTCTCTCACTTTCTCTCTTACTGTCTCTCTTTATCTCTCTCTCTCTGTATTTCTGGTCAAATTAAAAAATAAATGATTGGGGACCAACAGATGGCATAATGGCTACATCACTGGACTCCTATGTAGTCGACCGTAGTTCAAGTCCTGAACCTAGTGGCTTAAACTCACGCCAGGCACATGTGTGTGTGTGCACCCAAGATCCCAAGAAGAGAATGGAGGAGAAGGGATTGCAGCGTGGCTGTTCCCCCTGGAGGGTGATTTTTCGCTTTCTGTCTCTCTGTCTCTCTGGTGAGTGCACATGCCCTACAACAAAACCTCTCAAAAAAAAAGAATAAATAAAATTAAAAAAAAATATATATATATATATATTTTTTTTTTAAAAGAGAGAAACCCAGAAAGACTGGTAGCTGGCATTTCACTGGAGAAAAGGTGAAGGCTGAGGTGGGGGACGGGCACCCGGGAGAGCAGGGCTGGCAGCTCTGCGTGGACCTGACCTGGGGACACAGCCTTGGGAAGCCCAGTTGTCTCATTATTCTTTCTGCACTCTAGATGTCACACCTGGGCCCCACTGGCTGTCATCCCCCCCCCCTTGCTTTCTTTTGTCTGTGCCTGGCACCCCGCTGGGAAGATAAACACCTGCAGATAGGCGGCCACACCCAGCCTTTGTGAGAACCGGAGTGCAGCGATCTCCACCCACTATCCGGCCCAGGCAAAGGGGCCAGAGGACACCTGGGTTCCATTTAATGGCCAGAAAGTAAATGCTAGCCTCACAGAGGCAGCTCGGTTAGTAGGTCTTATTTATAAATGTCCTCAAATCATCCTTTAATTGTTTTCCTTTTGTTGTCTTGAACTGACTCCGACCCAGGATTTTGCCATCAAATACATTAAGTTTATTATTATTTTTTAAGAATTATTTTATTTTGACCAGACAGTGACAGCGTGAGAGAGAGGAAGAGAGCAAGCCGCCAGGTTCAGGACTCGAACCGCGGTTGGCCTTATGGGAGTCCAGCGTCCTTAACCACCAAGCCACCTGCCGGTCCCAAATTTATGAATTCTTTAAGAACTCATGATCAGGAGTCCATGGGCACGCAGACTAAGAGAGCAAGGGAGAGAGACACACCCCCACAGGCTCTAGTCATCGCATGACCCCTTCCCATCCATGCCCTCCAGCCTGCCGGGATCTTGGGCGTGAGCGGCCTTCCTGGCCTCTTTCAGGGTGCCCAGGCCGGAGATTGGAATCTACAGTCGGCCCCGTGCCTCCAGCACTGCGGTACACTGGTACACTAGACTGGGCCGAGTGCCGAGGCTGACCCACATTTAGTATAACAAAGAGCACAAGCTTTATTTGTACGCAGTTTATTTCTTTCTTTTAGTAATTTTTTAACTTTATTTAAAAAGAAATTTTGTTAATTTTTTTTTGGGGGGAGGAGAGGTTTTTGCTATAGGGCATGTGCACTCACCAGAAAGACAGAGAGAGACAGAGAGACAGAAAACAAGAAATAACCCCTTCTCCTCCATTCTCCTCTTGGGATCTTAGGCATGCACGCGCACATGTCCAGCATGAGTTTAAGCCACCGGGTCCGGGACTCAAACCGAAGTCGACTAACATGGGAGTTCGGCGACATAGCCATTACACTAACTGCTGGTCCCTTAATTTTGATCAGAGAGGGGGAGAGAGAGAGAGAGAGAGAGAAAACAAGCTACCAGGTCCAGGACTTGAACCATGGTTGGCCATGTGGGAGTGTCCAGCTTCCTTAACCACCACTCTTTCTGCTGGCCCCAAAGTTTTTTAAGTTCTAGAAGGTCTGTGTGCTTGCTAGAGAGAGAAAGCACCCCACAATGAGACATGGTCACCTGCAATGCTTCTCCCCCATTTCTGTACCCTGGCAGTATTTGGGGCCTGCAGGTACACACACCTGACATGTTTTTCAAGCCACAGGGATGGTCTCGGACCTCAGTTGGCCATGTGGGATGTGGCTGTCCATGCACAGGGGTTAACTGGGGCGCTATGGGCTGACCGAGGAGCACAAACTTTGAAGTCAGTTCCTGGACCTGTTTGTCACTAGCTGTCTAGGCTGGTGGCTTATCCTCCTTGAGCTCTTCTACGGAATGGGCTTGCTGGGGTCAGGAGACAGTGCCTGTGGAAGCGTGGAGAGTGGAAGCCCTGATTCACGGCTGGAAACCTGCTTCCTGAGCATCTGTTATGAGTCTTGCGCTCAGTTAGTAGCTCTAAGTGAGCCTGCTTCTCCCAGGTGGCTTTCTCTGTTCTGCCTTTGAATCACCAGGAGGGCAGCAAACTCGGGTCTGTAACTTCACAGGCATGGTCTGTAGATCCCTGGTGGTCTTAGAGACCCTCTCAAGAGTAAAACTGGGGCCAGCAGGTGGCGCAGTGGTTAAGGTGCTGGACTCCCACATGGGCGACCCTGGTTCAAGTGCTGGACCTGGAGGCTTGAAACTCTCTGGGCACATGTGCGTGAGTGCCCAAAATCCCAAGAAGAGAACAGAGGAGAGGGGTTGTGGCCTGGCCATCCCCTTGGATGGTGATTTCTTGCTTTCTCTATGTCTTTCTGTGTCTCTGGCAACTGCATGCACCCTGCAGCAAAAATCTCTCTGAAAAATAAGAAATGAGAGTATGGGGCTGGCAGGTGGCATGGTGGATAAAAGTGCTGGATTCTCACATGGCTGACCGTGATTGGAGTCCCAGACCTGGAGTCTTGCTTTCTCACTTTCTCTTTCTCTCTCCCTCTGTCTCTGTCTGGTCAAAATAAATAATAATAATAATCAACATGGCTTGCTTTTGTTTCTGCATGGCTGTCTACACTGACAGTGCAAAAGCAGTGCTGGGTAAAACTCCAGCACATCTGTGGCCCCAGGCTACTAGGAGGCTGATGCAGGGGATCGCAATCTTAAAAGAAAGAAAAAATCCTGGGTCAGCAGGTGGTGTGGTGGTTAAGGTGCTGGAGACGCACATGGCTGACCGCAAGTCAAGTTCAAGTCCCAGAGCTGGCGGCTCGCTTCCTCACCCTCCCTCTCTCTCTCTTTCTCTCTGACTCTCTCTGATGATACACATGCCTAACAGCAAATTTAAATAAATAAATAAATAAATAAATAAATAAATAAATAAAATTGGGGCCGGCAGGTGGTGTGGTGGTTAAAGGCGCTGGACTCCCACATGGTTGACCACAGTTCAAATCACAGACCTGTCGGCTTGCTTTCTTGCTTTCCCTCTCTCCCTCTCTGGTGGAGTGCACATGCCCTACAGCAAAATGTAAAGTAATAATAATACTAAATTAAATTTTTTTTATAAAGCAGCCCATCAATGCAAGGAAAGTAACTGTTTGTCATAAAATTAGAAGTTTCCAGTAAAAGTTACAATTTTGGAGAATATGTATTAGCCACCACGAACTTGACTTCTTCCCAGTAATGATCTCTGAGAGCGGGGCTGAGATTAACAAATGTGATTTTTTAAGTATCGTCAAATGAACTGCGTCAACATCTGGCATATTAGTATGACTCAGTGAATCAATATTTCCCACGTGACCAATGTATGATATTACAAAATCGTGTTTGAGTCAAGGATCCATTCAAAGTGAACGACAGAGCAATGAATTTCACCTAACAGAGCCAGAAAAGTTCATCGCGGTGGTTCAGGGTCAGCACTGCAACTAAGGGACTAAAACATGTCAGGTTTTGGTACCTCATCAAAAATAATGGCCATGATTATCTGAAAAGGTTACCGGCAGGGCCCCCCCCTTCCCAGCAGCCCACTCGTGTGAGGCTGCATTTCCCTCACGTGCTTCCTCCCAGACGGCACTCGCAGCAGGCTCACCTCGGACCAGCAATGAGAGCCCAGCTATTTCCGTGACGTGAGATGGTAAAGAGACTTTTAAAAATTACTGATTTCATTCTGTTATTTTTAAACATTTTGTATAGGAAGCTGGCAGGTGGTGTGGTGATTAAAGCACTGGGCTCCCATGTGGCTGATCATGGTTCGAGTCCCAGACCTGGCAGCTTACTTTCTTGCTTCCCCTCTCTTGCTCTCAACCTCTCTGGTCAAATTAAAAGGTGACTGGTCTGGCAGGTGGCATAGAGGTTAAGGGCACTGGACTCCCACATGGCTGACCACGGTTTGAGTCCTGGACATGGCTGCTTGCTTTCTTACTTTCCCTCTCTCTCTCCCTCTCTCTCTTACCCTATCCCTCTCTGGTCAAATTAAACTAAATATTTAGGGAAAAAATTTTTAAAGATGATGATAATGAATAAAATAAAATAAGTAATTATCTTTAAAAAAATTGGGATGAGGGAGACCAGCAGGTGGTGTGGTGGTTAAGGGCACTGGACTCCCACGTGGTCAACTGCAGTTTGAGTCCCGGACCTGACAACTTGCTTACTCACTTTCTCTGTCTCTTTCTCTCTCTCTCACTCTGTCCCTCTCTGGTCAAATTAAAAGGTGATGATAATGAATAAAATAAAATAATTAAAAATTGGGGTGGCCAGCAGGTGGCATAGTGGTTAAGAGCACTGGACTCCCACATGGTCAACTGCAGCTCGAGTCCTGGACCTGGCAGCTTGCTTTCTCACTTTCTCTCTCTTTCACTTCTGTCCCTCTTGGGTCAAATTCAAATAAATAAATAAATACAAGTTTGTATAGGGCACTTGTGTTCACCCGAGAGAGACAGACAGAGCGAGGGAACATGAGAAAGAAAGCCAGGACTCCAACTGTGGTCAGCTATGTGGGAGTCCAGGGCCTCAGCCACCACACTACCCGATGGTCCCATTAAAGAGAGTTTTTTAAAAATTGACAACAGGGGCCAGGAGCCAGCAGGTGATTAGGGTGCTGGACTCCCACATGGACGGTCATTTTTTTTTTTTTTTGAGAGGTTTTTGCTATAGGGCACGTGCGCTCGCCAGACAGACAGAGAGAGACAGAGAGACAGAAAGCAGGAAATCACCCCCCAGGGGGGATGGCCACGCCGCAATCCCTTCTCCTCCATTCTCCTCTTGGGATCTTGGGCACGCACGCACACGCGCCCGGCGTGAGTTTAAGCCACCGGGTCTGGGACTCGAACCGCGGTCAACTACGTGGGAGTCCAGCGACATAGCCATTACGCTAACTGCTGGTCCTTCCTGGACGGTCATGTTTTTAGCACAGACCTGGAGGCTTGCTTTCTCATTTTCCCTCCCTCGCTCTCTCTTTCTCTGTGTCTTTTTCTTTGGGAATATTTTTCTAAGGATTAAAGCCACTAGGTGTGGGACTCAAACCATAGTCAGCCATATGGAAATGTCCAGCACCTTAACCACTACGCCACCTGCTGTTCTCCTCTCTCTGGAAATATTAAAATAATGATAATAAATAAAGTCAAATAAATAATTATTTTTTTAAAAAAGAAAAGAGAATAGGGGCCAGCAGGTGGCATAGTGGTTAAAGTGCTGGACTTCCACATGCCAATAGCAGTTCAAGTCCCGAATCCAACAGCTTGAAACTCATACCAGGCATGTGTGTGTGTGCCCCAAATCCCAAGAGGAGAATGGAGGAAAAGTGACTGCGGTGTGGCCAACCCCCCTGGGGGGATTTCTCACTTTCTGTCTCTCTATGTGTCTCTGGTAAGCACACGCACTCAATAGCAAAAATCTCTTTTTAAAAAATTGAAAACGATGATGACTGCACAGCTCCAGTTGAGACCTGATGGCTCGCGAAACATGCTAGGTGCATGTTCATGTGTGCTCAAAATTTCAAGAGGGAAATATAGGAAAAGGTATTGTAGGTTGACCATGCCTTATGGGAGGTGCTTTCTCACCTTGTTCTCTCTCCTATGCATGCAGGCAACCTCTAGGAAATTGACGGACAGAAGGAAGGGTCGGAAGGAGTCACTTAAAAAAAAACAAGCCTACCACACTTTGACTTTTAACTTGATTCATAGCACTATCTTTACCTGTTGTCATAAGACAGATTTTTTTTTAATTCTCTTTTTTTTTTTAAGAATTGTTTTATTTAGCTTTATTTATTTATTTTAATTTGACCAGAGAGGGACAGAGCAAGAGCGAGAGTGAGACTGAGAGAGAGGGAAAGTGAGAAAGCAAGGCGCCAGGTCTGAAACTAGAACCATGGTTGGCCATGTGGGAGTCCAGCATCCTTAACTACCATGCCACCTGACGGCCGCTATAGACTTACATTTTATTAAACCGTAGCATTTATATTAATGCGTATGTTAATTGTTCACTAAAATTAAATACTAGTCAAATTTGTTCTCAGTTTTCATCTCCAACATGGCAAATACAGATGTATATAACTCAAAGAAATGAAACCTCTTTGGGATTCTCTTAAGAAGGAAAAGGGGGTCCAGCGAAGTTAAAAGAACTAGGTGTTGAGGCTAGAAGGTGGCATGGTGGTTAAGGCTCTGGACACTCCCACATGGCTGACTGTGGTTCAAGTCCTCGACCTGGTGGCTTGCTTTCTCACTTTCCCTCTCTCTCTGTGTGTCTCTCTTTGGTAAAAATAAGTAAGTTAATTAATTAATAAAAATAAAATTAAAATAAATCATTCTTGGGGAAAAAAAAAGAACTAGGTGGGGGAGGGTCAGCAGATGGCATAATGGTTACATTGCTGGACTCCCACATGGTCAACTATAATTCGAGTCCTGGACATGGTAGTTTGAAACTCATGCCAGGCACGTGTGCATGCATGCCCAAAATCTAGAGAGGAGACTGGAGGAGAAGGGGTTGCAGCATGGACATCCCCCATGGGGAGGTGATTTCTCTGTTTCTGTCTCTCTGACGTGCACACCTGCCCAATAACAAAAATCTCTCTCTAAAACAAAAGAGAGAAAAGAACAGAACAGAACAGTGTGTGTTTTTAAATTTTTTATTTAGGCCAGCAGGTGGAATGGTGGTTGAGGCACTGGACTCCCACATGGCTGACTGTGGTTCGAGTCCTGGACTGCTGGCTTGCTTTCTCACTTTCCTTCTCTCTCTTTCTATCTCTCTCTGATGAACATGAGTTCTGTAGCAGATAATAATAATAATCATTTGATTTAAATAAAATGAGGTGTGTTTTTAAATTATTTATTTATTTGTAGTTTTTTTACTATGGGGTGTTGGAGAAAGACAGAGGAAGAAAGTAAGAAATCACCCCTCTGGGGAGATGGTCACACTGCAGTCCCTTCTCCATTCTCCTGTTGGAATTCTAGGCATGCACACACATACACCCAGCATGATTTTAAAGCTACCAAGTCCATAACTCAAACCACGAAGTCGGCCATCTGGAATCCAGCCCCTTAATCACCATGCCACTGGCTGGCTCTGAAATTAATTTATAATTTCTGATTTGCATTTAATTTTTGGAGATTTTTGGGGAGTACACTATGTTTCTTTTTAAGAATTATTTATTCAATTTTATTTATTCATTCATTTATTTTAATTTGACCAGAGAGTGGTTAACGGTTCTGATTCCACACATGGCCGACTGCAGTTCGAGTCTCAGACCTGGTGGCTTGCTTTCTCACTTTCTCTCTCTCTCTCTCACTCTGTCCCTCTCTGATCAAATTAAAATAAATAAATAAATAAAGTTAAATTAAAAAAAAAAAAGAAGCATATGAAACAATGTTCAAAAACTAGGTATTGGGACCAGCAGTTAGCGTAATGGCTATGTCACTGGACTCCCATGTAGTAGACCTGGGTTTCAAGTCCCTGACCCGGTGGCTTAAATTTACGCCGAGTGCATGTGCGTGCGTGCCCAAGATCCCAAGAGGAGAATGGAGGAGAAGGGACTGTGGCGTGGACATCCCCAGTCGGGGATGATTTCATGCTTTCTGTCTCTTTGTCTCTCTCTGTCTGGAGAGTGCACGCGCCTTATAGCAAAAACCTCTCCAAAACCAAAACAAAACAAAACAAAAAACTAGGTATGTTTGAAGAGAAGGTGCCTGGGCTTCCCCTTCCAGACCCTGCTTTATTAAGCTTCTTCGAGGAGACTTTGCTTTTAGCCTGAATGTCAGCGGCTGAGAGTCGGATTCTGTCCTTTCTGGCGTGAGCTTTAAGGTCTGTGCAGGGTCCCCGCCAGGGCTTCAGACCAAGTGTTGTATTTTTAGCTCCAGGCTCTCGTCCCTACTGGAATGCACATTCCCTCGGATGGGGCCACTTTTCCAAAAGCCACCAGCCAGCCTGAGGTCCCCTCCCACTGCCAGACACTCCCTTCTCTAGGCTTTTGTTCAAATAGGTCCCTCCACCTGGAATGTTCTTTCCCAGTCTCCTCTCATTAAACTCCGCCCTTCCTACAAGGCCTGGTGTTAAGAGCACCTGCACCAAGAAGTCTCCTTCAGTCTCCCCAGCCGGATCCATTTCCCTCGGGATAGCATTACTTTTCTCCCCATGAGTTAAGATAACCACACATTCGGAAATGAAAATCGGACTCTTACTCCCTCTTGATAGTATGTACAATTGCACAGCAAAGAGCAGGTGTAGAGAATATGAAATTGGGCCATCTGGAATCCTGGAGCATATGACAACTACTCGTGTCGAAGGCCTCACATTCCCGGATCCTACTGCAAGTTACTATGGACGTGTCTCCCAGCATCCCCACAGCTCTGGAGTGGGAGGAAGCACAGGCCAGGTACGAGCCGGTCAGAGACACTCAGAGCCATCGCAGGAACAAGCCTAGAGGCAGTGGGAGCTCAGGAAGTCATAGAGTTTTCGTTTTTATTTTATATTATTCATTTTTTTTTTCTTTACTCCTGGGTGGGTGTGGGGAGCACCTTCCTCAGGGTCTGGTCATGCTGTAATCCCTTTCTTCCGGTCCTCCAGCCAGTTGGTTTGGGGCATTTGTGCATGTCTGACATGTTTCAGGCTGACCAGGCTGGGGATTTGAACTGCAGTATTTGTGTAGGATCTGGCTTCTCTCTCTCTCTCTCTCTCTTTTTTTTTTCCCAAATCAATTGTTGTCTTTTATTATCTTTAAAATGTCATATGAAGGCCTTAGAAATCATCTGGCTTGTTACTGTAGTTGGAAAACTCTTAGCTTTACTCATCAGCCTGTTGAACTGTACCCTTCTCAGAGACACAGATACCATCCAAGAATTTTCTTACATTCTTATCTTTAACTGTTGTGGTTTGCTGTATTGAAGCAGCTGAATTTGAAACAAGTTCAATATTATTGCCTTCAAGGATCAACTCATCTTTCTGGGCTTGAGATACTGAACAAGCAACAACTGGTCTCATTCAAACCCTCTGGATGTATTTTTCACCCAAGACATTTCGGATTTCAACAAGAGAGCCATTCTCCTGAATAACGGCGTTGATGGGGAAATGAGAGGACACAGACCTCATCTTGTAGCGGAAGCCCAACATAACACCCTTGATCACGTTCTGGACGTGACTACAGATAGTGCGGATGGTCGCCAGCTCCTTTCTGTTTCCTCACCATTTGTCAACCCGCAGCCTCTTCTTCTTCCCAAGGAGGCTGAGCTCGACATCGATGTGGTTGAAGTCCCTCCGCAGGGTTTCTTGGGGGCCCTTCATGATGATGGTGTGTCCCTTCAGGGTGATTCTGGGGAATGTCGACCGTCTGGTTGCTGAGAATGGTCTTCATCCTCACAGTAGGCACAGCAAAGAGGATCTGGCTTCTCTTAAGCAGCACATCATACTTTACCAGGGAGCCAGCACTTATTTTGTTGTTTTAGAATTATTTTCTTTAACTTTCTTTATTTTATTTATTTGTTTTAATTTTACCAGAGAGGGACTGAGTACGAGAGAAAGAGGGAGATGGAAAGTGAGAAAGCAAGCTGCCAGGTCCAGGACTCGAACTGCCATCGAACATGTGGGAGTCCAGCGCCCTTTACCACCATGCCACCTGCCGGTCTCTTATTTTGTTTTTAATGCCCTTTAACTTGGGACTTTCCTTCTTTATTTCTGTGTTATTATTATTTTTAACACATGTCTATATATTTTGCCATAAGGGTGTATGTGCTCATCAGAGAGCATCAGAAATAGAGGGGAAATGAGAAATCACCCCCAGGGGAGATGGCCACACTGCAGTCCCTTCTCCTCCATTCTCCTCCTGGGTTTTTTGGCACACACGCATACACATCCAATATGATTTTCAAGCTGCCGGGTCTGGGATTTGAACCACGGTCAGCCATGTGGGAGTCCAGCACTTTAACCACCATGCTACCTGCTGGTCCCTTTTTTTTTTCTTCATTATTTTAAGTTCATTTATTTATTTCTTGAGAGAGAGATTCCTCACAACAGGGTCCTCACACCACGATCTCCCCCAGCCAGTCAGCCCAGACTATAGGCACACACACACACACACACACACACACACACACACACCTGGCACATTCGCATGTGCGCCCATGTCCCGGAACACTGCATTATGGCTGTCCACCAGCTGGTCGCTCGGGAGTGTCTTGAAGGTAGTGATCTATTCTGTCTCATCATTTCTCAGCACCCCAGCGAGCCTCGCTGTAACATCTCAGTAAACAGTTTTTGCAGTCAGATGGCACGTCTTCATTAGACAGGGTGAGCAGAGGTTCTGGTAAAGCATGGGATGGAGACGCAAAAGACCCTAACACCTGGAAGGGTATCCCCAACCTGCCAGTCCCCCCTTCCTGTATGCAGACGCACAGACGCACAGACGCCGCTCTTTCTGTGGGCTTACTTCCCTCCCCTTCAGTCTGACCTAGCCCCTGACTTCTTCGACCAATAGAATGCAGTAGAAGCCACATCTCGAAGCAGGCTCGAGGCCTGTCTGCTGTCACTTTCATGCCCTTAGAACACAGTCGCCTTGCTACACAGATGCCGTTTGCTGGATGGGGAGGGCACATGGGGACTCCTGGAGGATGAGACACCACGCGGAGCAAAGGCTGACCCCAGCCCTCCGAGCAACCCCAGGCACTCCAGGGAGAACAGCAAGCCCACCCAACAGCCACCAAACTGTGAGAAATAACTCATTGCTGCTGGAAGCTACCAAGTTTGAGGGCTGTTTGTCGACAGCAGTCGGTGACTGACAGGAGGCACTGTCAGATGTGTGTGAGAGTAAGAAGGGGTGCCAGTCAGAACCCGCACACGCTCAGTGGCTGCTGGATGTCAGCTGTGCTAACAGCCAACGTGCACCATCTTATTTGACTCACAAGGAACCCCTTCCCCAATGGTGTGAGGTTCAGAGAATCAAAGCACTTGTCCAAAGACACAAAGCAAATGAAGATAGCACTCGAATTCAGCTCAGGCATTTCTGATTCCAAATCCAATTCTTAGCCATGGCTCCACATGGGGGCAGGCACAGGAGGAAGGGCATAGACGCCATGCCTGCTCCGACTTCCGTTCTGACTGGCCCCTCTGAGGAGACTGAGTGAGCTGGCTGGGCCCTGCTCGTGTGCAGTTGCAGAAGGCACGCATGGCTGTGTTATGGACTATGCCAGGGAGAGAGGCCTCTCAGGCCGCCTCCAGGGGCCATACTGGGCCCAGCCCCTTAAAAGCTGGCTCCATGCAACTGGCAGGTGTATTGGTTAAGGGTGCTGGACTCCTACAAAACTGACCATGGTTCATTTCAAGACCTGGCGGGCGGTTTGCTTTCTCACTTTCCCTCTCTCTCTGTCCCTCTCTGGTTAAATTTCAATAAATAAATAAAGTTTAACTATCTATATCTATCTGTCTGTCTGTCTATCTATCTGTAAAGCTGGCTCCATGCTGTGTCCATGCTGTCCTGGGGTCCTCCAGTCCCCTTCCCCAAAGTGGGACCTTGACTTGCCAGTTTTCAGGGGTCCAGATCAGAAAGGCTCTCCTACCCACAGGAGTGTGACAGCATCTGGCAGCCAGCTGTGGTGAGTAAAGGTCCTAGCCTCTCGGGTTTTTTCTGATCTGTAAAATGAGGCCAGGACAGGCCCTAAGTCCCAGCATCACGGTGAAGAGGCTGGCGTGTACAGGAAGTGGGTGCCGGTGCCCGTTTTCCACACACGTGCACTCTCTCTTCCAGCCTTTCTTTCTTTTCCAGTTTGGTCACTATCTTCCTGTGTAAGATTTTAATTTTAAATTATTTTTTAAATGAATTTTTAATTAATTTTAAAATTAGACAAGAGACAGAGAGACAAAGGGAAAGTGAGAAGGCAAGTCACCAGATTCGGGACTCAGTAGTCGGCCACGTGGAAGTCCAGCACCTTAACCACCTGCCACCTGCTGGCCTCATTATTATTATTTGAAGTATTTATTTAATTTTTCAATTTGACCAGAGAGAGACACAGAGAGAGGGAAAGTGAGGAAGCAAGCCACCAGGTCTGGGACTTGAACTGTGGTTGGCCATGTAGAAGTGTCCAGCATCTTAACCATCACGCCCCCTACGGTCCCCCGTTATTATTAATTTTTAAAGTTTTCTATGAGGCACGTGTGCTCACTAGAGAAAAAGAGAGGAAGTGGAGAAGTGAGAAAGCAAGCCAAGTCTGGGACTCGAACCATGGTTGGCCTTGTGGGAGTCTAGCACCTTAGCCACTGCCATCTTCTGGTCCCAACTCAATAGGGTCTAGACGCTCTGCCTCAGCCTCAGCCAGCTCTGGATGGTGGGCACTCATGTGCCTGGGGTACTCAGGGAGGTCTCTGGACACGAACCCAGAACCTTCATGTATGGGTCACCCTTGCAGAGTGTCGCATTCTGCTTCTGCACCACCGTCTGGACCTCTGACTTCCCTCTTGAGGCCAGGACTCGACACCAGTAGAGGGGCAATTCCTCCCCTGTCTCGTTTCTCTGGGGCTTCTCTGTTCCCTTCATGTCTTTCCTGCTCTCCTTAAGTAGCCACCATGTGCATGGACTGTGCGCTCGATGCTGGGAATTCAGTCAGTGATGTTCAGATGAGCTCTTAGCCTTGTAGGGGACACCAATGTGTAAAGAACAACGTCCACTCTCTGCCATCTTTCCTCTTCCCCAGGAGGTGCTGCCATGAAGGTGGAGAGCTGTGTGGTTTCAGTGAGTACAAGATCTACCCCGGACACGGGAGGTGCTACGCCAGGACCAACGGGAAGGTTTCCTAATTTCTTAATGCAAAATGCGAGTCAGCATTCCTTTGCAAGAAGAATCCTTGGCAGATAAACTGGACTGTTCTCTACAGAAGAAAGCACAAAAAGGGACAGTCAGAAGAAATTCCAAAGAAAAGGACCCACCATGTAGTCAAATTCCAGAGGGCTATCCACTGCTGCATCTCTTGCTGATATCATGGCCAAAAGGAAACAAAAACCCCAAGTTAGAAAGGTTCAGTGAGAACAAACTATGAGGGCCAAGGAAGCAAAAAAGGCTAAGCAAGCACCTAAAAAGGCAGCGATGGCTGCTGCTAAGTCTCCCACAAAGGCAGCATCTAAGCAACAGTCTGTGAAGCCTGCGAAGGTTTCTGCTCCCAGAGCTGGTGGAAATGCTAACTTGGCAGATCAGATTTTAAAATAACGATGTAGGGGCTGGCAGGTGATGTGGTGGTTAAAAGCACTGGACTACATGGGCAACTGCGGTTCGAGTGCTGGACCTTGGGGCTTACTTTCTTTTTTCTTTTTCTTTCATTTTCTTTTTCTCTTTTTCTTTTTCTTTTTTCTTTTTTGAGAGGTTTTCATTATAGGGCACGTGTGCTTGCCAGACAGACAGAAAGAGATAGAGAGACAGAAAGCGAGAAATCACCCCCCCAGAGGGGATGGCCATGCCGCAATCCCTTCTCCTCCATTCTCCTCTCAGGATCTTGGGCACGCACGCACACGCGTGTTCGACTACATGGGAGTCCAGCAACATAGCCATTACGCTAACTGCTGGTCTCCCTATTATTTATTTATTTATTTTATTTTTGAGAGATTTTTGCTAAAGAACATGTGCACTCACCAGAAAGACAGAGGGAGATAGACAGAAAGTGAGGAATCACCCCCAGGTGAGATGGCCACGCTGCAATCCCTTTTCCTCCATTCTTCTCTTGGGATCTTAGGCACGTACATACAGGCACCTGGCGTGAGTTTAAGCTGGCAGGTCTGCGACTCAAACCACTGTTGACTATGTGGAAGGCCAGCAATGTAATCATTATGCTATCTGCTGGTCCCAGTTAGATCTTTATTTTATTTTTTTAAATGATTTTATTTTACTTTGTTCGATTTATTTATTTTAATTTGACCAGAGAAGGACAGAATGAGAGAAAGAGAGAGAGAGAAAGTAAGCCCCTGGGAACCAGCAGTTAGCATAATGGCTATGTCGCTGGACTCCCACGTAGTCGACCACGATTCCCGTCCCGGACCTGGTGGCTTAAAACTCACACTGGGCGCATGTGCGTGCATGCCCAAGATCCTGAGAGGAGAATGGAGGAGAAGGGGTGGTGGTATGGCCAGCCCCTCTGGGGGGTGATTTCTCACTTTCTCTCTATCTCTCTTTCTGGAGAGTGCACTTGCCCTATAGCAAACCCCCCCCCAAAAAAAAAAAAAAAAGAATAAAGAAAAGAATAAAGACCTAATTGTAAAAAAAGAAAAGAAAAAGAAAAAAATGCTGTCCTTTAGGGACCAGCAGGTGGCGTAGAGTTACATCATCGCTGGACTCCTACATGGTCAACTGCGGTCCAAGCCGGAACTCGCTGGCTTGAAAATTACTCCAGGTGAGTGTATGTGCATGTCCAAGATCCTGGGAGGAGAATGAAGGAAAAGGATTGTGCATGGCCATCTCCCCTGGTGGGTAATTTCTCATTTTCCCTTTCACTGAGTCTCCCCTGCCATCCCCCCACCCCCAGTGCATGCACCCTAAGGCAAAAGCCTCTTTTTTTATTTTTAAATAAAAAGAATGATTTTATTGAACTCTATTTTATTTATTTTAATTTCACCAGAGAGTGACAGAATGAGAGTGAGAGAGACGGAAAGTGAGAGAACAGGTCACTAAGTTCAGGACTTGAACCGCAGTTGGCCATCTGGGAGTCCTGCGCCCTTAACCACGATGCCACCTGCTGGCCCCAGCAAAAATCTCTTACAAAAAATTATGTCAGTTTGGGCCAGCAGGTGGCATCGTGGTTAAGGCACTGGACTACCATGTGGCTGACTGCAGTTTGAGTCCCAAGTTTTTTACTTTCCAACTTTCTCTCTCTTTGTGTCTCTCTGGTCAAATTAAAAAAAGAAAGAAAGAAAGAGAGAGAGAGAGAGAGAGAGAGAGAGAGAGAGAG
>NW_006203448.1:2636068-2641521 GCF_000334495.1 Tupaia belangeri chinensis | reverse complement strand
TCGCTGGACTCCCACGTAGTCGACCGCGGTTCGAGTCCCGGACCCAGTGGCTTAAACTCACACCGGGTGCTTGTGTGTGTGTGCCCAAGATCCCAAGAGGAGAATGGAGGAGAAGGGATTGTGGTGTGGCCATCCCCTCTGGGGGGCTGATTTCTCGCTTTCTGTCTGTCTCTGTCTTTCTGGTGAGCACAAGTACCCTATAGCAAAAACCTCTCCAAAAAAATAAAGAAAGAAAATAAAGATCTAACTGGGACCAGTTGAATGAATGAATAAATAAAATTAAACAAATAATTCTTAATGGGAAAAAAGCTAAATTTCAATGTAACAAAAGACGGTGATTACATTTTAAGAAAAAAAATAAAATTATAGGGACCAGCAGTTGGCGTAACGGCTATGTCGCTGGACTCCCACATAGAGGACTGTGGTTTGAGTCCCGGACCTGGTGGCTTAAACTCACGCTGGGCGTGTGTGTGTGCATGCCCAAGATCCTGAGAAGAGACTGGAGGAGAAAGGATTGTGGTGTGGCCATCCCCCCAGGGGGTGATTTCTCACTCTCTGGCTCTGTGTTTCTCTCTGTCTTTCTGGCGAGCGTATGCACCCTATAGCAAAAATCTCTCAAAAAAACAAAACAAAACAAAATACAAACAAACAAAAAACAAACAAAAAAAAATCAAATCAAATAAATGAATGAATAAATAAAATTAAATAAATAATTATTAAGGGGGAAAAAAGCTAAATTTCAATGTAACAAAAGACAGTGATTACATTTTAAGGAAAAAATAAAATTATATATACATAAAACTCCGATTAGGCCAGAAAGGATGGAAATTTCCCTTCTGACTCAGGTTGGGGTCTGCAGAGATTATCCACAAGCAGAGTCACAAGTTTTCTAATATTTAAAAGGAAAACAAAGCCAGCAGATGGCATGGTGGTTAAGGTGGCTGGATCCTACCTGACCTATGCAATTGGAGTCCTTGACCCAGTGGCTTGAAAACTACGCCAGGTGTGTGCACGTATGTCCCAAAATCTTGAGAGAAGAATGGAGGAGAAGGTATTGTAGTGTGGCCATCACCCCTGGGGGAGGAGAGTGATTTCTCCCTTTCTCTGTCTCTCTCCTGTGTGTACACATGCCCTATGGCAGACAGATAAATAAACTAATTAATTAAAGGAAAGGAAAACACAAGCAAAACACACTTGCTCATCAGTCTGAGTAAACTCTTTCCAGCTCCGCCCTGCTCGGTCCACTCAGTTCTTCCCTGTGTCATTCATGATGTACGTATATGTGCATATGTATATTATTTACCTAAGTATATTTTATCTACTTATTAAATTTATTTACTTTACAAGAGAGTGAGAGAGCAAGAGAGACAGAGACAGAGTGATCCTGCACAGTGACCGCCTGGCTTTCATCCTTCTCTGAACCTCCTCGCCAGCCGGGATCACAGGGGCTCACGGGTGCCCTTGGCATGTTAAGGACCGCACAGAATCTGAACCTGGGCCCCCACAGGCCTCCAGCACCATGCGGTGGCTCCCTACCGCCTGGACCACGTGGTTGGCCCCATGCTATGCTTTTTGGGACCCAAGCTAGGAGGCTTGTGTTTTAGCAGAATCTGTGACCTGGGTGCCATCGTTCCAATGTGCCCTCCGAACTCCACGTGTTAGAACTTGGTGAGCCGTCAGAGTGGTGTTGAAACGGTAGAGACTTAGTCTGATTATGGTGTTGAAAGGCAGGCGACTGGGAAGTCATTAGGCACCCAGGTGGGCTCCAGTGCCCTTGCCCGGGTCGCTGTTGCCACGAGATGCTCAGACGTCACACCAGCAGAAAGCCTTCACAGATGCGTCCCGACATCATGCTGAAGCAGGAGTGCCTCCATCTTGAACGTCTGTCTATACTGCAAACTCGCTTTCTCCTTTTACCTAGAGTAAACAGAGTGGTTAACATCCCTACCGTCTTGGCTAAATAACCTGGAACTCCCTACCTTAAGACGTTCCTTAGGTTCGCCAGACCCTTGTCCTGAGCCATGAGGACCACTGAGATTCCATGTGTTCGTGTTAGGGCTAAAAAGTCCCCAGCACTAGAGTTGTCCAAGGTAACAGTGCTTAATTTTGTTTCTGAACAAACACTTACCCAAGGTCACTCCTTCCCCCCCCCAATGGTTACTGCTCCTGCCACGTCAACCCTAATGTGGTTTCTGCCTTTATAGGCCCCTTCTCCCTATCCTGGGGGGCTGTAGGGTCTCTGAGAGACATGAGTCCTCCCGCGGTCGCTGGCCTACTCATAAAGAACCCCTATAATCTGGCTATGTCTGAATGTCTCCTTGTTCCTCACTGATTAGACTAGAACAATGCCTCCCAAATTGTGAGCTGTAAGAAAACCTCTTTTTTATTGTTTTTTTCCTTTTTTTTTTGAGAGAGATTTTTTACTACAGGTTGTGTATGTATGCCAGACAGTGACAGACAGAAAGCAAGAAATCACCCCTGGGGAGGATGGCCACACCACAGTCCCTTCTCCTTTCTCCTCTTGGGATTTTGGGCATGCACACACATGTGCCCAGTGTGTTTTAAACCACCGGGTCCAGGATTTAAACTGCAGTTGACTACGTGGGAGTCCAGTGACATAACCATTACCCCATCTGGTGGTCCCAGAAAACCTTTGTTTGAAAAATTATTTTATTATTATCATTATTATTATTTTTTAAACTTGGCCAGAGAGGGACACAGAGAGAAAGACAGGGAGGGAGAAAGTGAGAAAGCAAGCCACCAGGTCCAGGACTCGAACTGTGGTCTACCATGTGGGAGTCCAGCGCCTTAACCACCAAGCCACCTGCTGGCCCCAAAACCTCTTTGTATAAGTTACACAGACTCAGGGATTTCTGCCATTAGAACGAACTAGAACCCAGAGCAAGTCATCTACCCTTTGAGTCTCATAGGGAAGATGCACCAGGCAAGTTGTCTGAAACTCCACTGGACACTTTGTCACCATGGAGGGAGGTGACAGAGGTGGGAGGAAGGCTGAGCAACCCCGCAGGCTAGCTGGGGGGTTGCTTGGCCGCCTTTGCTAGCTGTGTGGTGGCTGTGGTCAAGAGTCATGCCTGCAGCCGCCAGGCACTCTCTCAGCTGCTCCACGGGGAGTCTTTTGTGCCAACTTCTCTTCTTTGCCTTGGGGTCCAAGCTGGAGAGCATCCCAGTGACCCCACCCGTTTTCGTTGAAACCCCAGAAAGAGACAGAGGGAGAGAGTGAGAGAAGGGGAATGTGAGGAAACAAGCCTCCAGGTCCATGACGTGGACTGTGGTTGGCCACGTGGGAGGGAGTCCAGCGCCTTAACTACCATGCCACCTGCTGGCCTGGTGCTGGTTTCATTGACTGTAGTCGAGGACCCTGTCTACCTGGTTTCCACAGTGGCCCCAGAGCCTGGCTTGGTGACTGAAGAGACCAAGCAGGTGCTCGGTTGAACTCGGTGACGGATGAACTCAGTTCCCAAGGCTCTCCTGTCTACCAAGTGCTTTGCAGGCGGCAGCGTGCCTGTCTGTGAGGTGGGAAGTGGCTGAGCAGGGCTGTTGGTTCAGGACCACTCAATCACCACCCCTAGGGCACCATTTAACCCTCGCCTAGCTCCCAGTGGCCTAGTGTCCTGTTCCTGCTGTAACAGATCTCAGGGGTACCTAATGCAGATCACCTTCTTAGCCAGCAGTTCAAGGTCGGAAGTCTGGAACCAGCAGTTGGCATAATGGCTATGTCGCTAGACTCCCATGTAGTTGACTGTGGTTCGAGTCCTGGACCCGGTGGCTTAAACTCAAGCCGGGCGTGTGCGTGAGTGCCCAAGATCCCGAGAGAGGAGAATGGAGGAAAAGGGATTGTGGCGTGGCCATCCCCCCTGGGGGTGATTTCTCGCTCTCTGTCTCTCTGTCTCTCTGTCTCTCTCTGTCTTTCTGGCAAGCACACGCGCCCTATAGCAAAAACCTCTCCAAAAAAATAAAGATCGGATGTCTACAATGGATTGGGGCCAGCGATGGCATAATGATTACGCTGTCATATTCCCATATGGCTGAACTCGGTTAGAGTCCTGGACTCGGCGACTTGAAATCATGCTGGGCCTGTGTAGGTGGGAGCCCAGGAACCTGGAGGTAACAGGGAGGAGAAGGGACTGGTATGGCCACGGGGAGGGAGGGGTGACTTCTCACTGTCCCTCTGTCTCTCTCTCAGCAAGCACACATGGCCTATGGCAGAAGCCTCTAAGAGAGAAAGCAAAGAAGTCTAGGATGGCTTGTCTCCAGGTCTTCAGAGGCTGCTTGCACTTCCTGGTGGGAGGTCCAGCAACCCTCCTCATTCCATCTGAACCATGACTTCCACTCACCTCTCTGACTGACCCAGCAGTGTCCTCTTCTACCAGGTTCCACCAGGCACCAGGCCCACGGGACCAGCCCAGGACTCCCCACCTCCAACCCCTTGCCCTCGTTAGCAAAGCCCCTTTGACCAGTGCAGAAATGTGGTCACAGGAAGTGCTCTGCTGGCTGGCAGGTGCTCAGCCTCCTCTCATTTCTGCTGGCTGTAGTGTTGCAGGAGGGGCAGGCAGTGGGGTGGCCGCCTTCAAGATGGGTTTAGGGTCAAGGAACAAAGTGGAACATCAGGGTTAGGATTGCATGGTCCCTGCTGTGAGGTAATGCAAGTTTGATTATTTTAAAGAGAGGATGACATTGAAAACCACTATAGACAAAACGTGGGAAAATTCAGAAAAGTATTCTGTAAAGACTAAAAGACCCAGATCCCTTACCCGCCTACTGAGTTCCGGGTAAGTCTGATTTGGGGGGTCGGGTCTGAGAGGGTTAATTTCCTCTTGTGTGCAGCTGGGTGGCCCTGGGCAAGTTACTTAAGTGCTCAGATCACTTTTAAACAGTAAGATCTGCCCCAGAGTTGGGGTGAAATGAGATAAACGCACTAGGCCCCTTAACACAGGGTACTAGCAGGAGTGTCTGGAAGAGGTGTCAGGTGATTTGGATGCCAGAGTCCACCTACTTTTTAAAAACATTTTTGTCTTTGCTTTTTGAAATTGTTTTCCTAATTGCCAAAGTGTCTGAACTAAAGCGAGAACCCTCAGCTCCCCCAACCTGAAGGAGGTAAGGGAGGGGAGAGAATCTGCGTCTCCCTTTGTTCCGCATTCACACAAATAAGCAAGACGCACTCCAGAGGACTGGCTGACTTTTTCATCTCGGAGGACCGAGACAAAGTATCTGCTGTGCAACAACGCTGCTTTTGGATCGAACAATGTATTATTTCTGCTTCCTTCCGTGCATATATCAAATACATATTTCCACAAAATCCGGGCTCTCAGTCTATCCCGAGGGCTGCAGTTCTGGAAAGGGAGGGGGCGGGGAAGCGCGCTCTCCCCTCCTTTTCCAACCCTCCCTCCCTGCAGGCCTCACCCCAGACCCCTCCATCCCAGCCCCCCTTCTTC